>NW_025963780.1:44260271-44860271 GCF_023055435.1 Haliotis rufescens
CTGATGATGTTTAGGTTGATGTTGATGGTGTTAAGGCTGCTGCTGATGTTTAGCTTGATGTTGATTGTGTTAAGGCTGATGATGATGTTTAGGTTGATGTTGATGATGTTAAGGCTTATGATGTTTAGGTTGATGTTGATGGTGTTAAGACTGATGATATTTTGGTTGATGTTGATGGTGTTAAGGCTTATGATGTTAGGTTGATGTTGATGGTGTTAAAGGTGATGATGATGTTTAGGTTTAGGTTGATGTTGATGATGTTAAGGCTTATGATGTTTAGGTTGATGTTGATGGTGTTAAGGCTGATGATGTTTAGGTTGATGTTGATGAGATTGATGTTGTGGTTGACTCCACATCCAAGTGAACTACAGTGCAGTGGCACTATTTTTAGATTGGTGTTGATGTTGATGTTAAGGCTGATCATGCTGATCCTGATGTTTACTGTTGATACAGAGTCGGATGGTGTGCGGAAGTGCCAGTATCGAGATGAGGATGAATGCCACTTTTATTTCACATATGAATACGACTCAGACGGAGAACTACACATTAAAGTCCAGAGAACTAAAGGTCAGTACAGAAATTAGGGATGTGGAAACAAAGTAAGGGTTTAACTCTCTTTTCAACAAAATGAGTAATTGCTTTAAATAATTGGAAGGGACAAGGGTCTTATCATATTTATATCTCTTTGTTTCATGGCAATTGAAATATTACTGAACTGTAATGGCTCACTTTAACACACAAACAAACAAACAAGCAAACAAACAAACAGGGATTTTATAAAAGTGGTTGATTCCATGCCATCCTACTGTGATGGGAACACACAAACAAACAAACAAAAACAACAACAACAAACAAACAAACTAATCCTGAACATTTGGACTGTTGTTCATGGTGTCAATCACTGGATTGTCTGGTTCAGACTGGAGTATTTACCAGCCACCACCACATAGCTGGAATATTGCAACGTGAAAACGACCACAAGCAAACATATCAAGGAAAAACACTTGAAGCAAGAAACAATTATTTCATCATCACATATTATATGTGGGTTATCTCCCTTCATGGGCTCAATCTCTTTGTTTCAGTGTGCCCCGAGTCGGTGAATGTATTAGCTATTGTCGGTGGCGTTGTGGGAGGTATTGTTGCTGTGGGTCTCGCTCTGCTCTTGATATGGAAAATGTTGACAATCATTCATGATCGGAGAGAATTTGCCAAGTTTGAGAAGGAGCGACAGAATGCCAAGTGGGACACAGTAAGTCCTGCCAAGATAGCCATGTTCTGTCTTCAATGTACCAATGCATTATCTCTCCATTCTCCCATGAATTTGGAAAGCACTCTATTGGTCAATCAGAGGTATCAAATCACAATGAACCCCCTCTGATTGAAACAGCTGATTTGAGGACTGCATCACTGCAGAAGCGAATATTTTTGGAATAGTACTTCTTTTACAGTCATTGTCGTAGGCATATTTAAATAACGCCTCCCCTCGTCTCTCCCCCCCCCCCCCTCCCCTCCCCGAGTGCCTTGACATACATGTAGTGATGAATGCTGGAAAGTCTATTTTGTCCACATTCCTGATTTTACAGGATCAGCAGATATATTCCCAAGTAATAACAAATAAAATGCCTTTTTGATCCTTTATATATAAAAGTACCTGAAATAGACAATGTATATATTGCTGATTTTACGTGTTTCAGGGCGAGAATCCTATCTACAAGCAAGCAACATCAACTTTCAAGAACCCAATGTATGGTGGACGACAATGATCACTGCCGATGTGTTAATTACTTCAAACATCTTCCTGCAGGCACTGGCGGCCATCTTTGTTTTCCATCAAGGCATCAAGCAGACAAAATTTTGTCTGTGCTTTCTGAGGACGTCAGTTGTAATAACTGATTGTGAATGATTACATCTTTTAGACCTCTTTGATGTTAGAACTGGTTCATGGAAGGAAATATATCTCTGGTAACCAGTGTGCAATTATTAGTGGGCAAGATTATTCATTGATGGATCGAAAGAAAATTTGAGTCACTATATACAAATCACAAAACCATATGTATGTTACTGATGAAACCTTACAGAAACATGTGTTAATTTATTGTTTTGTTGCCATGACAGCCTTTATTCCATCAGTTGTCATGGATATAGAGTTCTATGATGAGTGCCTTTTAGGGAGATGAGGATTGAATTTCTCCACACAAAACTGGACTTCATAAATACCATGGTAGATATAGCGGCAGGTTATGTAGACATCAGGGCAGAGTGGTGACATGTAGGCTAGGCTGCTTTGATATCAGGGTAGAACACACTGGTAGACGAGTGGACCACTTTGATGTCTGGGTAGAACACATTGGTAGACGAGTGGCCACTTTGATATCAGGGTAGAACACACTGGTAGACGAGTGGACCACTTTGATGTCAGGGTAGAACACATTGATAGTAGAGTGGCCACTTTGATATCAGGGTAGAACACATTGGTAGAAGAGTGGGCCACTTTGATATCAGGGTAGAACACATTGATAGAAGAGTGGGCCACTTTGATATCAAGGTAGAACACATTGGTAGAAGAGTGGGCCACTTTGATATCAGGGTAGAACACATTGATAGAAGAGTGGGCCACTTTGATATCAAGGTAGAACACATTGGTAGAAGAGTGGGCCACTTTGATATCAGGGTAGAACGCATTGAGATGTCAAGGTAGGACTTTTGGTATCAGGGTAAAAGAGTCTTAAAATTGAAAGGTCTGTCTAATACGTCAGTGTCTCAGATGCATTTTGTTTTGAGTAAAACATTCCCAACAATGTCAGTTTTAAATAATGTGTTTTGATTAATTCAAAGAAAAAATGATTCCATCGATTGATGTCAAAATAATGATTTCCTCTAGAGAAGGACATGGTTATTATGGAGTCCTATTTTGAGTGCAAATATACACATGAAAGTCCAGTAGCATTAGCGTGTAGAAATCTTCATCTTCCAGTCAAGTTGTCCACATTGTAAATACTATGTTCATCATGTCTTGTGTCCATGGCAACCATTTGTCATATACAATGCAGTGGGGTGTGATACGATACATATCAAAAACTGGCTTGAAAAATGAAATTTCCTTCTACGGCCAAATAATGTAACACTACTTGTGCTTATATCTTTTGTATGGATGCAGAATTTCATGATAAGAACTCATAGTGGGGGGCAACACATGGTGGCTCTAGTTCTGGGTGATACCTATTCAGTACAAGAGTGCACCCCCTGTGTACCCCTCTGAAACTACCAGTTGGATGCATGTGTTGTATCTGCCGCTGTTGTGTTGTTACCATGGTCACATGGTCACATGACATGCTGGAGGAAGGCGTTATTGTATATATTGACCATTTTGTTGTACCATGTAGCGCTATCTGTCTCCTTGCTGTTTATATATATATATATACTGATCTCTTTCTTCAGGAAATCCTGTTTAATCAAAATTTATTGCCATTGTAGCTAGTCATGTTTATATCTGTCTTTTGCAAAAATATACACTCAGTCCCATATTTATATATCATCTATGCTGCGTATGATTTGTTTCATATTTTCAACAACGGTGGATGTGATCAATAGTCAAAAACAAAACGTGTTCACCACAGGCAAAGTGATTCATTCTATGACAAATATGACCTTTCACTGTTTAGAGTGACACTGCAATGTTTGGCCTGAAAGCTATTGTAGACAAGAAGACTACTGTGGATAATTCACAGTATTGTGTTGTCACTATGACCAGTAAGTTTTAATCAAAGCAGTCAGCTCACTGTGTCAAGGTGCATTTTCAAACAGGAGTCTTGTTTAGTGCCATTCTAGGAGTTGATGAGTAGACATGAAAGGATACAACTTTATGGAGAACAAGCAGTTTGTTCCAAAGGGATATTTTGATGGAGATCCTTTCACTGTTCTCAAGCAGGACTTTTTCCAGCTTTAGAACGGTATAAGAATCTTCACTGAAACATCACAAACAGGATTAGTGTCAATGCTCTCAGAGAAGGAACATGGCATGACAGGCTTATATCTGGAGTGGAGTCACCCTTTAAATGTAAATTTGATCTTGTATTAGATCATGCAGTGCCTCTTGAAATGCATTCACATGTTTATCTAGTCAAACTTTAACAACAATGTGATCATTGAATGCCTTTTTTCAGAACTGCCATGCAGTTATATTTTTTAGATAGTTTTGCTTTTTCCTGTTCTACTGTCACAAGAACAAGTTTCTTTCATTAATTTATTCCTGCTTGTTATATTGTGTACAGGGGGCACGTGTAGCGTGTACAGGGGGCACGTGTAGCGTGTTCAGTACGCCATTAGCTTGTATTACCTCCTTGGGAGGCCATAGAGACCAAAGTCACAGAGCAGTCATAGGGCTTCCAGACTGGCATGGCCTTCCCCTATGCTTGCATTTCCCCAACTTACAAGGAAAACATTGT
This sequence comes from Haliotis rufescens, assembly GCF_023055435.1. NCBI lineage: Eukaryota > Metazoa > Mollusca > Gastropoda > Lepetellida > Haliotidae > Haliotis > Haliotis rufescens. The sequence continues at coordinate 44,264,720 of NW_025963780.1, forward strand.
GTTATTCACAAATACTGAAGGTATGTTGTACATTAGAGCACAATGTGCTGAATCTGTGAATCTATTTATGCAGAAACAGTGGAGGAAATTAGACTTGAAATGAAATTCCAGTCACAAACTGGTTCGAATGCATATTATTTTCATTTTCATCAAGAAATTCATATTGTTTTGGTAAAATTTAGTTAAGATGATAATCTGGTCCACACTGTTTTTAGAGACAATTTTTTATGAAATGAAAGTATACATGATGGGAACTGTTGGAAAAGGGTTTTGAAGTGTTGGTATCATTTAGATAATTAATCATTTTCCGACACTCAGTGTAAAGAACTAATAATTATTAGTGTTTACTATACTGAGTAAAACAAGTTAGGGATCATGAATAAATTTGGGGACATTTTTTGGAAATGAATTTTCATATATTCATGATCCCTAACTACTTTTGACCAGTATATATATGGATGAAGAGTTATTTTAAAGTCCGGTACGTCCAATCTGTTCCTTGTGTTTACCCTGGTTTGGTTGTCAAAGATAGATGATATCTGTAGATCTATGTGGTTGTGACTTGTTATGTTGGCTCCTTCAGGACCAGACATTCATATGTGCTTCTTCTTAAGTGTTTTTTGCAGTAACCAAAGATTCCAAGTATTATTTTAATTTGTAGGTCACAAAGTTTTAAAGTTATTTGAACATGTGCCAATTAGACAAAGTGAACCAGAGTTCTAGTCCCAGTGCTTATTTGAATGTCTATGACACTTTAATAAAATGATTGCACCTTCTGATACCCCCGGATTAGAGCAACGGGAACCTGTGTGGTCGTCATGCCGTGACCAAATGTGTCGGGTGGTCAGGCTTGGTGACTTGGCTGCTTGCATTACATTGTACTTTGATGGCGTGGATCATTGCTCACAGTGTCGATCACTGGATTGTCTGGTCCAGACTTGATTATTTACAGACCTCTGGAATATTCCTGAGTGCAGCGTTAATCAACAAATACCTAAATCTAGTCCATCTTTTTCAATTGGTTGGTCACAATGGGATAATTTTCTTCCAAAGTTGAAACATTTAAACAAATACTGCCAGTATACATTTGATTAACATCATATTGATTGGTCAAATCTACCCCTGGTTCACCTGACACGACCTTCTCTTAAAGTTTCCTCAGATCTTATCGTATCAGAGTGCGAGATCTGACATGAACACCTATATGCTTGTCAATGTGCATCAGTGCTTGATTCTGTAACCCTTTAGCCAATATATGTTTTTGATATACAGCAAATAATTGCTTTTGATTGATGTTGTAAGGTGAATAGTATGTAAGCTAATGAGGCAAATATGGCAACGAAACATTGTCTACAGCATTATTTTAATAATTTTATGATTCAAATTCAATATTTCAAGTGCTTTCCTCAACACCCATCTTTTGGTCCTACCTCGCAGAGTTTGACATCCTCGAATCTCATTTTTCATATGTACAGTGTCTGGTGGGCCATACTTGACAAGACTTGTGTCATACGACCTTGAGCAATCCAACCATGGGGTTGCTATATTTGCAATGTGTTTTACCTCTCTTCATTTGTTAAACTGTTTGGTTGTCAAAGAGAATGTCTCTTTTAATATCTATATGTGGTGTGAGTGAGTTGTGTGGCCCATGGTATATCTGCACACATTACCTTATTCAACATAATAAACATGTATGGCATCACATCTTGCCTTGGGTATGCACCTTTTTTTAAATTAACTAATCAACTGAATTTTACTAAGTAAAGCTTTTTGATATTTCAAAAAAACATAATTAATATTTATTATAAGATAATACAGGCAGAAAGGAAATTAGTATTTGTTATCACATGAAGGGAGTTTTATATATCCCAGCATGGTTATTATGTTGTACACGGTATGTGGGCATTGGCTAGGATACCTCGGGAATCACTATATGCCTAATCATGCACTATAGTGCTAAAGTTTGTTCACTTAAACACAAATATTGCTCTATTGCCAAGAAAAGCAACACTTGAACAAAAATGTACTTATATCTCATATAGTAACCAAGTAGACGACCCTACCTTGATATTAATTATAGCATTTAATACATACTTTTTCTTTCAGTGTATTTGCTAAACTGTGGTTACTTGTGCTGCTCTTGGCCTGAATTTTGTTTAAGAAGGCAGGGTCTATTTACTTAATAATCAAAGTACCAGTGTGTAGCCATGCATATTTGGCATATTTTGTATTTTTGTATGTCATGTCGATATAGCTTGCTATACAAGAGGGGGTCACAAGCTGAGTCAGCAAGGTTATGCTGTATCTGTATATGAGGGTATTCACAGGGCACCTGTCATCCCAAGACTGCCTGAATATTCTGCGTTGGAAGTAGCTAGGCTGAAACTATGCAATTGAACTACGAACTGTTGCAGGCTGCTGAAGTGCCTGGTGCAAGTGCTGCTTATCCACTTCTGTCATGGTCATGCTTGTTGTAAATACCTGTAAACCCACGCAGAGAAACGGTTTTGATTTCATTATCCTGTATCTTATCCTAACTGATGTATTTTTGAATATTTTCATGTTTTGTTGATAAACACAGACCTATAGTAATAATTCTTTGGATTATTATGATTATCAAATATTGTTTTAAAATCCTTGTAAAACTTTGCTTATCCAAAGTATAACCATTTTATTATGAATAAGATTTTTTTCACTTTCAAAAAGGTAAATTTTCTGAATAGATTTGGTCATGCAACAGTTTGTTTTTATCTTTGATACAAGTAGTGTGTGGAAGGTTTATTTAATTACCCTAACCATGGAAACAAATCCTACATACCAAACACGCAGCATACACAAAAGCATAATTGTGTAGTAATATGTATTATAATTTGTTATACATTGAAGGCATTTTACATACTTACTGAGGTAGTTAGTTGATTGTATCTTGACAGTTGTGTATTTGTGAGACTGTTTATCAAATAGTATCTACATGTACTTTGGAATGAAAACATTAGATATGTACATAACATTATCATTATGATGTAAAAATATGTTCATATAGATAGCAACGTTTTATCTTGTATTGACAATTTAGCTGCTACTAATTCATATTTATAACTGAAAACACAATCGTATAATATTACAATAATGATCCGTGTAAGGTCACAACAAATTTCATGCTTGTTTTCCAGATTTGTTTGAGTAAACTGAGAAACTTTTCCTGAAAAAAATAATAGTCTTGGTTCTCAGGCACCGCCCGCTTCCTCCTTACATCCATCGCATGTTTCGTTTTTATTTTCCATTTTCAAAAAAAATTTAAAAAAATCTTTAAATCACACGACCCCGGCAGTGAAATGCTGCAATACTTAAGAACAACATGATTTTACCAAAAATTGTAAACAAAAGGTTAGTTACATACTAGCTTGAACAACTCCCAAAATCACCCTCGCGCACTATATTTTCAAAAGCCATTGCCTGAGAACCAATTCTTTTATTTTCTTAAGCCTCAGCGTAATGGAGAGAGGAAACAATTTTGTTTCGGGCATATTTTGATTGTGGTTCTGGTGTGTAGTTATTCTTGAACAGAAATATAGACTTTGTGGTGAAAGAGAATGGAGAATCATTACTACCCTAAAATGATCTAAAAAATATTAATGGTGCTTTCCCGATTTATTAACATTTAGTTTGATTTACCGGTACACATTTCTTCTTAAACCATGACACCATAAGGTCGGTTGTTTAAATGAAAACTAAAAGTATATTTGAAACCATTTTAAAATGATTTGGTGTTGGGTGTACACAAAGCAAGTATTTGAAAGTAGAGAAGTTACTTCCCTTTTTCACCCTTTTTGAAGGTTGGCGTTACACTCAATTTGAAATTGTATTAAAAAAATAAAGAAGACTATCATGAATTTTATTCAGAATTTGCCTGTTATTGTCAGTGGATCTGTAAACGAAGTTATCACAACATTAAAGATAAGCAATCCTGATGTCTCGAGATGAAAATGATGCTGAATAATGTCTGCAGAATTCAACACAAGCCGAATTTAGTAGCTGAACGTGTATTAATAGACCATGGGCAACAGACATTAATATATCATTTTTAAAGTAGTTTTTCAACAGCCAATAACCAACTCCCAAGAACAGTATAGAAAAATTCTTTTGCATATTGTGTAGAAGCAAGTCACATTGCATGAAATATGAATATTGAACACTTCAAAGAACATGATTCTTTACTTGAATGACTACTTAATTTGTGTTATTTAGAAATGATTCGTCAATCCTGATAATAATCTTTAGAACTTTTAGCTCATTCTAATAAGTTTGTGTCAGTTCTTGAATAATGAAAATTGTACCCCTTCAATTGTTTTAAGAAGAATGATATAATAACAGAACAGTTCAATGTCTTCTTCCAATATTCATGTGTTAATAATATTTTGGATGTTACTGTGTTTGAACAGAGACATCTTCCTACCCAGTTACTTGTGAGACCACTTAAACTCGGAAGTACTTGAAGGTGTCTCATTTGTAATGTTGCATGAAGGCTAAAAAAACCCAACAAATTTGGTTCTAAGGCCCTGCCGACATCATCATTAAATCGCTGCACGTTTCATTTTTATTTCCATTTAAAAAAATATTTCAAAAATCCTTAAAAATTCCATGTCCAACGGAAGTCAAATACAGTATACCAGTATTTTACTCCTGAAGAACTACATTTATGTTGGGAGGCCCTTTCCTAGGTTGATTGTACACAACTGTTTATTTGGTGACACAACTGTTTATTTTTGGTTACACACTGGTTTGAACAACCAAAAAAAAAAAAAAAAAACACTGCCTACATTTTCAAAAGCCATGGCCTGAGAACCAATTCTTTTATTTTTTAAGCCTAAGATATAAATGTATAATGTTTTCTTATGTTAATGTAAAGATGTTAGGATCAAATACCTTCTGTCCTTTTATGCATATATGGACATTCAAAAAAAATATTTAAGAAGAATAAATTGTTACATGGATTGCATGAGACAATAAGTTAATTTGATTTCAATTTTTGTCGTTTGTTAGTCTTCAATTAACAAGTTGGCAAGAGTTTCTTTGAGACTGACGAATGAAGGGTGTGTCTAAGTCGACAGCTGTCCGATTATATTCTATCATTTCTGATCCACATTCAATAGCCTTTCTGAAATAAACTTGAACAATTTTATAAACATTCCCTGGTTTGTTGTTCTTGAGTGATCTCAACTGTCATAAATGTTATGTTAAAGTAGTTGAGTTATCATATCAGCACTTGTATTGTTTTGTGGATCCCCGAGAAGATCTGGGGTGGTATAGGTCACTTCAGATCCGTGAAGATCTGAGGTGGAATAGGTCACTTCAGACCCGTGAAAATCTGGGGTGGAATAGGTCACTTCAGCCCGGTGAAGATCCGGGGTGGAATAGGTCACTTCAGACCCATCAATTCTGGGGTGGAATAGGTCACTTCAGACCCGTGAAGATCCGGGGTGGAATAGGTCACTTCAGACCCATGAATTCTTGGGTAGAATAGGTCACTTCAGACCCATGAATTCTGGGGTGGAATAGGTCACTTCAGACCCGTAAAGCTCGGGGTGGAATAGGTCATTTCAGACCAATGAATTCATGGGTGGAATAGGTCACTTCAGACCTATGAATTCTGGGGTGGAATAGGTCACTTCAGACCCATGAAGATCTGGGGTGGAATAAATCACTTCAGACCCGTTAAGATCAGGGGTGGAATATGTCATTTCAGACTCGTGAAGATCCGGGGTGGAATAGGTCATTTCAGACCCATGAATTCTGGGTTGGAATAGGTCACTTCAGACCCATGAAGATCTGGGGTAGAATAGGTCCCTTCAGATCCATGAAGATCTGGGGTGGAATAGGGCACTTCAGATCCATGAAAATCTGGGGTGGAATAGGTCACTTCAGACCCGTGAAAATCTGGGGTGGAATAGGTCACTTCAGCCCGGTGAAGATCCGGGGTGGAATAGGTCACTTCAGCCCGGTGAAGATCCGGGGTGGAATATGTCACTTCAGACCCGCGAGGATCAGGGGCTGGAATGGGTTACTTCAGACCCGTGAAGGTCTAGGGTGGAATAGGTCACTTCAGACCGGTGAAGATCTGGGGTGGAATATGTCACTTAAGACCCGTGAGGATCGGGGGCTGGAATGGGTTACTTCAGACCCGTGAAGGTCTAGGGTGGAATAGGTCACTTCAGAACCATGAAGATCTGGGGTGGAATAGGTCACTTCAGCCCGGTGAAGATCCGGGGTGGAATATGTCACTTCAGACCCGTGAGGATCGGGGGCTGGAATGGGTTACTTCAGACCCGTGAAGGTCTAGGGTGGAATAGGTCACTTCAGACCCATGAAGATCTGGGTTGGAATGGGTCACTTCAGACCGGTGAAGATCTGGGGTGGAATGTGTCACTTTAGACCCGTGAAGATCTGGGATGGAATAGGGGGGGGGGGGGGGGGGGGGGGTGCTGGAGCTGGAATAGGACTTCCAACCCATGCTTGCCGTAAGAGACGACTATGCTTGTCGTAAGAGGCGACTAACGGGAACGGGTGGTCAGGTTCGCAGACTTGGTTAATGCATGTCATCGTATCCCAATTGCGTGGATCGATGCTCATGATGTCAATCACTGGATTATTGCAGAGTGGGACGTTGAACAAAAAACAAACAAACAGTTGAATAGTATTTTCACTACTATCTTGCCTTTTATGACCACCGGATTCAGTTACGACAGAAATAACCGAGACTGTGTATTCATAGTGCAATGCCATTCTGGTAAGACTTATCTTAGCATACACTAAGATGGCTGTTATGCTTAGGTCGTCTTGTGGATCAGGCGCTGGACCTGATACGTGTTTGCAGATCCAAATTGTATAGGATATAATCATAATAGTTCCTGTGTATGAATACTGTTTGGTTGAAGAGACTTGTCACACAGGGTTCTGTGTATGACTAATACTTGATTGAAAATGCTTATCATACTGGTTTCTGTGTATGAATAATACTTGGTTGTGGATGCTACTCACAATAGTTTCTGTGTATCAATAATACTTGGTTGTGGATGCTTGTCACACTTGTTTCTGTGTATGATTAATACTTGGTTGTGGATGCTTGTCACACTGGTTTCTGTGTATGATTAATACTTGGTTCAACATGTACACACTGGTTTCTGGATGAGGTGATATCCTGGCCTGGACACCCATCGAGGAGCGTAGTGTGTTCGTGCCCGTGTAGTACTGACGATGTATTCACGGGCGATCGAGGAGCGTAGTGTGTTTGTACCCGTGCAGTACTGACGATGTATTCACGGGCGATGGAGGAGCGTAGTGTGTTTGTACCCATGCTGTACTGACGATGTATTCACGGGTGATGGGAGAGTTTGTTGTGTTTGTACCCGTGCAGTACTGACGAAGTATTCACGGGCGATGGAGGAGTGTGTTGTGTTTGTACCCGTGCGGTACTGACGATGTATTCAGGGGTGATGGAGGAGCGTAGTGTGTTTGTACCCGTGCACTACTGACGATGTATTCACAGGCGATGGAGGAGCGTAGTGTGTTTGTACCCGTGCAGTACTGACGATGTATTCAGGGGTGATGGAGGAGCGTATTGTGTTTGTACCCGTGCAGTACTGACGATGTATTCACGGGCGATGGAGGAGCGTGGTGTGTTTGTACCCGTGCAGTACTGACGATGTATTCACGGGCGATGGAGGAGCGTAGTGTGTTTGTACCCGTGCAGTACTGACGATGTATTCACGGGAGAGTGTGTTGTGTTTGTACCCGTGCAGTACTGACGATGTATTCACGGGTGATGGAGGAGTGTGTTGTGTTTGTACCCGTGCGGTACTGACGATGTATTCACGGGCGATGGAGGAGTGTGGTGTGTTTGTACCCGTGCAGTACTGACGATGTATTCAGGGGTGATGGAGGAGCGTAGTGTGTTTGTACCCGTGCAGTACTGACGATGTATTCACAGGCGATGGAGGAGCGTAGTGTGTTTGTACCCGTGCAGTACTGACGATGTATTCAGGGGTGATGGAGGAGCGTAGTGTGTTTGTACCCGTGCAGTACTGACGATGTATTCACGGGCGATGGAGGAGCGTGGTGTGTTTGTACCCGTGCAGTACTGACGATGTATTCACGGGCGATGGAGGAGCGTAGTGTGTTTGTACCCGTGCAGTACTGACGATGTATTCACGGGAGAGTGTGTTGTGTTTGTACCCGTGCAGTACTGACGATGTATTCACGGGTGATGGAGGAGTGTGTTGTGTTTGTACCCGTGCGGTACTGACGATGTATTCACGGGCGATGGAGGAGCGTAGTGTGTTTGTACCCGTGCAGTACTGACGATGTATTCAGGGGTGATGGAGGAGTGTGTTGTGTTTGTACCCGTGCGGTACTGACGATGTATTCACGGGTGATGGAGGAGCGTATTGTGTTTGTACCCGTGCAGTACTGACGATGTATTCACGGGTGATGGAGGAGTGTGTTGTGTTTGTACCCGTGCGGTACTGACGATGTATTCAGGGTTGATGGAGGAGTGTGGTGTGTTTGTACCCGTGCAGTACTGACGAAGTATTCACGGGTGATGGGAGAGTGTGTTGTGTTTGTACCCGTGCAGTACTGACGAAGTATTCAGGGGTGATGGAGGAGTGTGGTGTGTTTGTACCCGTGCAGTACTGACGATGTATTCAGGGTTGATGGAGGAGTGTGGTGTGTTTGTACCCGTGCAGTACTGACGAAGTATTCACGGGTGATGGAGGAGTGTGTTGTGTTTGTACCCGTGCAGTACTGACGAAGTATTCACGGGTGATGGAGGAGTGTGTTGTGTTTGTACCCGTGCAGTACTGACGAAGTATTCACGGGTGATGGAGGAGCGTAGTGTGTTTGTACCCGTGCAGTACTGACGAAGTATTCACGGGTGATGGAGGAGCGTAGTGTGTTTGTACCCGTGCAGTACTGACGATGTATTCACGGGTGATGGAGGAGTGTGGTGTGTTTGTACCCGTGCAGTACTGACGATGTATTCACGGGCGATGGAGGAGCGTAGTGTGTTTGTACCCGTGCAGTACTGACGATGTATTCACGGGAGAGTGTGTTGTGTTTGTACCCGTGCAGTACTGACGATGTATTCACGGGTGATGGAGGAGTGTGTTGTGTTTGTACCCGTGCGGTACTGACGATGTATTCACGGGCGATGGAGGAGTGTGGTGTGTTTGTACCCGTGCAGTACTGACGATGTATTCAGGGGTGATGGAGGAGCGTTGTGTGTTTGTACCCGTGCAGTACTGACGATGTATTCACAGGCGATGGAGGAGCGTAGTGTGTTTGTACCCGTGCAGTACTGACGATGTATTCAGGGGTGATGGAGGAGCGTAGTGTGTTTGTACCCGTGCAGTACTGACGAAGTATTCACGGGCGATGGAGGAGCGTAGTGTGTTTGTACCCGTGCAGTACTGACGATGTATTCACGGGAGAGTGTGTTGTGTTTGTACCCGTGCAGTACTGACGATGTATTCACGGGTGATGGAGGAGTGTGTTGTGTTTGTACCCGTGCGGTACTGACGATGTATTCACGGGCGATGGAGGAGCGTAGTGTGTTTGTACCCGTGCAGTACTGACGATGTATTCAGGGGTGATGGAGGAGTGTGTTGTGTTTGTACCCGTGCGGTACTGACGATGTATTCACGGGTGATGGAGGAGCGTATTGTGTTTGTACCCGTGCAGTACTGACGACGTATTCACGGGTGATGGAGGAGTGTGTTGTGTTTGTACCCGTGCGGTACTGACGATGTATTCAGGGTTGATGGAGGAGTGTGGTGTGTTTGTACCCGTGCAGTACTGACGAAGTATTCAGGGGTGATGGAGGAGTGTGGTGTGTTTGTACCCGTGCAGTACTGACGATGTATTCAGGGTTGATGGAGGAGTGTGGTGTGTTTGTACCCGTGCAGTACTGACGAAGTATTCACGGGTGATGGAGGAGTGTGTTGTGTTTGTACCCGTGCAGTACTGACGAAGTATTCACGGGTGATGGAGGAGTGTGTTGTGTTTGTACCCGTGCAGTACTGACGAAGTATTCACGGGTGATGGAGGAGCGTAGTGTGTTTGTACCCGTGCAGTACTGACGAAGTATTCACGGGTGATGGAGGAGCGTAGTGTGTTTGTACCCGTGCAGTACTGACGATGTATTCACGGGTGATGGAGGAGTGTGGTGTGTTTGTACCCGTGCAGTACTGACGATGTATTCACGTAGATGGAGGAGCGTCGTGTGTTTGTACCCGTGCAGTACTGACGAAGTATTCACGGGAGAGTGTGTTGTGTTTGTACCCGTTTAGTACTGACGATGTATTCACGGGTGATGGAGGAGTGTGTTGTGTTTGTACCCGTGCAGTACTGACGATGTATTCACAGGAGATGGAGGAGCGTAGTGTGTTTGTACCCGTTTAGTACTGACGATGTATTCAGGGTTGATGGAGGAGTGTGTTGTGTTTGTACCCGTGCAGTACTGACGATGTATTCACGGGTGATGGAGGAGCGTAGTGTGTTTGTACCCGTGCTCTATTGAGGATGAGACTGATGTTGGGAAACGCATGGGTTGATGCCGATACCCGTTATCAGTATTGATGTTGCTGAAGATGTTTGTTCTACAGCCGTTGGTTGGTCTGATGCTGGCGGGATTGAGGCTGCATCACTTATGCAGTCTGATTAGCCTGCCCACATGAATATTTACTGCACATGAACATTATATATATATATTGACAAATATTTAATCTGTGACATGTACTGGTAGAGAAAACACATTGAGTGAGTGAGTATGGTTTTACGCCGCTTTTAGCAATATTCCAGCAATATCACGGCGGGGGACACCAGAAATGGGCTCCACACATTGTACCCATGTCGAGAATCGAACCCGGGTCTTCGGCGGGACGAGCGAACGTTTTAACCACTAGGCTACCCGACCGCTCAAAACTACGTTGTAATAAAAATCCATACACAAATAATCTCTGTTGTAAGTTTGTTTGTTTGTTTGTTGTTTATCGCCGCAGTATTCCCGCTATATGACGTCGGTCTGTAAATAATCGAGTCTGGACCAGACAATCAAGTGATTGACATCATGACAATCGATCCACGCAATTGGGACACGATGACATGCATCAACCAAGTCAGCGAGCCTGACCACCCGATTCCGATAGTCGCCTCTTACGACAAGCATAGTCGCCTTTTATGGCAAGCATGGGTTGCTGAAGACCTATTCTACCCCGGATCTTCACAGGTTTTCTGTTGTAAGTATAGTGAATGATATTTATATTTATCAAAAAGGATACAGCCATCTCTGAATAGAGCACCTTACGTTATTTACAAGGATGAAGCTAAATTTAGACATGAATTTATGTAAACCTGTGTAAAAGTAGATATATATTTACTTGAATGCATGTACACTTAGACATAAATTCCTGGGATTGTATGCTTGGTCCTGTTAGCGGCATGTGTGCCTTTGTTTTGGCTTGTAAATGTAATGTTTACAATTGATAAGCCTTGGACAGACCTGATTTGCAAGTAAGTAGAGGCGTACATTTCTTTTATTTTATCTTAAGTGAGTGAGTTGGGTTTAACGCCGCTTTTAACAGTATTCAAGTATATCACGGCGTGTCAGCTTAATGCCCGAAGTGACGCAGGTCTCAGACGTTTACCACTTCGGTGAAACCCACGAGCGCGGGTATGGTGCTGACAAACCCAGAAACATAATCGGGGCGAACCGGGATTCAAACCCACAATCATAGATTTCTGGCGGGCCCAAGGGATGCAACTCTGCACAGCGAATCGCGGTGCCTTAGACGACTGGGCCACCCCTGCCCCCATTGTATCTTGAGCTCCACGTTGTGTTAATAACCATAGACTATGACCACGTTTAGTCAGGACTGGGAAGTTTGTTCGAGGCAGGTTAGACCGCCTCCGTGGCCTAGTGGTAGAGCGTCCGCCCGGAGAGCGAAAAGTCCGGTGTTTGATCCCCGGCCACACCATACCAAAAGACGTAAAAAGATGGTTCTTGTTGTTACCCTGTCTTGCGCTCGACATTAAGGGGCTAAAACAAGGACTGGTCGGCTCGGAGTCAGAATACTGTGTTTGAGTGGGGTATTCATGTTAAACTGTGGCATGGTATCTCAGTTTGCTAGCACTATAAATCGGCATCAGTCCGGACTAGTACAAGCAGCCACACACACACACGTGCATGCACGTCGCTATATAAGTGCATAAATCTTGGACGCGACGTTAAACCCCATTTTCATCTCACCTCGAGGCAGGTTATCTTGGGGTCACTGCTTGATAAGAATATATGGTTTTTTTCACAAAGGAGACATTCAATAGTTCAATGTATTGCAACACAGATACCCAGGATTAAGTTTATTTTTGTATGTGTAAAAACAGAGGCAAAGTAATTGCTTTCCATTATTTTTTATAATTTCTTTTTAAAACATCAAGTCTTCTCTATGACGGCTCGGCTCCCTTTTCCTCCATGGCGGACTCCCCGGGGACTTCGCTGGACTCCCCTCGGCCGTTACTGGATTCTCCTGGAGCTTTGCTGTTTCGTGGACCACGTGACTGGTTTCTCCCGTAGTAACCGCTCTCTCGCTTCCATTTCTGTATTTTGCCTTTCTTCTCCCGCTTGAAAAATCCGCACTGGAAACATGTGTTTGATATGTGGATTTCAAGGGACAAACACATGATGTTAAGGTGCATAACATGCACTTAAAGGGAGTGTGTATTGATACGGCAGTTGTGTTCACACCTTATTCTTATGGAAAGACAAATGGAACGAATGGTTTGTTGTCTGTTGATTGTCTGTTGGTTGTCTAATATCGTTAAATGTTTGTTGAATTGCTGAAACCTGTTTTTATGTTGGTAAGTCTCACTGATCACATATATATATTTGTTTCTTGCTGATTTGATAAATTTTTCATATTGTTCTAGTTTATTGACTGTTTGCAAAGCGGCCCTTAGCAACATGACGTCACAGAACTGTAAGAAATAAATCGAGATGACGTCATTTCAACCTCTAATTACATGTGACGTCGGAACAGAAGTGAATACAACATGGTATAAACGGAGACAATAAAACACATTTGCATTTGCTTCAAACAAAATGGTGACGCCGACGATCTGATCGATAATCAAGATCTATATTGTCATAAAACAGGGCTAATCAAATCATTTGCGCAAATGATTATAAACATGAAAGGATTTGGGAAATATCTATCGACGCCAAGTTGACGGTACACATGCTTTGCAAATCCTGCAGTCGATCGAAATCTGCGCATTGAAATCCATGTTGTTTACGAACCGGATGTCTTGTTCATTGCGCGATTTTGATTGGACGATGCATAGACTCTTTAGTCCAGCCAGCATGTGACTCCAGAATTCCATCAATGAACCAAGTTCGGCAAGGGTGAAAAGTAGACTTTTACAGACAGTTAACGCCCTTTTCCCGGGAAGATGCCTTCAAAACAGCTATTACATTTTACCACCTACCTTCCAAACAGCTACAATACCGTACAATATACCTTCCATAAAACTACAACATTGTATCTTGTTTAATCAAAAAAGCTACAACATTGCACAATATATCCTAAAACTGTTATAACATTGTACGATGTATCCCCAAATAGCTACAACATTGTTCATCGTTTACAAAACAAAAACATCCTTGTAATATACTTAGATAATAAACAGTGAATACTTATTGTGCGGTATACCCAAAACAGCTGCAAAAAAATGTGAAATATATCCCCCAAAACAGCTCCAACAATGCGAAATATATACCACAAAACAGCTCCAACAATGTGAAATATATACCCCAAAACAGCTGCAACAATGTGAAATATATACCCCCAAAACAGCTCCAACAATGTGAAATATATACCCCAAAACAGCTCAAACAATGTGAAATATATACCCCCAAAACAGCTCCAACAATGTGAAATATATACCCCAAAACAGCTGCAGCAATGTGAAATATATTCCCCAAAACAGCTCCAACAATGTGAAAGATATACCCCAAAACAGCTGCAGCAATGTGAAATATATTCCCCAAAACAGCTCCAACAATGTGAAAGATATACCTCAAAACAGCTCCAACAATGTAAAATATATACCCCCAAAACAGCTCCAACAATGTGAAATATATACCCCAAAACAGCTGCAGCAATGTGAAATATATTCCCCAAAACAGCTGCAACAATGTGAAAGATATACCCCAAAACAGCTGCAGCAATGTGAAATATATTCCCCAAAACAGCTCCAACAATGTGAAAGATATACCTCAAAACAGCTCCAACAATGTAAAATATATACCCCCAAAACAGCTCCAACAATGTGAAATATATACCCCAAAACAGCTGCAGCAATGTGAAATATATTCCCCAAAACAGCTCCAACAATGTGAAAGATATACCTCAAAACAGCTCCAACAATGTGAAATATATACCCCAAAACAGCTCCAACAATGTGAAATATATACCCCAAAACAGCTGCAGCAATGTGAAATATATTCCCCAAAACAGCTCCAACAATGTGAAAGATATACCTCAAAACAGCTCCAACAATGTGAAATATATACCCCCAAAACAGCTCCAACAATGTGAAATATATACCCCAAACAGCTGCAGCAATTTGAAATATATACCCCAAAACAGCTCCAACAATGTGAAAGATATACCCCAAAACAGCTCCAACAATGTGAAATGTATACCTCAAAACAGCTCCAACAATTTGAAAAATATACAATGTACCCCAAAACAGCTGTAACATTTACGTTCCAGACAACAGCAATATTGCAGATGCTACCTCCCGCGTAGCTTTATCATTGTACGATGTACTTTCAAGACAACTACAACTTGGAACAATATAACTTTTAAGATAACAACACTGTTGAACAATGTACAGTTCAGACAACTACAAAGTTGTTCAATTTTCCTTTCAAGATAACTACAACGTTCTACAATTTACAGACACATACAGCAACTTTTAAAGTTGAACTATATATAGCTGTCGGTCCACCAAGACACCCATCCACCCAGACAAGTACACCATTGGACAATTCAGACCCTTTACCCTTTCCCTCGGTGCAGTTACCTTCCAGAGAACGATGAAGATGATGATGAGGATGATGATAGCGGCAAGGACGCTGCCAATGATGATCCAGATGTTGACTTTGCCGGGTGGATTATCGGGGTAGATGGGCGTCATTATCTGCAAATGAAAGGAGGATTGTGTTTGATCACCGTGGCCACTTCATTGTTGTTGTTGTTATTATTTTGGGTCAATATAACGATTAACCATCCTCTACAGAACGGAGACTCAGGGTGTCGAGGATATCACCCGTCTTACCTTCGTCTCGTCAGCTTGTCCCCAGGGGTAGAGTAGGGGGTGACCAGGCCAGGATATCACCCATCTTACCTTCGTCTCCACAGCTTGTCCCCAGGGGTAGAGTAGGGGGTGACCAGGATATCACCCGTCTTACCTTCGTCTCCACAGCTTGTCCCCAGGGGTAGAGTAGGGGGTGTCCAGGCCAGGATATCACCCGTCTTACCTTCGTCTCCACAGCTTGTCCCCAGGGGTAGAGTAGGGGGTGACCAGGACAGGATATCACCCATCTTACCTTCGTCTCCACAGCTTGTCCCCAGAGGTAGAGTAGGGGGTGACCAGGACATCATCCGTCTTACCTTCGTCTCCACAGCTTGTCCCCAGGGGTAGAGTAGGGGGTGTCCAGGCCAGGATATCACCCGTCTTACCTTCGTCTCCACAGCTTGTCCCCAGGGGTAGAGTAGGGGGTGACCAGGACAGGATATCACCCATCTTACCTTCGTCTCCACAGCTTGTCCCCAGGGGTAGAGTAGGGGGTGTCCAGGCCAGGATATCACCCGTCTTACCTTCGTCTCCACAGCTTGTCCCCAGGGGTAGAGTAGGGGGTGACCAGGACAGGATATCATCCATCTTACCTTCGTCTCCACAGCTTGTCCCAAGGGGTAGAGTAGGGGGTGACCAGGACAGGATATCACCCATCTTACCTTCGTCTCCACAGCTTGTCCCCAGGGGTAGAGTAGGGGGTGACCAGGCCAGGATATCACGCGTCTTACCTTCGTCTCCACAGCTTGTCTCCAGGGGTAGAGTAGGGGGTGACCAGGCCAGGATATCACCCGTCTTACCTTCGTCTCCACAGCTTGTCCCCAGGGGTAGAGTAGGGGGTGACCAGGACAGGATATCACCCATCTTACCTTCGTCTCAACAGCTTGTCCCCAGGGGTAGAGTAGGGGGTGACCAGGACAGGATATCACCCATCTTACCTTCGTCTCCACAGCTTGTCCCCAGGGGTAGAGTAGGGGGTGACCAGGCCAGGATATCACCCGTCTTACCTTCGTCTCCACAGCTTGTCCCCAGGGGTAGAGTAGGGGGTGACCAGGCCAGGATATCACTCGTCTTACCTTCGTCTCCACAGCTTGACCCCAGGGGTAGAGTAGGGGGTGACCAGGTCAGTATATCACCCGTCTTACCTTCGTCTCCACAGCTTGTCCCCAGGGGTAGAGTAGGGGGTGACCAGGACAGGATATCACCCATCTTAACTTCGTCTCCACAGCTTGTCCCCAGGGGTAGAGTAGGGGGTGGCCAGGATATCACCGTCTTACCTTCGTCTCCACAGCTTGTCCCCAGGGGTAGAGTAGGGGGTGTCCAGGATATCACCGTCTTACCTTCGTCTCGACAGCTTGTCCCCAGGGGTAGAGTAGGGGGTGTTCAGGCTGTTTCACGGTGGCTTCAGTGTAGTACCTCAGGAAGTCAACGCGCTGGAGTAAATATGTACATTGTAGCATTTGGTAAACAGACAAGGAAAGGCCGCCACCATATTCATATTCTGGTTGGGTTGGGGTGGGTGGGGAAATACTTATGCTTCAGACTGTTGAATAGAAACGAACATGCCTGCCACAAATATTACATTGCTGCAAGTTGTTTTTTCTAAAAAATGATTTTCAGACTGATAGTATTTAATTAAATAAAGTTCAGGTTTGTAAAGGAAACAAAAGAATTGATAGGCAGAGCTGAACATGTATTTCAAAGTGTTATTATACAATGTATTTCCTCCAAACTATAACTATAAATATTTTTATGATTGCTGCACCTTTGAGAAAAAGTAAAAAGGGAAGTCAGCCAATTAGTCCGGTTTTGACAGGTTCTGCTGTAACATCTAACTACCTATTATACGATCTGGTTTATAGGAGGGTATAGATATTATTAGCCGAGCGTGCTTCCGTACCGTAAATATCATACGTGAGGAATATAAAAATGCATGTGCCAGCCTTTTGCGTGTCATATTCACTGTACGGAAACACGGGAGGGTAATAATCACTTATCATCTAATGTCATTCAAAAAAATATTTCATGTTTAAGATGTATATTTACTTCAAGAAGTAACTTTTCCCGAAGACCTGGTATCATCTCTATGTGATAGTGATTCATGAACACATGCCCGTTGTGTTCGGAAACGAACTATGTACTCTGCTTTTAGCAGATATTTCATGTGATTATAGAAATGGGTTTTGTCGCTTTTATTAATTAATTAATTCAGGTAAATAAAGTGACATAACCCTTTTCATATCCAATAGAAATGTCTTCATAAAGCAGAGTCGATTGTACAACTCCGACTATATCATGAGCGTGTGTTCATGAATCACTATCAAATAGTAATGATACCAGGTGTTCGCGAAAAGGTGAGCGTATCCTACACATGCAAATGCAAGTCAGTTGTGCACCTAAACAAACATGCGAACATATGGTACAAGTCAAAATAGGGAATTGCATCGGACATAATGTAACAGGGATTTATTTAGTTAAGTTATGTCGTGTACATAAATGTATAATTAATCATTTTAATCTTATTTCAGGTTTTAGTGATCCAGCAGACGACGATTGGTTTATATATATACAAGTTGAAATTAGTTGTCAGTCCGTCTGTCTCTTGCTTTTATGTTTACTGCACATTTCTGTGTCACAGGGCTGGTCACATTTTGGTTATAAGGGTATTTGGGTTGGTCTATTTTCATGTCATTGTCTTTGGTGTTTTAACAATAGCCCAGGCCAAGCTTCTCACTTGATTGGTCCTGTTTTCAAATATACATGTCATCCGCCATGTTACTAACCAGTCACACTATCACTGAATGAGGATTGTACACCTGCTTGATGTTTTGCACAACTCAAAGGTTAGTTAGTATACATTTTAGTTGTTATATAAATTGTAAATTAAAGTATAATATAAATCATATATAAAATAGGTATAAATATGTTCATGATCAACCTAGTGTAAGTATATACACAATCTACCATTTAACCTGTATGAATGTGAGTATGGTTTGTTTTCTATGTTTAATCTGGTCAATATGCTGGCTAGAAATTATTGTTTTGTAACTGTTTACTGTATGGTGTAATATTGATATATCATGAATCCTGTATTGTTGATAAAATTGTAGACTTTCATTGTGGTGGTCACTATTATGTATATATGTTTCACTTAGTATAATGGTAGCCCTTGATCAATGTATTATCCCTTATATAGGTTTACTATACGAGTTGGCTGTCGGGCTACTTGGTGCGTGGACACACTCCCGTGTCACCCACAGGGTAGGTTTCTTTGTACAGACTCTATGGTCTGTTTCATTATTAGGCCATGCTATTTTTTATAGTCTTCATGTCAACAGATACTTTGTTCATCACATGTAAACATGTAATCATATAAAGTCATTTGTGTAATGTATTACTGTGTAATACCTGTATATGATGATATATATGCGCATTTATGTACTTAGTTCATAAGGATGATAAGTTGACCACGTGTGATTTTAAATCGAGTATATTGTTTATTTTTATTATTATTACAGAGTGCCTTCTTCCACTACGCTGGAATAAACAGATTGTACCTCACAACCCGTAGCCTGTGGTTTATGTAATAACACCCTAACACCACTATATCATGGCTGCAACAATAATTTGTGTCACACTTTGCGTCAAATTTGGAAATGTCCTCAACATGTCGACCATAAAACTCATTGAAAGCTTCACTGAGGCCTTGAATGTTGTAACCTTGATCAAACAACTTCTGAGCAAGAGTCGTATGACGCTCTTTGAAATCTTGGTAAAAGAGCATGCTCGATTGTATCTCTAAAGTTGTGAAATGTAAACACCAAAGGCTGGAGCTGCTGGAATATTGCTCGACATGAAGGGGAAATAACTATTGGAAAGGTGAAGTCATCCCCCTTGTCATGCAGTCTTGTAGAGAGTGTTTTGTCACCCTGAATCTTTATGCATAGATCTAAATATGAAACAGATGAGGCGGTCTCACTGGTTTCCTTTATTTCTAGATCACAAAGAAACGGCGTATGAATACAATACTGCAGTGAACCGCCCCATTTTTCATATAGTACGCACTTATTTGCAGCTGTGATTGTCTACAGAAACACCCGCACATCGGCAATCGCCTTCCTAAACTTACTGGCAACGAATAATCAGCCACTGTCTCGAGGTATGCAGCTTTAACGCACATCCTGCTCGGTGGCTTTATTTGCATATTCATGAGATCATCCTACCAAGTTTATCGAACTGGCTTATCGCATCGATAACAATATCAATTATAATGAGTGAGTGAGTATGGTTTTACGCTGCTTTTAGCAATATTCCAGCAATATCACGGCGGGGGACACCGGAAAAAGGGCTTCACACATTGTACCCATGTGGGGAATCGAACCCGGGTCTTCGGCGTGAGGGGCACGGGTGGCCCAGTCGTCTAAGGCGCCGCGATTCGCTGTGCAGAGTTGCGTCCCTTGGGCACGCCAGAAACCTGTGACTGTGGGTTCGAATCCCGGTTCGCCCCGATTATGTTTGTCAGTACCATACCCGTGCTCGTGGGTTTCACCGAAGTGGTAAACGTCAGAGACCTGCATCACTTCGGGCTTTCCTCCCACATTAAGCTGACACGCCGTGATGTAACTGTAATACTGTTGAAAGCGGTTTAACGCCGCTTTGAACTGTATTAAAGTTTTGTCACAGGGTGTCACCTTGGAGGAAAGCCCACAGTGATGAAATCTTAAACGTAGGCACGTTGGTGAAACCCACTGACAAACCTAGACCCAAAGAGCGACTCCAGGATTGGAACCATGACCATAGGTTCCTGGTGTATCCAAGGGACGCAACTCTGCACAGCGAATTGTGGCTCCTCGGAGGTTCTTCTACATCAATTCAGAATCAGCCTTCAGCACAGACTGACTCATCTGGCAGCTGTGATTGGATGATCGTGTTGTAGAATTTCATGTTGTTTCAATGTACATCCACCCAGTAATAAAAACTGACCATGTTCTTTGTATATGTAGCGCAGTCTTTTTTAACATAATGACTTATGCTGAATGTGACCACAGATATTTTCAAGCAAGTTACATTTGGTGCGGAACTGGGGGTGGTGTGCTTAGCTTCCTGTACTGGGAAAATGAACTGTCTAAAGTCAGTTTTTACTACTGCTGAAGGTCATACAGTGCACCCACGTACAGGTAATAGCTGTTAAATGCTGTTATTTTTTAAAAGGAAATATAACGTTACTATAGAAGTCTATGGGAAATAGGGATGCCGGGATGATAGTAGTGTAGCTGCTGATGAGGGTCGAGAGTGAAGAGGATGCAGTCTACATTTCCGGTGGGCGGTGTCGATTCATCTGCATGACTCACCCTTAACTAAAGTTCGGTGTAGGTTGACAAGGAAGGTCGTCTCTAAAATACTTTCACCAACACCAAAGTCTGTGATCAACGACATTTAGAATACAAACCAAATGTGAGACGAAATGACCTACGTCATAAAATGGCAGTTTGCGTCCCGGGATCCAGACGGTGATGTTGACGATGGCACTACCCCCGGGGCTGAGGTGATGAAGGGGACACGAGTACTTAACACACTTGAAGTCGGCACAGTCCTGTCAAGCAATCAACCACAGCAGCCTTCATTTAGTAACCTCATTGTAGGCATTTTAAAGATAAGAAGCAACACATGTGTTTAGATAACGGTTCTAAGCAAGTACGCTGATATTCAGTTCCAAGTGAATGGGGGTTTACACCGTACTTAGCAACACCATTGAAATCTTAACACGGCGGAGGGACACCAGAAATTGGATTCACACTTTGTACCCATGTGGTGATTCGAACCCGGGTCTTCGGCATGACATGTTCGATGATAATTCAATAATGAAGTTTTATGAGTGACCCAAAAAGATGATATCCTGAAAAAAAAGTGCCACGATAATCGAAAAACACCTTCTTATTCGTTGAGCAGAGTTGCCTCCCTTCGATGTGGCAGGATCAGGTTGATTGGCATCACCTTACCCAAGATCAACACCCCATACCAACCAACATTCAACTACATAACCGTAAAACTGTTCAACTCACTCACCACTCTTGCTACAGCCCTGAATTAAGCAAGTCTAGATTTTATTTTCCACATCTCACTGGGGCTCCTTTTTAATATAAATGGAGTTGCTTGTTTCTATTAAAAAAATATATTTTCAGAGACTAGGTGTCAGTCTAGTTACCATGCGTACGATGTTGTTTCTGGATATGGCCAGCGGTTTCTGTTTTAAACTAGACGGTGGCATGGGAGGTAGAAAGAGGGTAGTTCTCTCCCCTGACTCAGTCGAAGTCGTCGTCGTGCTCGGCGATGTGGTTGTATTTTGACCGATACCTTCACTCTCGTGGTATAACTGACATGCAACGCTGGTTCCGTCCTCTTGTATGAGCTGTGGGGAAAAGATGAATGTGGATGAATTTATAATACGTTGCATTCACATGTGACAGAAACACGCCCGTTCCATCCTCTTGTATGAGCTGTGACAATGGATGGAGGACCTGTGAATGAGTGAGTGAAAATGTATTGAACAGCAATTTCAAGGCAGAGGTAGGTAGTTGGACCAAGGGAGCAGGTGTAATAATAACAACAAAGTCAAAGCCACAAATGCTTATGCTGTACCCGTCCTTTCATATTTTTTGGGTGTTGTTGATTGGACGAAACAGGAAATTCAGGCTATTGACACCCTCACACGAAGAATCATGTCAGACAACAGATCCCACCACCCTCACTCTTCCCTCAATCGCTTATATTTACCAATCATTATGGGAGGACGTGGTTTGAGTAACGTTGGGGCTCTTCATGATAGATGCACTTTTGCACACTTTTATTTGTCTGATGATCCTCTTGTGAATCATGGCAAGACTCATGATGAAAACAAGGCATTCCACAGTTTTCTAAAACGAGCCAAGGATGTGGGACATAATCTTAATGTCGGGGTTGATTTTGTTGATGGTTCTGCACTGCTGGACGGTACAGAAATGAGTGTCAACCAAGCGAAGTGCCATATCAAGTCGGCCCAGACTCAGTTTTTAAAGGAGAGGCTATCTGAACGACCACTGCATCGAGTTTGTGTGCAGCGTGTTCAGAAGATCAGCAACCCTACAGAGTCTTTCGCTTGGATGAGGTCGGCTGGCCTGAAAAGTGAAACAGAAGGCTTTCTGTTTCCTGCTCAGGACCAGTCACTTCCCACTCGAAATCAATGTGTGATTTTGCATCAAAATGTAAATACGAAATGTAGATTATGTAACTAATTTAATGAGACTGTCCAACACATTGTCAATGGATGCCCAACTTTGGCACAAACACAGTATCTTAAGCGACATATGATGATGTGGCTCGATTATGTTATTACCGTCTTCGCCATGCTTGTGGTTTTGACACAGAGGTATCCAGGCCAACAAACCTGATCTTGTCCTTCTTGGGTTTACCGCCGTTTTCGTAATATTCCCGCAATATGAAGGTGACACCAGAAATGGGCTTCACACATTGTACACATGTGGGGGAATCGAACCCTGGTCTTCGGCGTGACGAGCGAACGCTACCAACCCCCCCCCCCTTCCCCCCCCCCCCCCCCCCCAACACTTAACCTGACGTCCGCCGTCTCCACCAATCACTTACCCTGAGGTCCGCTCCCTCCACCCAACACTTACCCTCACGTCCGCTCCCTCCACCCAACACTTACCCTCACGTCCGCTCCCTCCTCCCAACACTTACCCTGACGTCCGCTCCCTCCACCCAACACTTACCCTGACGTCCGCTCCCTCCACCCAACACTTACCCTGAGGTCCGCTCCCTCCACCCAACACTTACCCTGAGGTCCCTCCCTCCACCCAACACTTACCCTGACGTCCGCCGTCTCCACCCAACACTTACCCTGACGTCCGCCGTCTCCACCCAACACTTACCCTGACGTCCGCCGTCTCCACCCAACACTTACCCTGACGTCCGCCGTCTGCACACAACACTTACCCTGACGTCCGCCGTCTCCATCCAACACTTACCCTGACGTCCACCGTCTACACCCAACACTTACCCTGACGTCCGCCGTCTCCACCCAACACTTAACCTGACGTCCGCCGTCTCCACCAATCACTTACCCTGAGGTCCGCTCCCTCCACCCAACACTTACCCTCACGTCCGCTCCCTCCACCCAACACTTACCCTCACGTCCGCTCCCTCCTCCCAACACTTACCCTGACGTCCGCTCCCTCCACCCAACACTTACCCTGACGTCCGCTCCCTCCACCCAACACTTACCCTGAGGTCCGCTCCCTCCACCCAACACTTACCCTGAGGTCCCTCCCTCCACCCAACACTTACCCTGACGTCCGCCGTCTCCACCCAACACTTACCCTGACGTCCGCCGTCTCCACCCAACACTTACCCTGACGTCCGCCGTCTCCACCCAACACTTACCCTGACGTCCGCCGTCTGCACACAACACTTACCCTGACGTCCGCCGTCTCCATCCAACACTTACCCTGACGTCCACCGTCTACACCCAACACTTACCCTGACGTCCGCCGTCTCCACCCAACACTAACCCTGACGTCCGCCGTCTCCACCCAACGCTTACCCTGACGTCCGCCGCCTCCACTAGCTCCTCCTTCTGTGGGGTGAAGTATGGAAGGCTGACGGAGACACGTGTGTGCGGCAAGAAACTTGGGCCTGCGTTCTTGATGACGTATTTGTGTCCGATGGTAACCATGGTTTTGTCCAGTTCATCCATCCTTACCAGTACTTGGTCGGGATCTGACTTTCTGTAGTGCATAACAGTTAAGTCTTAAATATATATGTGTGCGTTTCCATGGGAACATGCTTCAGTCGAAAACGCTTGTGCGCAAAAGGTATTTGTTGGTCATGCTGAATATTTAGTTGTTTGTACATAAAAGCACCGACATTGCTCAAACAACTGTTTTAATGAATTATGCTGTTGGTCACAAACGTGAGTTAACGGGTGGCCCGTTTGTCTAAGGTCTTCACGGTGCAGAGTTGCGTCCCTTAGGCGTGGCAGAAAAGTTTAATCGCTGGGTCGAAACCCAGATTCGTCCTAATGGTGATCCTTGGTCTGTAAGCACCGTACCAGTACCTGTGTGTTTCACCAAAGTGGTAACCGTTTACGAATAGCATCACTTTCCTTCCACATATAACTAAAAAACTGTTAATATTGGCTTTAATCAAAACTCATTCTCTCTCTGACTTGTCATAAAAATTCAATGTTACGAAATTTGGACTAATTTGGATAAAAATGTCGAAGCAAGTTATAATGTGTGCCATTACCCATTGATCCCTGTCTGGGCATCGATCCAGACGCGAGTAGTTAGACTGGCTTTGTTATTATCCGCGTTCGTCTCGTTACTTCCGGTTTGCACTGAGACGTTAAATTTTAGAGGGGACATGTCTGTCCTCATTTCGTCTGCTGTGAAGAACACTGCAAAAGCGAACTTGGCCTTGGAATACACCGGGAGAAGAACGTCACATTTCAGACGATATTGGAATACTCCGATTTCCTCAGGGTCTCCGTCGCAGACGACAGGTTGTTCTGGAGAAGACTCTGTCGTCTGCATCGACACACTCCCAGACCACGTGACATACACCACTGTTGCGAAGGCGGTTTCCATGTCGTTCCTGATGGCCACGTCCAGTACAAGGCCCTTTGTCGCATTTATAACTATAGCCTTGCTCAGATCCGGCCTAATGACGACCCCGTCCTCGTTGTTGATGCGCGCGAAGAGGTCAAGGACGAGGTCCGACCAACACTGGTTGTCTTCACCACAAGCCAGTTGAAAGGCCACCTGAGAAAGAAGCAAGAAGAACAAAACAAAGTCATTTATAAAAGCTATGTGTGAAAAAAGCATAATGTTCACGTTTCTTATAAGACTTGAATCAGAGGCATCAAGGCGGTGAGGTGAGGTGCAACGGGGTTTAACGTCGCGTTCAAGATTATTGCACTTATATAGCGACGTGCATGCACGTGTGTGTGTACTAGTCAGGACTAATGCCCATTTTGTAGTGCTAAATACTGTGCCGCAGTTTAAATGACAGTATATACAGACTCCAGCCAACCAGCCCATATTTTTACCCCGTAATTCCGAGCGCCTGGCTGGGTAACAACAAGTACCATCTTTAAACGTATTTTGGTATGGCGCTACCGGGGATCGAACCCGACAATTCAGGCAGACCATCTGCCACAAGAACACGGAGGCGTCTAGACGCATTTAGAGCTCAGTGAGACAAGAAATACACTGCAAGGTAAGTCATATACATCAGACTTGGCCCATATCAACAACTGCGAGAAACACAGGAATGTAAGGAATGTAACTCCATTGGCAAGGAGACCGCCTCCGTGGTCTAGTGGTAGAGCGTCCGCCCGGAGAGCGGAAGGTCCGGGGTTCGATCCCCGACCGCGTCATACCAAAAGACGTTAAAAGATGGTACTTGTTCTTACCCTGTCTGGCGTTAAGGGGCTAAAACAAGGACTGGTCGGCTCGGAGTCAGTATACTGTGTGTGTGTGTGTGGTATTCATGTTAAACCGCGGTATGGTATCTCAGTGAGCTAGCACTATAAATCGGCATCAGTCACACACACACACACACACACATGTGCGTGCACGTCACTATATAAGTGCAATAATCTTGGACGCGACGTTAAACCCCATTTCACCTCACCTCACCATTGGCAAGGACAAGAATACACCAAATTGCAATGAATACATCACACTGTTGTTAATGCATCATATACGTAACTCAATATTAGCAATAGTAACAAAATAATCATGTTATTAGTGAATCACATAGTTAGCAAATGCAACAAGAAAACGTATGGTTATGAAGTAATTGTATTGCTTCACATTGGCACGTACAATAAAAAACATATTGTAATGAAGTAATTGTATTGCTTCACATTGGAACGTACAATAAAAAACATATTGTAATGAAGTAATTGTATTTCTTTATATTGACACGTACAATAAAAACATATTTTTATGAAGTCTCGCTCGGGAAATACCGGAATTTAGACACTCGTGTCGTAAACATAGTATGACATGAACACGAATATCATGTTCTATTGATTACCGAGGAAATGTTTACATTCAGAGATGAATTTTAGTGTTTATCTTTAATAGCAATTCGAATGACGTCAACAGTCTTCAGCTATGACGTCGTGTGTGACGTCTTTCCTACCTATCGCCACAATAAGATTCGAATAAAGTCAACGCCGCCCGGATGACGGAAACAATACACTGTTGTCTCGTGACGTGATTAAGCAAGTGCAATACGTACATAATTATAACACGATATTACGATATTTCGATAACGAATCATATGGACCGATTATAGGCAATTACAATTATGAAATACGTAGTGATGAATGAATCATTTTATAAGTTGGACCAGGATCACGAGGGGTACATGGGGTTTTATGCGTGCCGCGTTAGGTTTTATACCACGGGCAGGAAACATGTTTTAATCTGCCATTGTAAAAGAATTAAAACAAGTTCAAAACTGATATAAAACAGCTGTTTGATTGAGCTTTTATTGACCCGGGAAAAGCGTGCGGCATTTTGCTTCGAAGCGAGGTATACGGGATTCAATCTGCCTCTCAGAAATCCACGTGCAGTCTGTCTTGTTCGTGGCGGGGTAAAAGGGATTTATTCTTTCCCGGTGAGAAATGTTTTCCTCCAAGGCGTGATACATAGTATTTTATCATGATCACGTGGACCAATCAGAAGTCGTCATTCTGACATGGAGGTATGATAATGGTATATATCAGTACGTAGAGAAAATAGAAGTTCCAGTAAGCTTTTTGCAGAAAGTTACTAAAGTTGGTCGTGATAGAAACCATTGGTAATCATTTTGGATTGCTCTTCAAGAGCCTTGATAATCCGACAGACTATCCTGGGTATCACTAGCAACCGACATAAATTCCGATGAAGCCATATGTATCCATTCTTTCTTGCAAAAAGAAAGCATTTTCTAGCTATTGTTTCACGGATGATGATGCAGTTAAACGAAGCTGCTTTTGGTTGAAATGTAAAAGGTTTTTCCTAAGTATATTAAATCGCTTGTAACAACTCACGTCTTTGATCACTTTATTGGGTCGTGACTGGTTGGTGACCGGCTGGATGTCGGAGTTGGGATTTGCCGGTTGTGGGAGTTGGTAACTGGCCTCCATCCGGACCACAGTAAACGGATCCTTCTCTGCGCGATCCTACAAAGAGTCATAGACAACCCATATGTATCATTTCATATATTGGTTGAACGATTGGTCATTGTTACAAAAGTGGCATCATAAAAGATAGTAAGTAGTGATTTGATCGAGATGCAAAATGATGTGAGATGAAATGGGGTTTAACGTCACGTGTGTGTGTGTGTATGTGTTTTAGTGTGTGTGTGTTAGTGTGGTAGTGTGTGTGTGTGTAATGCCGGTATTATAGTGCGAGCTCACTGAGATACCATGAATACCCCACTCAGACACATTATACTGACTCTGACACGATCAGTCATTGTTGTTGCCCCGAGCGCAAGGAAGGGTAACAGCAGGTACCATCTTTAAACGTCTTTTCGTGTGACGCGTCCGGGGATCTAACCCCCGACCTTCCGCTCTCCTGGCGGACGCTCCACCACTACTCCACGGAGGCGGTCAGAATCATAATGACAGTGTCATTTTCAAGTCATTGTTCTTTGTACAACAACTGAGGTAGACGCTAATGGAGGATGCATCAACTTACATTTACACTGATAGCTTGAAACTCCCGGCACGCCCCTGTTTGGTCGTCCGCAGTAATTACATCAGATATGGAGTCGACGTAGCCCTGTGTGGAGTTCAGCAGAACTCGCTTTTGTCCGTTTCCTTTGTGTGTATCCACAGAAAGCTCGTACGCAAACCCTGAAATACACGTGTAGCGTTACACCATGTGGGATTATATGATACATACACGTGTAGCGTTACACCATGTGGGGTTATATGACACATACACGTGTAGTTTTACACGATGTGGGGTTATATGACACATACATGTAAGTTTACACCTTGTTGGGTTTTATGACACATACACGTGTAGGTTACACCATTAGGGCTGTATGACACATACGCGTGTAGGTTTACACTATGTGGGGCTATATGACACATACACGTGTAGGTTTACACCATGTGGGGTTTTATGGCACATACACATGGAGCTTACACCATGTGGGGCTATATGACACATACACGTGTAGGTTTACACCATGTGGGGTTATATGACACATACACATATAGATTACACCATGTGGGGTTATATGACGCATACACGTGTAGGTTTACACCAGTGGGGTTATATGACACATACACGTGTAGGTTTACACCAGTGGGGTTATATGACACACACATGTAAGTTTACACCTTGTTGAGTTTTATGACACATACACGTGTAGGCTACACCAGTGGGGCTGTATGACACATACACGTGTAGGTTTACACCCGTGGGGTCATATGACACATTAACATGTACGTTTACACCAGTGGGGTTATATGGCACATACAAGTGTAGGTTTACACCATCTGGGGTTATATGACATATACACGTGTAGGTTTACACCAGTGAGGTTATATGACACATACACATGTAGGTTTACACCAGTGGGGTTATATGACACATACACGTGTAGGTCTACACCATCTGGGGTTTTATGACACATACACATGTAGGTTTACACCAGTGGGGTTATATGACACATACACGTGTAGGTTTACACCATCTGGGCTTATATGACAAATACACATCTAGGTTTACACCAGTGGGGATATATGACACATACACGTGTGGGTTTACACCAGTGGGGTTATATAACACATACACGTGTATGTTTACACCAGTTAGGTTATATGACATATACACGTGTAGGTTTACACCAGTGGGATTCTATGACATATACACATGTAGGTTTACACCAGAGGGGTTCTATGACATGTACACATGGGGTTTAAAAATCCAGTTATTGTATCTTGAATGTAAAGGATGAATGAGCCTTACTGAGACTGGGCGGTAGGCTGACTCCAGTGTAGTGGAAACAAATCCTCAGCAGGAAGCATCTGTCGGCGTCAGTCCCCGCTGGACAACTGGACTTATCCTTGATAATCAGCTGGGGGTCAGTCGTGACGTTGGCATGAAGGTCAACTATGGGCCTCGTTCTGAGAATTACTGCTGAATCCGAGAGGTACGCCCCGACAGCGATATCTGCAAAGACTAGCTAGGTTAGTTATGTCGATTGAACAGTATGTCAGTTACGAGGGGTGTTAATTAAAGATTTCCCCTAAACCACTTCGGGTTATCATATTTGCTTGAAATTTCACAACTCTCATGTTGCCCAGACAGAAGCGCGGTCCTGTGGCTATGAAATCCTTCCACATCCTCCTTACTCTCCTGACCTTGCACCATCTGACTTCCACCTCTTTCAACCATGAAGTCATTTTTGAAGGGAAAACGTTTCATCGATGATGAAACACTGATTTCTGAAGTCAAGTCTTGGCTTGAGACGCAAAATGAGGGCTTTTACAAGCGAAGTCTCCATAGTTGCATAAGACGATTGGAGAAGTGTAACTCTTGGTGGTTCCTATGTGGAGAAAGACTAATACCTATGCCAAGTTTCATTCCACTAGGTCCATCGGAAGTGGGTCAGGGGAAATATTTAATGAACACCCCTCGTATATCACGACAGGACTGTTTCACGTATAGCTTGTCCTACAGGATACTGTTATAATAAATGTTTGAAACTACACAATTATACATTGCACTGTATGCCACTACACGGGACTATATACCACTGTATAACACTACACGGGACTATATCCCACTGTATGACACTACACTGGACTATATCCCACTGTATAACACTACAAGGACTATATACCACTGTATAACACTACACGGGACTATATCCCACTGTATGACACTACACGGGACTATATCACACTGTATGACACTACACGGGACTATATACCACTGTATAACACTACACGGGACTATATCCCACTGTTTAACACTACACGGGACAACATCACACTGTATGACACTACACGGGACTACATCACACTGTATGACACTACACGGGACTACATCACACTGTATGACACTACACGGGACTATATCACACTGTATGACACTACACGGGACTTTCTCCCACTGTATGACACTACACGGGACTACATCACACTGTATGACACTACACGGGACTATATCCCACTGTATAACACTACACGGGACTATATCCCACTGTATGACACTACACGGGACTATATACCACTGTATAACACTACACGGGACTATATCCCACTGTATGACACTACACGGGACTATATCACACTGTATGACACTACACGGGACTATATACCACTGTATAACACTACACGGGACTATATCCCACTGTTTAACACTACACGGGACAACATCACACTGTATGACACTACACGGGACTACATCACACTGTATGACACTACACGGGACTACATCACACTGTATGACACTACAAGGGACTATATCCCACTGTATAACACTACACGGGACTTTCTCCCACTGTATGACACTACACGGGACTACATCACACTGTATGACACTACACGGGACTATATCCCACTGTATGACACTACACGGGACCATATCCCACTGTATGACACTATACGGGAATATATCCCACTGTATGACAATATACGGGACTATATCCGCATATGCTTGACACTACACAGGACTACATCCCACTGTAAGCACTACACTTCGATCTGTATGACACTACAAGGGACTATATCCCACTGTATGACACTACACGGGACTACATTTATGAGTAAAACACCAACAGGACTATATCCAACTGTATAAGATCGAAGGCCAAATCAGTTGCTCTGTTCAATCTCATGAAACCTGTTAAAAACAAATGTTGGTCATAATATTGCCATAGCCAATGACACACTCAAGTCGAAACGCAATTTTGGAAAGCAATATTTTCAGAAACAAGTTTACACACCTCTGTGACTGACTTTTCCAAACTGAAACAACTGTTCTCGACTGATGTTTTAACCTGTTAAAGGAACGTCTATCGAAGTCGTTGGGGCGTGGGGATATCCTAGTGGTTAAAGCGTTCGCTCGTCACGCAACAGATCCGTTTTCGATCCCCCACAGGGGAGCAGTATAGAGAGCCTATTGCTGACGTCCCCTGCCTTGATATTGCGAAAAAATTCAACTTGCTCATTCACTTTGAGTTTGGTTGAAAGTGGCCTTGCCTGATTACAATATTTGACATAATACTGTGTATTGAAGTATACCTGGATACCGTTGGGGGCACAACTTAATTCCCACACATGACACTGTTATACACATGTGAACATACCCGGATAATTATTGCCGTCCACGTCAGCAGGCTTGGAGATGCTCCATCCAAAAGACGTCACTGTCTCGGTGTCGTTGATGTCGCGGCCTCCTACTCTCTGCTTCACCTCCGCGTTCAGCCCCCCTTCCCCTCCATGGTAGATGTATATCGCCCCATGACCTCCATCCTCATACGGGGCTCCCACTGCCACATCTGAAAGAGGTGAGGTGAGGTGAGGTGAAATGGGGTTTAACGTCGCGTCCAAGATTATTGCACTTATGTAGTGACGTGTTAGTGTGTACTATATCCGACTGATGCCGAGTAGCTAGTCCACTGAGATACCATGCCGCAGTGTAACATGAATACCCCACTCAGACACAGTAAACTAACATCCAGCCGACCAGTCCTTGTTCTCAATGCCGAGCGCTAGGTACAACAAGTACAATCTTTTAACGTCTTTTGGTGTGACGCAGCCGGGGATCGAACCCCTGACCTTCCGCTCTCCGGGCGGACGCTCTACCACAAGACCATGGAGGGGGCCACATCTGGAAGATGATAACAACATATATATGTGAGAGAGATGCCAGTCCCAGCCTCACTTGGATAACGGCCACCAATTATGTCGCCAAGGTCACCGATGACAGTTTCAATCTCACTTGTACAGACATCACCCCTGATGTATGCAGGGTATCGCATTCCCAAACTTGCCCTTATAACCGTCACCGTTGACGTATCCAAGGTTACTGATGGCATTCCCAAACTTACCCGTATAACCGTCACCATTGACGTATCCAAGGTTACTGATGGCATTCCCAAACTTACCCGTATAACCGTCACCGTTGACGTATCCAAGGTTACTGATGGCATTCCCAAACTTACCCGTATAACCGTCACCGTTGAACTATCCAAGGTTACTGATGGCATTCCCAAACTTACCCGTATAACCGTTCCCGTTGACGTATCCAAGGTTACTGTTCCCATTACCAAACTTAGCTGTATAACCGTCACCGTTGATGTCTCCAAGGTTACTGATGACATTCCCAAACTTACCCGTATAACCGTCACCGTTGATGTCTCCAAGGTTACTGATGGCATTCCCAAACTTAGCCGTATAACCGTCACCGTTGACGTCTCCAAGGTTACTGTTCCCATTACCAAACTTAGCCGTATAACCGTCACCGTTGATGTCTCCAAGGTTACCGATGGCATTCCCAAACTAACCCGTATAACCGTCACCGTTGATGTCTCCAATGTTATTGATGGCATTCCCAAACTTACCCGTATAGCCGTCACCGTTAATGTCTCCAAGGTTACTGTTCCCATTACCAAACTTACCCTTATAACCGTCACCGTTAATGTTCTAAGATTACTGATGGCAATCCCAAACTTACCCTTATAACCGTCACCGTTGATGTCTCCAAGGTTACTGATGGAAGTTCCAAATCTGGCTCCATGTTCATTCCTCCCTTTGAGAACCACCGAGCTTTGTGTCAAGATCCGCTGTACATAATGAGCATAAAATAAATACATGGAATCAGTCGTTTATGTAAATGACTAATCCGTTTCTCACCAGCTCACATGTCGTGCAAGGCACCCACCGGCCTGCTGCTTCACTGGTGCCAACTTTCAGCCAATGCATGCTGGCCTAATACATTTTGTTTTCGATTGAATCTATTCTACCTCTGCAGTCGTAACATTAAAATTATTTTTGGAAAATACAAAAAAATATGGGTTACAGGGACTAATGATGACCCCGAGTCACAACGGGAGACAAGCAAGTGTAACAGGGACCAATGATGTCCCCGAGTCACAACGGGAGACAAGCATGGGTTACAGGGACCAATCATATCCCCGCGTCACAACGGGAGACAAGCAAGGGTTACAGGGACCAATGATGTCCCCGAGTCACAACGGGAGACAAGCAAGGATTACATGACCAATTATATCCCTGAGTCACAACGGGAGACAAGCAAGTGTAAGAGGGACCAATGATGTCCCCGAGTCACAACGGGAGACAAGCATGGGTTACAGGGACCAATCATATCCCCGAGTGACAACGGGAGACAAGCAAGGATTACAGGGACCAATCATATCCCCGCGTCACACCGGGAGACAAGCAAGGGTTACAGGGATCAATGATGCCCCCGAGTCACAACGGGAGACAAGCAAGGGTTACAGGGACCAATGATGTCCCCGAGTCACAACGGGAGACAAGCAAGGGTTACAGGGACCAATCATATCCCCGCGTCACAACGGGAGACAAGCAAGGGTTACAGGGACCAATGATGCCCCTGAGTCACAACGGGAGACAAGCAAGGGTTACAGGGACCAATGATGCCCCCGAGTCACAACGGGAGACAAGCAAGGGTTACAGGGACCAATCATATCCCCGCGTCACAACGGGAGACAAGCAAGGGTCACAGGGACCAATGATGCCCCCGAGTCACAACGGTAGACAAGCAAGGGTTACAGGGACCAATGATGCCCCCGAGTCACAACGGGAGACAAGACAAGGGTTACAGGGACCAATGATGTCCCCGAGTCACAACGGGAGACAAGACAAGGGTTACAGGGACCAATGATGCTCCCAAGTCACAACGGGAGACAAGACAAGGGTTACAGGGACCAATGTTGCCCCCGAGTGACAACGGGAGACAAGCAAGGGTTACAGGGACCAATGATGTCCCAGAGTGACAACGGGAGACAAACAAGGGTTACAGGGACCAATGATGTCCCCGAGTCACAACGGGAGACAAGCAAGGGTTACAGGGACCAATGATGCCCCCGAGGCACAACGGGAGACAAGACAACGGTTACAGGGACCAATGATGCTCCCGAGTCACAACGGGAGACAAGCAAGGGTTACAGGGGCCAATGATGTCCCTGAGTGACAACGGGAGACAAGCAAGGGTTACAGGGACCAATGTTGTCCCCGAGTCTCAACGGGAGACAAGCAAGGGTTACAGGGACCAATGTTGTCCCCGAGTCACAACGGGAGACAAGCAAGGGTTACGGGGAGCAATTATGTCCCCGAGTGACAACGGGAGACAAGCAAGGATTACGGGGACCAATCATATCCCCGCGTCACAACGGGAGACAAGCAAGGGTTACAGGGACCAATGATGTCCCCGAGTCACAACGGGAGACAAGCAAGGATTACATGACCAATTATATCCCTGAGTCACAACGGGAGACAAGCAAGGGTTACAGGGACCAATGATGCCCCCGAGTGACAACGGGAGACAAGACAAGGGTTACAGGGCCTAATGATGTCCCCGAGTGACAACGGGAGACAAGCAAGGGTTACAGGGACCAATGATGTCCCCGAGTGACAACGGGAGACAAGCAAGGATTACATGGACCAATCATATCCTCGCGTCACACCGGGAGACAAGCAAGGGTTACAAGGACCAATGATGCCCCTGAGTCACAACGGGAGACAAGCAAGGGTTACAGGGACCAATGTTGTCCCCGAGTCACAACGGGAGACAAGCAAGGGTTACAGGGACCAATGTTGTCCCCGAGTCACAACGGGAGACAAGCAAGGGTTACAGGGACCAATGATGCCCCCGAGTCACAACGGGAGACAAGCAAGGGTTACAGGGAGCAATTATGTCCCCGAGGCACAACGGGAGACAAGCAAGGGTTACAGGGACCAATGATGTCCCCGAGTCACAACGGGAGACAAGCAAGTGTAAGAGGGACCAATGATGTCCCCGAGTCACAACGGGAGACAAGCATGGGTTACAGGGACCAATCATATCCCCGCGTCACAACGGGAGACAAGCAAGGGTTACAGGGACCAATGATGCCCCCGAGTCACAACGGGAGACAAGCAAGGGTTACAGGGACCAATGATGCCCCCGAGTGACAACGGGAGACAAGCAAGGGTTACAGGGACCAATCATATCCCCGCGTCACAACGGGAGACAAGCAAGGGTTACAGGGACCAATGATGCCCCTGAGTCACAACGGGAGACAAGCAAGGGTTACAGGGACCAATGATGCCCCCGAGTGACAACGGGAGACAAGCAAGGGTTACAGGGACCAATGATGCCCCCGAGTGACAACGGGAGACAAGCAAGGGTTACAGGGACCAATCATATCCCCGCGTCACAACGGGAGACAAGCAAGGGTTACAGGGACCAATGATGCCCCCGAGTCACAACGGTAGACAAGCAAGGGTTACAGGGACCAATGATGCCCCCGAGGCACAACGGGAGACAAGACAAGGGTTACAGGGACCAATGATGTCCCCGAGTCACAACGGTAGACAAGCAAGGGTTACAGGGACCAATGATGCCCCCGAGTCACAACGGGAGACAAGAAAAGGGTTATAGGGACCAATGTTGTCCCCGAGTCACAACGGGAGACAAGCAAGGGTTACGGGGACCAATGATGACCCCGAGTGACAACGGGAGACAAGCAAGGGTTACGGGGAGCAATTATGTCCCCGAGTGACAACGGGAGACAAGCAAGGATTACGGGGACCAATCATATCCCCGCGTCACAACGGGAGACAAGCAAGGGTTACAGGGACCAATGATGTCCCCGAGTCACAACGGGAGACAAGCAAGGATTACATGACCAATTATATCCCTGAGTCACAACGGGAGACAAGCAAGGGTTACAGGGACCAATGATGCCCCCGAGTGACAACGGGAGACAAGACAAGGGTTACAGGGCCTAATGATGTCCCCGAGTGACAACGGGAGACAAGCAAGGATTACAGGGACCAATGATGTCCCCGAGTGACAACGGGAGACTAGCAAGGATTACATGGACCAATCATATCCTCGCGTCACACCGGGAGACAAGCAAGGGTTACAAGGACCAATGATGCCCCTGAGTCACAACGGGAGACAAGCAAGGGTTACAGGGACCAATGTTGTCCCCGAGTCACAACGGGAGACAAGCAAGGGTTACAGGGACCAATGTTGTCCCCGAGTCACAACGGGAGACAAGCAAGGGTTACAGGGACCAATGATGCCCCCGAGTCGGAACGGGAGACAAGCAAGGGTTACAGGGAGCAATTATGTCCCCGAGGCACAACGGGAGACAAGCAAGGGTTACAGGGACCAATGATGTCCCCGAGTCACAACGGGAGACAAGCAAGTGTAAGAGGGACCAATGATGTCCCCGAGTCACAACGGGAGACAAGCATGGGTTACAGGGACCAATCATATCCCCGCGTCACAACGGGAGACAAGCAAGGGTTACAGGGACCAATGATGTCCCCGAGTCACAACGGGAGACAAGCAAGGATTACATGACCAATTATATCCCTGAGTCACAACGGGAGACAAGCAAGGGTTACAGGGACCAATGATGCCCCCGAGCGACAACGGGAGACAAGCAAGGGTTACAGGGACCAATGATGCCCCCGAGTCACAACGGGAGACAAGCAAGGGTTACAGGGACCAATGATGCCCCCGAGTGACAACGGGAGACAAGCAAGGGTTACAGGGACCAATGATGCCCCCGAGTGACAACGGGAGACAAGACAAGGGTTACAGGGCCTAATGATGTCCCCGAGTGACAACGGGAGACAAGCAAGGATTACAGGGACCAATGATGTCCCCGAGTGACAACGGGAGACTAGCAAGGATTACATGGACCAATCATATCCTCGCGTCACACCGGGAGACAAGCAAGGGTTACAAGGACCAATGATGCCCCTGAGTCACAACGGGAGACAAGCAAGGGTTACAGGGACCAATGATGCCCCCGAGTCACAACGGGAGACAAGCAAGGGTTACAGGGACCAATGATGCCCCCGAGTGACAACGGGAGACAAGCAAGGGTTACAGGGACCAATCATATCCCCGCGTCACAACGGGAGACAAGCAAGGGTTACAGGGACCAATGATGCCCCCGAGTCACAACGGTAGACAAGCAAGGGTTACAGGGACCAATGATGCCCCCGAGGCACAACGGGAGACAAGACAAGGGTTACAGGGACCAATGATGTCCCTGAGTCACAACGGTAGACAAGCAAGGGTTACAGGGACCAATGATGCCCCCGAGTCACAACGGGAGACAAGAAAAGGGTTATAGGGACCAATGTTGTCCCCGAGTCACAACGGGAGACAAGCAAGGGTTACGGGGACCAATGATGACCCCGAGTGACAACGGGAGACAAGCAAGGGTTACGGGGAGCAATTATGTCCCCGAGTGACAACGGGAGACAAGCAAGGATTATGGGGACCAATCATATCCCCGCGTCACAACGGGAGACAAGCAAGGGTTATAGGGACCAATGATGTCCCCGAGTCACAACGGGAGACAAGCAAGGGTTACGGGGACCAATGATGATCCCGAGTGACAACGGGAGACAAGCAAGGGTTACGGGGAGCAATTATGTCCCCGAGTGACAACGGGAGACAAGCAAGGATTACGGGGACCAATCATATCCCCGCGTCACAACGGGAGACAAGCAAGGGTTACAGGGACCAATGATGTCCCCGAGTCATAACGGGAGACAAGCAAGGATTACATGACCAATTATATCCCTGAGTCACAACGGGAGAGAAGCAAGGGTTACAGGGACCAATGATGCCCCCGAGTCACAACGGGAGACAAGCAAGGGTTACAGGGACCAATCATATCCCCGCGTCACAACGGGAGACAAGCAAGGGTTACAGGGACCAATGATGCCCCTGAGTCACAACGGGAGACAAGCAAGGGTTACAGGGACCAATGATGCCCCCGAGTCACAACGGGAGACAAGCAAGGGTTCCAGGGACCAATGATGCCCCCGAGTCACAACGGGAGACAAGCAAGGGTTACAGGGACCAATGATGCCCCCGAGTCACAACGGGAGACAAGCAAGGGTTACAGGGACCAATCATATCCCCGCGTCACAACGGGAGACAAGCAAGGGTTACAGGGACCAATGATGTCCCTGAGTGACAACGGGAGACAAGCAAGGGTTACAGGGGCCAATGATGTCCCTGAGTCACAATGGGAGACAAGCAAGGGTTACAGGGACCAATGATGCCCCCGAGTGACAACGGGCGACAAGCAAGGGTTACAGGGACTAATGATGTCCTTGGGTGACAACGGGAGACAAGACAAGGGTTACAGGGACCAATGTTGTCCCCGTGTCACAATGGGAGACAAGCAAGGGTTACGGGGACCAATGATGACCCCGAGTGACAACGGGAGACAAGCAAGGGTTACGGGGAGCAATTATGTCCCCTAGTCACAACGGTAGACAAGCAAGGGTTACAGGGACCAATGATACCCACGAGTGACAACGGGAGACAAGACAAGGGTTACAGGGACCAATGATCCCACCGAGTGACAACGGGAGACAAGCAAGGGTTACAGGGACCAATGATGCCCCCGAGTCACAACGGTAGACAAGCAAGGGTTACAGGGACCAATGATGTCCCCTAGTCACAACGGGAGAGAAGCAAGGGTTACAGGGACCAATGATGTCCCCGAGTCACAACGGGAGACAAGCATGGGTTACAGGGACCAATCATATCCCCGCGTCACAACGGGAGACAAGCAAGGGTTACAGGGACCAATGATGTCCCCGAGTCACAACGGGAGACAAGCAAGGATTACATGACCAATTATATCCCTGAGTCACAACGGGAGACAAGCAAGGGTTACAGGGACCAATGATGCCCCCGAGTGACAACGGGAGACAAGACAAGGGTTACAGGGCCCAATGATCTCCCCGAGTGACAACGGGAGACTAGCAAGGATTACATGGACCAATCATATCCTCGCGTCACACCGGGAGACAAGCAAGGGTTTCAGGGACCAATGATGCCCCCGAGTCACAACGGGAGAGAAGCAAGGGTTACAGGGACCAATGATGCCCCCGAGTGACAACGGGAGACAAGCAAGGGTTACAGGGACCAATCATATCCCCGCGTCACAACGGGAGACAAGCAAGGGTTACAGGGACCAATGATGCCCCCGAGTCACAACGGGAGACAAGCAAGGGTTACAGGGACCAATGATGCCCCCGAGTCACAACGGGAGACAAGCAAGGGTTACAGGGACCAATCATATCCCCGCGTCACAACGGGAGACAAGCAAGGGTTACAGGGACCAATGATGTCCCCGAGTCACAACGGGAGACAAGCAAGGGTTACAGGGACCAATGATGCCCCCGAGTGACAACGGGAGACAAGCAAGGGTTACAGGGACCAATGATGCCCCCGAGTGACAACGGGAGACAAGCAAGGGTTACAGGGACCAATCATATCCCCGCGTCACAACGGGAGACAAGCAAGGGTTACAGGGACCAATGATGCCCCCGAGTCACAACGGTAGACAAGCAAGGGTTACAGGGACCAATGATGCCCCCGAGGCACAACGGGAGACAAGACAAGGGTTACAGTGACCAATGATGCCCCCGAGTCACAACGGGAGACAAGAAAAGGGTTATAGGGACCAATGTTGTCCCCGAGTCACAACGGGAGACAAGCAAGGGTTACGGGGACCAATCATGACCCCGAGTCACAACGGGAGACAAGCAAGGGTTACGGGGAGCAATTATGTCCCCGAGTGACAACGGGAGACAAGCAAGGATTACGGGGACCAATCATATCCCCGCGTCACAACGGGAGACAAGCAAGGGTTACAGGGACCAATGATGTCCCCGAGTCACAACGGGAGACAAGCAAGGATTACATGACCAATTATATCCCTGAGTCACAACGGGAGACAAGCAAGGGTTACAGGGACCAATGATGCCCCCGAGTGACAACGGGAGACAAGACAAGGGTTACAGGGCCTAATGATGTCCCCGAGTGACAACGGGAGACAAGCAAGGATTACAGGGACCAATGATGTCCCCGAGTGACAACGGGAGACTAGCAAGGGTTACAGGGACCAATCATATCCCCGCGTCACAACGGGAGACAAGCAAGGATTACGGGGACCAATCATATCCCCGCGTCACAACGGGAGACAAGCAAGGGTTACAGGGGCCAATGATGTCCCCTAGTCACAACGGGAAACAAGCAAGGGTTACAGGGACCAATTATATCCCCTGAGTCACAACGGGAGACAAGCAAGGGTTACAGGGACCAATGATGCCCCCAAGTGACAACGGGAGACAAGCAAGGGTTACAGGGACCAATGATGTCCCTGAGTGACAACGGGAGACAAGCAAGGGTTACAGGGACCAATGATGTCCCCTAGTCACAACGGGAGACAAGCAAGGGTTACAGGGACCAATGATGTCCCCTAGTCACAACGGGAGACAAGCAAGGGTTACAGGGACCAATGATGCCCCCGAGTCACAACGGGAGACAAGCAAGGTTACAGGGACCAATGATGCCCCTGAGTCACAACGGGAGACAAGCAAGGGTTACAGGGACCAATGATGTCCCCGAGTGACAACGGGAGACAAGCAAGGATTACGGGGACCAATCATATCCCCGCGTCACAACGGGAGACAAGCAAGGGTTACAGGGACCAATGATGCCCCCGAGTGACAACGGGAGACAAGCAAGGGTTACAGGGACCAATGATGTCCCCTAGTCACAACGGGAGACAAGCAAGGGTTACAGGGACCAATGATGTCCCCTAGTCACAACGGGAGACAAGCAAGGGTTACAGGGACCAATGATGCCCCTGAGTCACAACGGGAGACAAGCAAGGGTTACAGGGACCAATGATGCCCCCGAGTCACAACGGGAGACAAGCAAGGGTTACAGGGACCAATGATGCCCCCGAGTCACAACGGGAGACAAGCAAGGGTTACAGGGACCAATGATGCCCCCGAGTCACAACGGGAGACAAGCAAGGGTTACAGGGACCAATCATATCCCCGCGTCACAACGGGAGACAAGCAAGGGTTACAGGGACCAATGATGTCCCTGAGTGACAACGGGAGACAAGCAAGGGTTACAGGGACCAATGATGTCCCTGAGTCACAACGGGAGACAAGCAAGGGTTACAGGGACCAATGATGCCCCCGAGTGACAACGGGCGACAAGCAAGGGTTACAGGGACTAATGATGTCCTTGGGTGACAACGGGAGACAAGACAAGGGTTACAGGGACCAATGTTGTCCCCGAGTCACAATGGGAGACAAGCAAGGGTTACGGGGACCAATGATGACCCCGAGTGACAACGGGAGACAAGCAAGGGTTACGGGGAGCAATTATGTCCCCTAGTCACAACGGTAGACAAGCAAGGGTTACAGGGACCAATGATGCCCACGAGTGACAACGGGAGACAAGACAAGGGTTACAGGGACCAATGATCCCACCGAGTGACAACGGGAGACAAGCAAGGGTTACAGGGACCAATGATGCCCCCGAGTCACAACGGTAGACAAGCAAGGGTTACAGGGACCAATGATTTCCCCTAGTCACAACGGGAGAGAAGCAAGGGTTACAGGGGTCAATTATATCCCCTAGTCACAACGGGAGACAAGCAAGGGTTACAGGGGCCAATGATGTCCCCTAGTCACAACGGGAAACAAGCAAGGGTTACAGGGACCAATTATATCCCCTGAGTCACAACGGGAGACAAGCAAGGGTTACAGGGACCAATGATGCCCCCAAGTGACAACGGGAGACAAGCAAGTGTTACAGGGACCAATGATGTCCCTGAGTGACAACGGGAGACAAGCAAGGGTTACAGGGACCAATGATGTCCCCTAGTCACAACGGGAGACAAGCAAGGGTTACAGGGACCAATGATGTCCCCTAGTCACAACGGGAGACAAGCAAGGGTTACAGGGACCAATGATGCCCCCGAGTCACAACGGGAGACAAGCAAGGTTACAGGGACCAATGATGCCCCTGAGTCACAACGGGAGACAAGCAAGGGTTACAGGGACCAATGATGTCCCCGAGTGACAACGGGAGACAAGCAAGGATTACGGGGACCAATCATATCCCCGCGTCACAACGGGAGACAAGCAAGGGTTACAGGGACCAATGATGCCCCCGAGTGACAACGGGAGACAAGCAAGGGTTACAGGGACCAATGATGTCCCCTAGTCACAACGGGAGACAAGCAAGGGTTACAGGGACCAATGATGTCCCCTAGTCACAACGGGAGACAAGCAAGGGTTACAGGGACCAATGATGCCCCTGAGTCACAACGGGAGACAAGCAAGGGTTACAGGGACCAATGATGCCCCCGAGTCACAACGGGAGACAAGCAAGGGTTACAGGGACCAATGATGCCCCCGAGTCACAACGGGAGACAAGCAAGGGTTACAGGGACCAATGATGCCCCCGAGTCACAACGGGAGACAAGCAAGGGTTACAGGGACCAATCATATCCCCGCGTCACAACGGGAGACAAGCAAGGGTTACAGGGACCAATGATGTCCCTGAGTGACAACGGGAGACAAGCAAGGGTTACAGGGACCAATGATGTCCCTGAGTCACAACGGGAGACAAGCAAGGGTTACAGGGACCAATGATGCCCCCGAGTGACAACGGGCGACAAGCAAGGGTTACAGGGACTAATGATGTCCTTGGGTGACAACGGGAGACAAGACAAGGGTTACAGGGACCAATGTTGTCCCCG
This sequence comes from Haliotis rufescens, assembly GCF_023055435.1. Lineage (NCBI taxonomy): Eukaryota > Metazoa > Mollusca > Gastropoda > Lepetellida > Haliotidae > Haliotis > Haliotis rufescens. The sequence goes on from NW_025963780.1 coordinate 44,308,016, forward strand.
AGTCACAATGGGAGACAAGCAAGGGTTACGGGGACCAATGATGACCCCGAGTGACAACGGGAGACAAGCAAGGGTTACGGGGAGCAATTATGTCCCCTAGTCACAACGGTAGACAAGCAAGGGTTACAGGGACCAATGATGCCCACGAGTGACAACGGGAGACAAGACAAGGGTTACAGGGACCAATGATCCCACCGAGTGACAACGGGAGACAAGCAAGGGTTACAGGGACCAATGATGCCCCCGAGTCACAACGGTAGACAAGCAAGGGTTACAGGGACCAATGATTTCCCCTAGTCACAACGGGAGAGAAGCAAGGGTTACAGGGGTCAATTATATCCCCTAGTCACAACGGGAGACAAGCAAGGGTTACAGGGGCCAATGATGTCCCTGAGTCACAACGGGAAACAAGCAAGGGTTACAGGGACCAATTATATCCCCTGAGTCACAACGGGAGACAAGCAAGGGTTACAGGGACCAATGATGCCCCCAAGTGACAACGGGAGACAAGCAAGGGTTACAGGGACCAATGATGTCCCTGAGTGACAACGGGAGACAAGCAAGGGTTACAGGGACCAATGATGTCCCCTAGTCACAACGGGAGACAAGCAAGGGTTACAGGGACCAATGATGCCCCCGAGTCACAACGGGAGACAAGCAAGGTTACAGGGACCAATGATGCCCCTGAGTCACAACGGGAGACAAGCAAGGGTTACAGGGACCAATGATGTCCCCGAGTGACAACGGGAGACAAGCAAGGATTACGGGGACCAATCATATCCCCGCGTCACAACGGGAGACAAGCAAGGGCTACAGGGACCAATGATGCCCCCGAGTGACAACGGGAGACAAGCAAGGGTTACAGGGGTCAATTATATCCCCTAGTCACAACGGGAGAAAAGCAAGGGTTACAGGGACCAATGATTTCCCCTAGTCACAACGGGAGACAAGCAAGGGTTACAGGGGTCAATTATATCCCCTAGTCACAACGGGAGACAAGCAAGGGTTACAGGGACCAATGATGCCCCCGAGTGACAACGGGAGACAAGCAAGGGTTACAGGGACCAATGATGTCCCTGAGTGACAACGGGAGACAAGCAAGGGTTACAGGGACCAATGATGTCCCCTAGTCACAACGGGAGACAAGCAAGGGTTACAGGGACCAATGATGCCCCCGAGTCACAACGGGAGACAAGCAAGGTTACAGGGACCAATGATGCCCCTGAGTCACAACGGGAGACAAGCAAGGGTTACAGGGACCAATGATGTCCCCGAGTGACAACGGGAGACAAGCAAGGATTACGGGGACCAATCATATCCCCGCGTCACAACGGGAGACAAGCAAGGGTTACAGGGACCAATGATGCCCCCGAGTGACAACGGGAGACAAGCAAGGGTTACAGGGACCAATGATGCCCCCGAGTCACAACGGGAGACAAGCAAGGGTTACAGGGACCAATGATGTCCCCTAGTCACAACGGGAGACAAGCAAGGGTTACAGGGACCAATGATGCCCCCGAGGCACAACGGGAGACAAGACAACGGTTACAGGGACCAATGATGCTCCCGAGTCACAACGGGAGACAAGCAAGGGTTACAGGGGCCAATGATGTCCCTGAGTGACAACGGGAGACAAGACAAGGGTTACAGGGACCAATGTTGTCCCCGAGTCACAACGGGAGACAAGCAAGGGTTACAGGGACCAATGTTGTCCCCGAGTCACAATGGGAGACAAGAAAGGGTTACGGAGACCAATGATGACCCCGAGTGACAACGGGAGACAAGCAAGGGTTACGGGGAGCAATTATGTCCCCGAGTCACAACGGTAGACAAGCAAGGGTTACAGGGACCAATGATGTCCCCGAGTCACAACGGGAGACAAGCAAGAGTTTCAGGGGTCAATTATATCCCCAACTCACAACGGGACACAAGCAAGGGTTACGGGGAGCAACAATATTTCAGGCACACAAGCGAGGGGTACCTTATCATTCTAATGAGGATAACCATGATATATAAAGTTCAACAAAGCAGCCTCAATATATAATCACCGTATATGTTATAATTAACGTTCTGTCATCTACAGTACATTCTGAAATCTTAAGAAGCTAACCATTTAGATGAAATCACACCTGATTATTTGCATTGACGAGGTTCAGGTAGACAAACACACGCCCTTCGTCCATGTAGATCTTCTTGCTTTGATCACTGCCGTCGTTGTCGTCAGTGAAGAACGGAGCCCCCACCAACAGGTCGTCGTGTCCATCACCGTTTACATCCGCCGTACACAGAGAGGCGCCGAAATAAGCCCCGGTCTGTAATCATTGTAACCATCTTGTGAGTGAGTGAGTGAGGGAGTGAGCAATATCACGCCGGGGGTGAGCGAACCCGGTCCTTTAGCGTCAACCTCTAGGCTACCTCACCGCCCCTCGTTATCTTCCAAGACCAGTAAGTTACTTGTTACCCATAACATTCCATTTGATAATAATAATAATAATAATAATAATAATAATAATAATAATATGTAATTGAACCACTGTTAGGATTGACCAAACGACACAAATTACGATGTTTTAAAGAAAAAACTTTTGATATGTAGTTTAAGTTTATTTCGGCCTACACAAGGCATTTTGTTGGCAAAGATAAAATGTAGTTAAACACTAGAGCTACTCGTGTTCCGTCACATGTTTGGTAGATTTGTTTGACTATTTCAATGTGTATATTAATCTTTAATTTTGTGACTTGACTTCTGAAAACACAATCGAGTCTGGACCAGACAATCGAGTGATTGACATCAGCAATATCGATCTGCGCAATTGGGATACGATGACATGCACCAACCAACCCCGTTAGTGGCCTCTTATAACAATTGTGATCTCTTGCGACAAGCATGGGTTGCTGAAGACCAATTTTAACCCGGATCTCCATGGGTGAGTAAAACATGTGCTGGTGTATTACAAGAAAACAATGGTGGAGTGCAAATGTACAGCCCTCAACAACTATGGGGTTGCGTACTGAAGATACCATTGCGAGATTAACGACAACTCACCTGTTTACCTTCTAGACTCTGAACCAGGGAAAGCTTGTTGATTGACGTGATGTAAATTATTATCTGAAGAAAATAAAAAAAATGCCACTACCATTTGGTTAGATTACGGTTATGGTTAGGTTAAGTGATAAGGGGTTAGGGTTATGGTTATGGTTAGGGGTTAGGGGTTAGGGGTTAGAGTTTAGGGTTAGGGTTAGGGTTAGGGTTAGGGTTAGGGTTTAGAGTTTAGGGTTAGGTTTAGAGTTTAAGGTTAGGATTAGGGTTAGGATTTGTTAGTAAGGTTAGGATAAGGGTTAGTGAGGGTTAGGTTAGGGTTAGGGTTAGGGTCTCTTTCACCTTATCAATGCCCATTAAAGGCATCAAATAATCATAATAACCTACTATCGAGTTATGTACATGTATGTTACACTCAATGCATGACAAACCAGGGTTAGGGTTAGGGTTGGGGTTGGGGTTCGTGTTTAGTGATTAGGTTTAGGGTTAGATTTTAGTTTTAGGGTTAGGGTTACCTGATGTGTCTCTTTAACCCCATCAATGTCCTTTAAAGTCATCAAATAATCATAATAGCTTACCATAAAGTGTAATTCCCTGACTGTGGGAGAAGTACCGTAAAAGAGTGGGGTTGCAATGAGACCTGGGTCAACCAACACCTTGCATGCAAGTCATGCAGGTAATATGGAATTTTGCTCTTACTTTGACCATCTCAGCACGAGGGGCACCTGCAGCAAAGCAAGGGTCTCCCTGTCCACACAACTTCCCCGCTGCCACCGAGTAGCCTGTTGATCAACCAGTCGTCAAGGTTACAAGACATGACAAGATATATAATCATTAGAGCATGGCATCGACGTTAAAAGGGTCTGAACTGTGGAATATTCAGGAATTATTCAGCATTTATGGATGTCAACTTCTTTATTATGAGGAACACAACGTTTCGGAGTACACGCTTACTCCTCCACCAGGTGAATGAATGCCTTACTTACTTACTTATATTGGAGATTTTACGTGCGAATGAATGCCGTGGGGCAGAGAGCATATATTTGTACATATAAGAACAACAAAAGTAATAAGATAACTAAAGGTGGAAACTAACAAGGGAAGCCAACAGATAATTGCTGCTGATAGGTGATTAGCAAAAACAATGGAAGCCAACACTTTACAGTAATAGCGCTGATGGTTATAAAAAAGGTTAAAACTGCAACACTGCAAATAAAAAACACACGAAAAGAACGATATACTCATGCACTTAACAATGCAGATTTCCGCAATTTGTTACATCCTATCGATAGTCAGCTTACCAAGGTAAGAGAAATCAGGCACTGTGAAGGGAATATCAAATCTCTGCACTGGTGTGAAGATGTCCTGCTTCAGCATAACTACTCCCCCTGAAGATAAAACAACAGTTGTCATGACAACTAAAGTACGAGTGAGCGAGTTAGTCATACATCACATTTGACACTCATCCGAATTGCGTATGACATAGGAATGCGTATTAGAAATTATTGGAGTGAATTTTCAGTCCACGTGAGGGTAGTTTCATCCGATAAAACGTCTTCTAATCTCATTAGGCAATATGCAGCGTTGTTTCACCACATATGTTATCTAGATTTATCCGATAATTAGACATGTTTGTTTTTGTTAATTCATAAACTACTGTGCTATTTAGTTTAGTTTCAGAAGATAGAATCTTTTCCGATTTGATCAGATGACATGCTGTCGAGTTTTAATCAGATAATATGATTTCCAAATTCATAAACTACTTTGCTATTTTGTTAAGTTTCACCAGAATACACTCTTAATAAAACACACGCACAGGTATATTTATAGTAAATGTATTGTACCTAATAAAGTCGATATATTTAATTTAATATCACAGATACAAATATGAAATTTTGGAGCTCGAAAGTCACGCGTTGTCTTTGTACCAAGGCATTGAAAACTGTTCATTCTCATGTCACATAAGGCCACAAGGTTGCGCTGAACTCAGTATCTCGTGTGACCGCCCCGGGCAGCAATCACGGCTCTGCATTTCCTCGGCACTGACTGTATAAGTGTAAGAATTCTCTCCTGTGGAATTCTGCGCCATTCTGCTTGTAACGCGTTGGTCAGTTGTGTGAGTGTTCTGACGTTGACGTACACGTCGATCGAGTTCATCTCAGAGGTGTTCGATTGGGTTGAGAGCTGGAGATCTCGACAGTCAGGGCAAAACGTTGATGTTGGCATTATGAGGGTAGTCTACCGTGATACGAGCTGTGTGCGGTGGATCGTTGTCCTGATGAAACAGCTCCCTCTGGCGGTCAATGATTGGAAGAAGGTGAGGTTGAGGAAATTGATTCATGTAGCGATTTGCTGTCAAATTTCCCTGAACCACAACCAAGTCAGATCTCCCGGTGTAGGATATGGCCCCCTACACCATGACACTACCGCCACCGATTTTGTCGAATTCACCTACACAATGTGGGCCAAAACGCTCATTTCGACGACGATAAAAAAGTTGTCTGTCATCTCGCCGGCGAAGAAGAAATCGTGATTCATCGCTAAACCACACTCGTCTCCAGTTTCTCAAATTCCAAGGATGTAAGGTATGTCACCGACGCAAGCGTCGCTGTCGATGGATCTGTTGCAAAACTGGTACGATAACTGGTCATCTTTGTCGGATTCTGGTCCACTATCATCCTCTAACCAGGGAAGCGTCCTGTAGTCTCTGTAGCTGTGGCATTGCGATGACGTAGGTGGAACAGTCGAATGTAGCGATCCTGTGAAGGGGTGGTAACTCTTGGTCGGTCGGTCCGAGGACGATCTGCAGTGGAATTGAACTGTGTATCGGTGCCAAAGGTGGCAAATGGTGCTGTTGTGGACGTTGAAGTGGCGTGCAACAGAAGACTGCGATTCCCCTTTTTGGATACGTCCTATGGCGATGTTTTCGAACTTGAAAATGTTGACAATTGAATGACAAATTATTGGCTTATGTTTGCCTTTTTATAGCCACTACCGCGAGTTACGAATGCTCTGTTAATCTGAATAATGTGCCGTTTAGTAACTGGAATCTACTTTTTATGAGATAATGTGTTAGGTAAGGGAGATCTGATGAAACGTAGAAACGCTCTGCACTATAATTCTGACGATACGTGCAACGAAGTCTGAAAACATACCACTCCATTCCTTGAAGCCAGGGATTCCTATTAGAACCGAGCCGTCCTGAAATGAAAACAGCGAGCTGCAACACCATCCGGAAGTAGGAAGTTATTCTTGTCCCGGAAATGCGCAGTAGACAAATAGAGAAACATTAATGTAAAATAAACCAGTTTTTGATCTGGAAGACAAGCAGACAAGGTCTATGATCATCTAATATTGGTTTCTTGCTCTGCTAAACTAGCTGTATATGTATTTTTCTCAGACATCATTTGTGAAAAAATTAAACCAGAAGAAACATCATCTGTGTAATGAATGTTATTGTGACAATGATGGTGATGATTATCATTATTATATGTAAATAATTATAATCCTTACCTCCATCATATCGCCTGACATTCCGCTCTCTCCCATCCCGTTCCAGAATATGTATTTAGAAGAGCCTGGTCTCTTCTGAAGATAGCCCTGTGCCTTTGACACTTTCAAAGGATACGAGTATTTAACATTCGCACTGTCGACCTTGACGCAACGTCCAATCAGGAATGCATAGTTCTCCGTCTCAAACGCTAAGTCATTGTACCGGGGGGCGCACATCTGCAGCGAGGGAGTAATGTAGGCTATGTCATGTAAACTAAAACTCGAAGATGCGGAGTATTGCACAAGGGCATTAATAAACAATAATAACTACAATACTAATGTATGCGTTTTGCAGACTCATAGGGATATATGTATCAACTGTATGCATTTTGCAGACTCATAGTGGCGGATGTATCGACTGTATGCGTTATGCATATTTACAGAGGTAGATGTATCGACTGTATGCGTTTTGCAGACTCATAGTGATAGATGTATCGACTGTATGCGTTATGCATATTCACAGAGGGCGATGTATCGACTGTATGCGTTTTGCAGTCTCATAGTGATAGATGTATCGACTGTATGCGTTATGCATATTCACAGAGGGTGATGTATCGACTGCATGCGATTTGCAGACTCAAAGTGGTAGATGTATCGACTGTGTGCGTTATGCACATTCACAGAGGTAGATGTATCGACTGTATGCGTTTTGCAGACTCATAATGGTAGATGTATTGACTGTATGCGTTTTGCAGACTCATAGTGGTAGATGTATCGACTGTATGCGTTTTGCATACTCATAGTGGTAGATTATCGACTGTATGCGTTTTGCAGACTCATCGTGGTAGATGTCTCGACTGTATGCGTTTTGCAGACTCATAGTGGTAGATTATCGTCTGTATGCGTTTTGAAGACTCGTAATTGTAGATGTCTCGACTGTATGCGTTTTGCAGACTCATAGTGGTAGATGTATCGACTGTATGCGTTTTGCAGACTCATAGTGGTAGATGTATCGACTGTATGCGTTTTGCAGACTCATAGTGGTAGATGTATCGACTGTATGCGTTTTGCAGACTCATAGTGGTAGATTATCGTCTGCATGCGTTTTGCAGACTCATAGTGGTAGATGTATCGACTGTATGCGTTTTGCAGACTCATAGTGGTAGATTATCGACTGTATGCGTTTTGCAGACTCATAGTGGTAGTTTAACGTCTGCATGCGTTTTGCAGACTCGTAATGGTAGATGTCTCGACTGTATGCGCTATGCAGACTCATAGTGGTAGATGTATCGACTGTGTGCGAAATGCATATTCACATAGGTAGGTGTCTCGACTGTATGCGGTTTGCAGACTCATAGAGATAGATTATCGACTGTATGCGTTTTGCAGACTCGTAATGGTAGATGTCTCGACTATGTGCGCTATGCATACGTACTGTGGTAGATGTTAACTATATGAGTTAAGCAGACCTATTGTGGCAGATGTATCGAATTTATTGGTTATGTAGACATACAGCGATAGAGTATGTGAGCTATGTAAGGTATGAATGTTATATGCCAGTGTGATATGCAGGTCTATGACGTTTATCACTGATGTCTTGTAAGGGATGGGATTCGAACCCAATCTCATAGAATTCTGGCATGCCAAGGGACGCAACTCGACACAGTGAATTGCGGCGTCTATGACGACAGGGCGTGATGCTAGTTACCGTGGTTGTGTCGTTGGACTGCAAGATGATTGATCCGTACATCTCATCGGCATTGTACCAGGTGCCCGATATTGACTCCAGATCACCTTGGAAACAAGTAAACAATAAATATGTTTAATACTTCACGGATTTGTAAATGCTACAGTCAATGTGTGAAATGTGATACACTTGGGTAATTTACTTAATGCCTAAATTGTTCAGTCATTTTACAAAATCTGTCGATTTATTTGACAGATTAGCGAACAAAATTAAGAAGTTCAAAAACAACACTATAGACTAATCATGCTTGGATTAGAAGCCTAAAAATAACCAAACTACACACTGACTTTCATTTTCTTTTAATCCTATAATTTTCTTCCAGTGCGTGATGGGCGGTCGGGTAGCCTAGTTGGTCAAGCGTTCGCTCGTCACGCCGAAGACCCGGGTTCGATTCCCGACATGGGTACGATGTATGAAGCCCATTTCTGGTGTCCCCCGCCGTGATATTGCTGGAATATTGCTAAAAGCGGCGTAAACCCCTACTTACTCACTCACTCACTCCAGTGGGTGATGAAACTCAGCATCAAATATTTGGAATTCGTCATCATAATAAAATAGAGGGCAGGTTTGTGTCAATTTTTTAAATATTTAGGCGTTTTGTAAATTGCCTAAGTGACATATACACTGCGCTCTTACATCCCCCACTATGCCAATACATGCGGCCATTGTGCAGTGTTAATGTGACGTGCGTCTTTGTTTAGTAATGAACTGGATTCAATGAAATACATTATGTTTTTGCTACGTTGATATTAATTACTGAAATGATCGGCACCCGCCTGAGGTCTTTCGCAGGCCTAAGGTTTCGTGGTCCTCATGTCAGGAACAAGCAACACTCACGATCATCCTGATCGATCTCATACGTCTGGACGCAGTTGAGAGGATCTGTGATGTCACATTCATGCGTCGCCCCAGTCGAGTTTCTTCGTGTGGAGTTGTCCTTGGGGGCGCCCACAGTAAGTCTAGATAAGCAACAAGAATGAAAGGCAAAATGGTATTATAATTGGTGAGTAGAACTGGATAGTCCATAAGGAGCGCGTCATACCAATATACGTTAAAGGATGGTACTTGTTGTTACCCTGCCTGGAACTCGGCATTAAGGGGATAAGAGAAGGACTGGTCGGCTCGGAGTCAGTATACCGTGTCTGAGCGGAGTGTCCCTGTTAAACTGCGGCATGGTATCTCAGCGAGCTCGTGGTATAAGTCCCGACTACACCGCCGAGTAAAAAACAGTTTACATTGTTAGAGTGAGTGAGTGAGTTGGGTTTAACGCCGCTTTTAACAGTATTCCAGTCATATCACGGCGTGTCAGCTTAATGTGGGAGGAAACAAACCTAGAAACATAATCGGGGCGAACCGGGATTCGAACCCACAATCATAGGTTTCTGGCGTGCCTAAGGGACGCAACTCTGCACAGCGAATCGCGGCGCCTTAGACGACTGGGCCACCCGTGCCCCCTTACATTGTTAGACTGTGAATAGGTTTTAATACATTGGCTAAATGAAACTGAATTCAGGTTGAACACGATTCTCCAAACACACACAATGTCCTCTTCCGTACATTTTGAGAAAAATAGTTTCTGGAATTTTGTATGAAGCAGGTGTTTTAATATTAGCAGGAGGTGAACACCACAGCTCGTATTGTAAGCGCGGGAGAAAAATGCCAAGGCTGTGGGCAGACTTTTTTGAGAGGCTGGGTGGGTGGATGGGGTGGGGTTTTGTCTTTGAATTGCCCTGTCGGGGGCTACGCAGGTCGATATTGGAAATCGAACCCGGGTCTTCGGCGTGACGAGCAAACACTTTAACCACTCATAATATAGAAGTTGACATCCATATATTCTCTTCGTTATATTGTTATACCCATGCAACGGTATCTGCTATTGTGTGCTAAATTAGCATGTTGTCCAAGTACGGTTGCCATTCCGAAAGTGACAGCGCCCTCATCGGATTTAAGCTATCGCAGTGAAGGGAGAGGTGTTTCCGAATTCCATTGTGATGATGGAGATGACGTAAGAACTATGTGCCCAGCAGGCGTCGTGTGGAGATAAGAGCCAGATAGGAAGTCCAAGTATAACCGCAGTAGGAATAGACGCCATGTTTGTTGTAATGGCAACAACCAGTTGGATATAATACCCAGAAGCCAACATCCAACTATATGACACAACACGGGGCTACATCCAACTGTATGACACAACACGGGACTACATCCAACTGTATGACACAACACGGGACTACATTCACCTGTATGACACAACACGGGACTACATTCACCTGTATGACACAACACGGGACTACATTCACCTGTATGACACAACACGGGACTACATCCAACTGTATGACACAACACGGGACTACATCCAAATGCATGACACAACACGGGACTACATCCAACTGTATGACACAACACGGGACTACATCCAACTGTATGACACAACACGGGACTACATCCAACTGTATGACACAACACGGGACTACATCCAACTGTATGACACAACACGGAACTACATCCAACTGTATGACACAACACGGGGCTACATCCAACTGTATGACACAACACGGGGCTACATCCAACTGTATGACACAACACGGGACTACATCCAGCTGTATGACACAACACGGGACTACATCCAACTGTATGACACAACACGGGACTACATCCAAATGCATGACACAACACGGGGCTACATCCAACTGTATGACACAACACGGGACTACATCCAAATGCATGACACAACACGGGACTACATCCAACTGTATGACACAACACGGGACTACATTCACCTGTATGACACAACACGGGACTACATTCACCTGTATGACACAACACGGGGCTACATCCAACTGTATGACACAACACGGAACTACATCCAACTGTATGACACAACACGGGACTACATTCAACTGTATGACACAACACGGGGCTACATCCAACTGTATGACACAACACGGAACTACATCCAACTGTATGACACAACACAGGACAACATCCAACTGTATGACACAACACGGGACTACATCCAACTGTATGACACAACACGGGACTACATTCACCTGTATGACACAACACGGGACTACATTCACCTGTATGACACAACACGGGGCTACATCCAACTGTATGACACAACACGGAACTACATCCAACTGTATGACACAACACGGGACTACATCCATATGCATGACACAACACGGGACTACATCAATCTGTATGACACAATACGGGGCTACATCCAACTGTATGACACAACACGGGACTACATCCAACTGTATGACACAACACGGGACTACATTCACCTGTATGACACAACACGGGGCTACATCCAACTGTATGACACAACACGGAACTACATCCAACTGTATGACACAACACGGGACTACATCCAACTGTATGACACAACACGGGGCTACATCCAACTGTATGACACAACACGGGGCTACATCCAACTGTATGACACAACACGGAACTACATCCAACTGTATGACACAACACGGGACTACATTCAACTGTATGACACAACACGGGGCTACATCCAACTGTATGACACAACACGGAACTACATCCAACTGTATGACACAACACAGGACAACATCCAACTGTATGACACAACACGGGACTACATCCAACTGTATGACACAACACGGGACTACATTCACCTGTATGACACAACACGGGACTACATTCACCTGTATGACACAACACGGGGCTACATCCAACTGTATGACACAACACGGAACTACATCCAACTGTATGACACAACACGGGACTACATCCATATGCATGACACAACACGGGACTACATCAATCTGTATGACACAATACGGGGCTACATCCAACTGTATGACACAACACGGGACTACATCCAACTGTATGACACAACACGGGACTACATTCACCTGTATGACACAAAACGGGGCTACATCCAACTGTATGACACAACACGGAACTACATCCAACTGTATGACACAACACGGGACTACATCCAACTGTATGACACAACACGGGGCTACATCCAACTGTATGACACAACACGGAACTACATCCAACTGTATGACACAACACGGGACTACATCTAACTGTATGACACAGCACTTGACAACATCCAAATGTATGACACTACGCGGGACAGCTTTCAACTGTATGACACAACACGGGAAAACATTTAACTCTATGTCACAACACGGGACTACGTCCAACTGTATGACACAACACGGGACTACACCCAACTGTATGACACAACACGGGACAACATCCAACTGTATGACACAACACGGGACTACATCCAACTGTATGACACAACACGGGGATACATCCAACTGTATGACTCAACACGGGACTACATCGAACTGTATGACACAAAACGGGACAACATCCAACTGTATGACACAACACGGGACAACATCAAACTGTATGACACAACACGGGACTACATCCAACTGTATGACACAACACGGGACTACATCCAACTGTATGACACAACACGGGACTACATCCAGCTGTATGACACAACACGGGGTACATCCAACTGTATCACACAACACAGGACAACACCCAACTGTATAACACAACAGGGGGCCACATCCAACTGTATGACTCAACACGGGACTACATTCACCTGTATGCCACAACACGGGGATACATCCAACTGTATGACTCAACACGGGACTACATCGAACTGTATGACACAAAACGGGACTACATCCAACTGTATGACACAACACGGGACAACATCCAACTGTATGACACAACACGGGACTACATCCAACTGTATGACACAACACGGGACTACATCCAACTGTATGACACAACACGGGACTACATCCAAATGCATGACACAACACGGGACTACATCCAACTGTATGACACAACACGGGACTACATCTAACTGTATGACACAGCACGGGGTACATCCAACTGTATGACACAACACGGGACTACATCCAACTGTATGACACAACACGGGACTACATCCAGCTGTATGACACAACACGGGGTACATCCAACTGTATGACACAACACAGGACAACACCCAACTGTATGACACAACAGGGGGCCACATCCAACTGTATGTCTCAACACGGGACTACATTCACCTGTATGACACAACACGGGGATACATCCAACTGTATGACTCAACACGGGACTACATCGAACTGTATGACACAAAACGGGACTACATCCAACTGTATGACACAACACGGGACAACATCCAACTGTATGACACAACACGGGGCTACATCCAACTGTATGACACAACACGGGACTACATCCAACTGTATGACACAACACGGGACTACATCCAAATGCATGACACAACACGGGACTACATCCAACTGTATGACACAACACGGGACTACATCTAACTGTATGACACAGCACTTGACAACATCCAAATGTATGACACTACGCGGGACAGCTTTCAACTGTATGACACAACACGGGACAGCATTTAACTCTATGTCACAACACGGGACTACGTCCAACTGTATGACACAAAACGGGACTACATCCAACTGTATGACACAACACGGGACAACATCCAACTGTATGACACAACACGGGACTACATCCAACTGTATGACACAACACGGGGTTACATCGAACTGTATGACACAACACAGGACAACATCCAACTGTATGCCACAACACGGGACTACATCCAGCTGTATGACACAACACGGGGTACATCCAACTGTATGACACAACACAGGACAACACCCAACTGTATGACACAACACGGGGCTACATCCAACTGTATGACTCAACACGGGACTACATGCAACTGTATGACACAACACGGGACTACATCCAACTGTATGACACAACACGAGACTACATCCAAATGCATGACACAACACGGGACTACATCCAACTGTATGACACAACACGAGACTACATCCAAATGCATGACACAACACGGGGCTACATCGAACTGTATGACACAACACAGGACAACATCCAACTGTATGCCACAACACGGGACTACATTCACCTGTATGACACAACACGGGAATACATCCAACTGTATGACACAACACGAGATTACATTCCAACTGTATAACACAACACGGGACTAAATCCAACTGTATGACTCAACACGGGACAACATCCAACTGTATGACACAACACGGGACTACATTCAACTGTATGACACAACACGGGACTACATCCAACTGTATGACACAACACGGGACTACATCCAACTGTATGACCCAACACGGGACTACATCCAACTGTATGACACAACACGGGACTACATCCAACTGTATGACACAACACGGGACTACATCCAACTGTATGACACAACACGGGACTACATCCAACTGTATGACACAACGCGGGGCTACATCCAGCAGAAAGGAATACATTTCGATCTGTAGTTAATCACATCCCACCAATCTGGTACATGGATCACCTTATCGAGTTTGTGTTTGCTACAACTATATTGGCTTCATTCTCATAATAAAGAACAGCTTCCATCGCGTCAAAAATGGTCGCTCCGAAGCTGGTAGTAAGCATTAAGAGTGAGCGAGTGAGTAGGGTTTTACGCCGCTTTTAGCAATATTCCAGCAATATCACGGCTGGGGACAACAGAAATGGGCTTCACACATTGTACCCATGTCGGCGTGACGAGCGAACGCTTAACCACTAGGCTACCTGACCGCCCCTAAGCATTAAGACACATTATGAAAAACATCACTCCACCGACCGGTTCCACAAAGCGATCTTAGTCCTAAGACTCGCGTTACCTGTTAGCATAAACTGGAAACAGTTGTTTCATCAGCATAGATTTGGAAAGCGAGGCCCTAACTGTGATGGTTTCGTTTACAGTGACTCCCCTGTTGGGAGACGTGACTACAAGTTCCCCCACTTACTTATATCCTGACTGCGTCCTCTTGAAGGCACTGGCGTATCCGAACATGCTTTTACTGGGTCCATGGAGAACACGTGCGTGGACAACGTCAATGTTGTAACTGAAACACACATCTACCATAAACACACAGAAAATTACTGGAAGCGCAGCCAGTCCAACTGTCACCATGTTGGACGCCGTGTAAGTATGTGTTGCTGGAGTGTCGTCAGTTTCAGCGTCGAGGATGCGACCGGAAGGGGTAGTAAGCTGCTCCGGACATACTTGCCCTGACTGAACCCGTGACGTCAGAGACCCTTGTGGAACAGAGGCCACATGTCTCACACTTTGACTGAAGTAAAGTGAGGGGTGTTCCGAAACTCATTCAGTAATATTTACAATCTTATGCCAGTCCGGGGGCACGGGTGGCCCAGTCGTCTAAGGCGCCGCGATTCGCTGTGCAGAGTTGCGTCCCTTGGGCACGCCAGAAACCTATGATTGTGGGTTCGAATCCCGGTTGGCCCCGATTATGTTTCTAGGTTTGTCAGCACCATACCCGTGCTCGTGGGTTTCACCGAAATGGTAAACGTCTGAGACCTGCATCACTTCGGGCTTTCCTCCAACATTAATCTGACACGTCGCCATATAACTGGAATACTGATAAAAGCGGCGTTAAACCCAACTCACTCACATAATGCCAGTCCTGTAATCAAGGTGTGGCTGTCATGACAGTTTCGACTTTGGTCATTATAATATATACAAGAATTGATTGATATATTAGTGTTAATTGGGGTGGGCATGTGGGGCACGAGACGCCGACTGTATCGAGTTGTACAGAGTCGCATTGTATTGAGTTGTACAGAGTCGCATTGTATTGAGTTGTACAGAGTCGCATTGTATCGAGTTGTACAGAGTCGCATTGTATTGAGTTGCCAGACACATGTGGTCGTAGGTTCGAATCCCGGTTAGCCATGGTTATATTTCCAGGTTTGTCAGCACCATCTTCTTGTTGGTTGGTTGCACCAAAGCGGTAGACGTGTAACATCTGCATTACTTCAGGCACCTAGCTGACACGCCGTGATGTAACTGCAATACTGTTCAAGGCCGGTAAAATAAAAATAACAAACGCACTATGCCGTAATATCCTTTAAGAAAGACGTTGCTGCATTTTTGTAAATTATTGGTGTTATTTTCCTTTCGGTTTTCAAAGTAGAATTCCAGTTCCAGTAGAATTAAGAGATAAACATATTGTGTTTTCAATGTAGAACTAGCTTACCTAACCCTTCAGGTAACCTAGCTCTACATTGAAAACACAGCATGTTTATCGCAATTCTACCGTGACTAAATAAAACGCGGATTCTTTGGTGATGGGAAATATATTGAGTGAAGCGGCATGGGATGACTCAAGTGTTTTCGATCTGAATTGCGGATTCACCGACAACATCCTGAAAACAAAATATGGCGCTGTATATGCTCAGGCAGTTTGTGTACACCGTAATGCTTCACTCCAATATATGACAGGCATTGACAGCATATAAGCACGGCAACTTAGAAAGCTAACATGAGGTGGGCTGCGCGTTCGGTTCCAAATTCAATTCAGCGCGGCTAAATCTACAGGTAACCTAGATCTACATTGAAAACGCAGTATATTTATCTCATAAATATCACATCACTTCACTGGGCACACATTGCAAAGGAAGCCGAGGTTCTCAGTGTCCGGACGAGGTTACACCTCACTCTTTTATATCCGCCTGCGATGACGTCACCGGAAGTTGCTCTTTCCGTATCGCCTAAGGTTAATATCAAGATACCTCTGATGACGTCACTTCAAGTTGATATGGTTAATATCTCGTTATCATCTCAACAGACCATATCATCCCACGGTGTGTATTTGAAAGTACCGCTACATTGTTTAGTATAAGTGAGTTATCATCAATGTCATATGAGCAGTGTATCACCTTACGAAGAAATCTGCATAAACCGCGCATCAGTGCTTTCGATATTTGGTTAGCCTCCAGATCCTGAAGACACGTGCACGCCAAAAGACTTTTAAAAGAGCGTCACATGACTCTTGCCTTAGGTAGAGTACATATGTTCGACTTGAGGCCTCCAGCGTCTATTACCTATACCTCCTCTCTTTTATCTATATCTACCACCATGTCTTGTTGTTAATAGTAATATACATCTTCGATAGTCCAGGCTTATATCTCCACTCTCTAATGATAGACACGCCTGTTCGCAATGGCTTTGTTTGAACCCGATTAAAATTACAGGATCATAAAATATGCCCTCCAGTTAAATTACACCCATGTGCGAGAGACCCATGTCCTAGGTTAGTGACAGGAGAGATGTAAATGGTCACTTACCAAACGAAGCGTAGGTGGCGAATGGGTCCAGGGTATTTATCCTGATAGAAGGGAGATATTATACACTGGATGACCGAGGATGACCAATATACTGCAAATTCGATTTGACCTACTGTTGTTATTTTCATTGATGACATACCTTTCAGAGGTGAGTGAGTGAGCTGGGTTTTAACGCCGCTTATAACAGTATACCAGTTATATCACTGCGTGTTAGCTTAATGTGAAATTGTGCAGGTCTCAGACGTTTACCACTTCTAGAAACATAATCGGGGCGAACCGGGATTACGACCAACAATCATAGGTTAAACATGTTAACACGTGGCAGCAAAAGTTTAGGAGAGTTACTAAACGAAATAAGACGACTAATGGAGTTTTGGTTTTACTAAGTTTATTCACACTTTCGTGTGACTTACAAAGGAACATTCATCAAATGTTAAAAATGATAAAATAATAATAAAAAGTTGACAAGATGAACATTTATACAACATGTTAAAAACAAAGTATGACTGAGACCAAGCTATAAATACTGAAACAGTTGATAATGCTAACATTAAAGAGCATGTGGCATATAATGAACGGAGGCGATTACTCTAAAGTCATCAATGATGTCTTCTAATAAGTTATATTAAAATATATCACATTGGTCTTTGAATAATCTTACAGTCATTTGGCGTCAGCAAGTAGAACCAACACAGCAGCCTGTATTCAACATTGCTGTATTTAACGACCTATAGTCAACAATGTAAAAGCCGTATCATAATGGCCGGTCGATCTGTGTCAGTCTGCATGCTAAAACCATCAGCTACTAGGCATCGGAGACCAGTCCTCCAACACCGTAGACTATGGATATCCGGCATTAGGCAGAAGGCATTAGGCACCAGGAATCAACACTAGGCACCAGGCATCAACACCAGACACCAGGCATCAACATAAGGCACTAGGCATCAGGCATCAACACTAGGCACCAGGCATCAACACCAGACACCAGGCAGCAACACTAGGCACCAGGCATCAACACTATACACTAGGCATTAACACTAGGCACCAGGCATCAACACCAGGCATCAGGTACGAGGCTTCATGTTTCAGGACAACACAATAGCTCGACACTACGTACGTGTCACCAAGGCACAGACTGACAATTGAGAGCACATCAAGAGTGGAATGAGTTACATTATTTTGTACATAGAACCAACTTACTTTACTGGAAGGTAACATAGCCTGTTGATAATACGTTGAGCTGCGACCTGACAATTGACCCCGTATGACTATGTTTGATGGTCCCCCCCCCCCCCCCCCCCCCCCCCCCCCCCAACCCCCACCTCCTAGCGCGTACGATTGTAAAGAAAGGGGTAGCGGGTGGTCCACGACAAGTAGTACGATGGATATGTGCGTTTCCTGTCTTGGCACACAAACGAGTTCTAGTGGCAAGGTCAATAGCACATAATAGTACGTGCCGATGTGAGGCACCCCATGACTGGAAACAGTGACAGCAAATTTGAGTGAGTGAGTATGGTTTTACGCCGCTTTTAGCAATATCACGGCGGTTGCAAATTTGAATAGACAACAACAATTGAAAAGTATCGTGACAATGAAGGGAACACATTTGCTGTAAAAATGGAATACTTTTCTTGTAATTTATGACATTATCGGCCAATTCTCGAGTCTGATAACGTATGATTTGGCCATGCTTACCTAGCTTTGACATGTTTATTTGTTTGTAATGCACTTCTATCAAACGACTTTCAGAGAATTCTGGCATAGTCTTAACACGAGCACCACGTGTGTCGACGGGAGCGTAGTCATAGTCATCGTCATGACCTGCACGTGCACATCATGCGTACACCCGCTCAACCAACAAACCAAAATATGTTTGCCGAAATTCTGTGCATCTCCTTGTCTGTAACGCGTGTTGTGAGTTGGTTCAACTTATTCTTGATTACCAGTAGCAATCATAAGAATAAACAGATACTTCACATCCACCCCCAACACCCATGAACACCACCACAACACCAACAACACCCACAACACCCACCACACCAACAACACCCACCACACCACCACACCACCACACCACCAACAACACCCACTCACACCACCACCCAACCAACAACACCCACCCACAACACCCACTCACACCACCACCCCACCCACAACACCCACTCACACCACCACCCCACCCACAACACCAACCTACACCACCACCCCACCAACAACAACCACTCACACCACCACCCCACCAACAACACCAACCCCAACACCACCCCACCAACAACACCCACTCACACCACAACCCCACCCACAACACCCACCCACCCCACCACCCCAACCACAACACCCACCCACACCACCACCCCACCCACAACACCAACCTACACCACCACCCCACCAACAACAACCACTCACACCACCACCCCACCAACAACACCAACCCCAACACCACCCCACCCACAACAACCACTCACACCACCACCCCACCAACAACACCAACCCCAACATCATCCCACCCACAACACCCACTCACACAACCACCCGCACCAAAACACCCACTCACACCACCACTCCACCCACAACACCCACTCACACCACCACCCCACCCACAACACCCACTCACCACACCACCCCACCAACAACACCCACTCACACCACCACCCCACCCACAACACCCACTCACACCACCACCCCACCCACAACACCCACTCACACCACCACACCACCCACAACAACAACCTACACCACCACCCCACCCACTCAAACCACCACCCCACCCACAACAACCACTCACACCACCACCCCACCAACAACACCCACTCAAACCACCACCCCACCAACAACCCCCACCACCCCACCAACAACACCCACTCACACCACCACCCCACCAACAACACATTACCACCCCACCACCCCACCAACAAACACCCAACACCCCACCAACAACACGCACTCACACCACCAACCCACCCACAACACACACACACCATCACCCTATCAACAACACACCCCCCTCAACACACACACACACACACACACACACACACACACACGTTCCCCGCTCTATTCTTCTATGGTTGACTCTCTTGGAGCTTTGCTGTTTCGCGGAGCACGTGACTGGTTTCTCCCGTAGTAACCGCTCTCTCGCTTCCATTTCTGGACTTGGCCTTTCTTCTCCCGCTTGAAAAATCCGCACTGTAAATGACAAAGCCCATCTGCATTAAATACATAGCGAAGACAATGTGATCAGGCATGGACTCTGTACATCCTAAAGGAACTGACCCACAAGTAATCAACAAAATCTGACACTTTATTTTTCACGGTGACATAGACCTACGAGGGGTGTTCATCAAAGATTTCCCATAAACCACTTAGGGTTATCATATTTGGTTGAAATTTCTCACGTGTAATGATACATGTATCTATGGGTTATGTCTTAATTTGCAGCACCGAACTATTAATCTTACCACTTTTACAGGTGTTATGATCGAGTAGTGTGTGACAATGGAGCCAGTAGAATACCGAGCAGTGATTAGGTTTTTATATTTGAAAAGTCGCACACCAAAAGAAACTGTCGATGTAATGAAAGCAACTTATGGGGAAGATGCCCGATCATATGACGTTGTTAAACACTGGCATCGCCAGTTCAAGTGTGGTCGGACATATGTGGAAACAGCTGCCATTCCTGGTCGCCCCCATTCAGCCATTGATGAGGACACTATCCATCAAGTGGAGACCGCCATTTTGGCAGACCGACGTATAACTGTTCGCCAGTTAGCACAAGATGTCAAGATAAGTGTATGGTCTGTGGAAAAAAATCATCCATGACAATTTGAACATGCATAAGGTGTCTGCACGATGGATTCCCAGGTTGCTCACACCTTTCCAAAAGCAGGAACGAGTCAATTGCTCAAAGGATCTTTTGGACATGTGCCAAAAAAACCCAGGCAAACTTTTCTGACAGACATATTACACAGGATGAAACATGGGTCCATCACTATGATCCTGAGACTAAAGTACAGTCGATGCAATGGAAGCATGTGGAGTCACCACCCCCAAAGAAGGTACGTGTCCAACCCTCAGCAGGCAAGGTCATGCTCACGGTGTTTTGGGACCAGCACGGAGTAGTGATGATGGATTTCTTGGCAAAGGGTACCACAATTACAGGAGCTTATTATGCTTCACTGCTGCGGAAATTGCGGGACGCTATCAAGCTTAAGAGGCGTGGCATGCTGACCAAGGGTGTCCGTCTCCTGCAAGACAATGCTCCAGTACACAACTCTCATGTTGCCCAGACAGAAGCGTGGTCCTGTGGCTATGAAATCCTTCCACATCCTCCTTAGTCTCCTGACCTTGCACCATCTGACTTCCACCTCTTTCCAACCATGAAGTCATTTTTGAAGGGAAAACGTTTCACAGATGATGAAACACTGATTTCTGAAGTCAAGTCCTGGTTTGAGACGCAAAATGAGGGCTTTTACAAGCGAGGTCTTCATAGTTGCATAACACGATGGGAGAAGTGTGCAACTCTTGGTGGTTCCTATGTGGAGAAAGACTAATACCTATGCAAGTTTCATTCCACTAGGTCCATCGGAAGTGGGTCAGGGGAAATCTCTAATGAACACCCCTCGTACATCACAATAGGGCCTTGGTCATCCCATCAGCCTGTTGAAGCGAAGCCCCATTAATCTCAGCAACAGCTTCATTGACAGAACGACGTTAACGAATTGCCCCTTTTATATCAGAAACAGAAAATTAAGGCCTACACAACAAAGTTAAACCTAATTTAACCAAAACACACCAAGAGTAACTTACACCGCATTAACAAAGTGCAAGACAAAAATACTCGGCCCAAAACACAGGGCCATAAAAGTCTGGCCACCAGCTCCTAAAATATCCTTTCCAAGCACCACCAAGTAACGCCTAGTTGTAGCGGTAGACTTTCATCGGATCACGCATTTACATAGTTCTAGCTACTGACTACATGGCATAAAACCTCAAGACGTCTTTTGTTTTGAAAAGGGGATTTATTGGCTCATTGCCGTACAACTATTCCTGTGAAAACACCATGGAGCTGTAGCCGCACACTGTCAATACACGCCATTGAAGAGACACTAAACTGCCGGGCACAATAAAGTGTACACTTGAAAACTGGACTTGACCAAAAACTTTCAAAGGTTACTTGGTTGAAAACAGTCACCGAAACACTACAAACTTAAGGTTTAAAACATAAGCACCCCCAGCACTACAAAATATATCGCCTAACACCTTTTTGGGGTTACCCGTGGAAATGCATGTGCAGAAATGCAATGGATGGATGCCAGGGGGGTGATTGACACCAGGCTGCATTCAGGCAGTGCATCCATTTGGTGGAGTTAGGGTGGTGGCTAGGGGAGGAACTTGTGGTAACCTTAACAGCCAGATCTAATGTTTCATCTTTAGCCACCATCAAACATGAGGGTAGACGTTCCTTGGCCCGGAGGTTTATGTTTTTACTTCATTCGAGTCGAATTAAATCTCAAACCAGGATAATTAGTACAGGAGTGGTGGACCTTTTATCGTGGCACGAACTATTTCACACCCATGACAGGACATCGGGTTAATTGACCATATCTCTCTTGTGACAAGACACCTTACAGACCACTGAAACATGGTATATTACACCTTATAGGGCACTCAAACATGGTATAATATAGCTTTCAGATCACTCAAACATGGTATACTACACTTACAGACCACCCTAACATTGCGTACTGCACCTTACAGACCGCCCAAACATGGTATACTACACCTTACAGACCACTCAAACATGGTATACTACCCCTTACATACCACCCAAACATGGTATACTACACCTTACAGGCCATCCAAACATGGTATACTACACCTTACAGACGACCCAAACACAGCATACTACACCTTACAGACCATCCAAACATGGTATACTACACCTTACAGACCACCCAAACATTGCATACCACACCTTACAGACCACCCAAACATGATATAATACACCTTACAGACCACCCAAACATGGTATACTACACCTTACAGACCACCAAAACATAGTATACTACTGCTTACTGACCACCCAAACATGGCATACTACACCTTACAGGCCACCCAAACATGATATACTACACCTAACAGACCACCCAAACATTGCATACTACACCTTACAGACCACCCAAACATGATATAATACACCTTACAGACCATCCAAACATGGTATACTACACCTTACAGACCATCCAAACATGATATAATACACCTTACAGACCATCCAAACATGATATAATACACCTTACAGACCATCCAAACATGATATAATACACCTTACAGACCACCCAAACATGGTATACAACACCTTACATACCACCAAAACATGGTATACTACACCTTACAGACCACCTAAACATGGTATACTACACCTTACAGACCACCCAAACATGGTATACTACACCTTACAGGCCACCCAAACATAGTACACTACTGCTTACAGACCACCCAAACGTTGCATACTACACCTTACAGACCACCCAAACATGATATACTACACCTTACAGACCACCCAAACATGATATACTACACCTTACAGACCACCCAAACATTGCATACTACACCTTACAGACCACCCAAACATTGCATACTACACCTTACAGACCACCCAAACATTGCATACTACACCTTACAGATCTCTCAAACACAGCATACTACACCTTACAGACCACCCAGACATTGCATACTACACCTTACAGATCACACAAACATTGCATACTACACCTCATAGACCACTCAAACACAGCATACTACACCTCACAGACCACTCAAACACAGCACACTACACCTCACAGACCACCCAAACATTGCATACTACACCACACAGACCACTCATACACAGCATACTACGCCTCACAGACCACCCAGACATTGCATACTACACCTTACAGATCACACAAACATTGCATACTACACCTTACAGACCACTCAAACACAGCATACTACACCTCACAGATCACTCAAACACAGCATACTACACCTCACAGACCACTCAAACACAGCATACTACACCTTACAGACCACTCAAACACAGCATACTACACCTCAGAGACCACTCAAACACAGCATACTACACCTCACAGACCAATCAAACACAGCATACTACACCTCACAGACCACTCAAACACAGCATACTACACCTCAGAGACCACTCATACACAGCACACTACACCTCACAGACCACTCAAACACAACATACTACACCTCACAGACCACTCAACACAGCATACTACAGTTTATGTACGGACAACCAAAACATGGTGCACTTTATCTCGCAGACAGTATTTTACATTGTTCTTAAAAAGATCATGTTTAAATGAGAAAAGCACAATACTTTACCTCCATTACATCTTTGTTTTTTATGGAATAACCCTTATAATGCGTGTCACAGATTTGGTGCAATTTACCTTCCAGAGAACGATGAAAATGATGAAGAGGATGATGATAGCGGCAAGGACGCTGCCAATGATGACCCAGATGTTGACTTTGCCGGGTGGATTATCGGGGTAGATGGGCGTCATTATCTGTAAATGAAAGGAGTATTGTGTTTGATGTGATAAATCATGTGGTCACTTGCAGTAATGGCCAGGATATCACCCGTCTTACCTTCGTCTCCACAGCTTGTCCCCAGGGGTAGAGTAGGGGGTGTCCAGGCCAGGATATCACCCGTCTTACCTTCGTCTCCACAGCTTGTCTCCAGGGGTAGAGTAGGGGGTGACCAGGCCAGGGTATCACCCGTCTTACCTTCGTCTCCACAGCTTGTCCCCAGGGGTAGAGTAGGGGGTGACCAGGCCAGGATATCACCCGTCTTACCTTCGTCTCCACAGCTTGTCCCCAGGGGTAGAGTAGGGGGTGACCAGGCCAGGATATCACCCGTCTTACCTTCGTCTCCACAGCTTGTCCCCAGGGGTAGAGTAGGGGGTGACCAGGCCAGGATATCACCCGTCTTACCTTCGTCTCCACAGCATGTCCCCAGGGGTAGAGTAGGGGGTGACCAGGCCAGGATATCACCCGTCTTACCTTCGTCTCCACAGCTTGTCCCAAGGGGTAGAGTAGGTGGTGACCAGGCCAGGATATCACCCGTCTTACCTTCGTCTCCACAGCTTGCCCCCAGGGGTAGAGTAGGGGGTGACCAGGCCAGGATATCACCCGTCTTACCTTCGTCTCCACAGCTTGTCTCCAGGGGTAGAGTAAGGGGTGACCAGGCCAGGATATCACCCGTCTTACCTTCGTCTCCACAGCCGGTACCCAGGGGTAGAGTAGGGGGTGTCCAGGCCAGGATATCACCCGTCTTACCTTCGTCTCCACAGCTTGTCCCCAGGGGTAGAGAAGGGGGTGACCAGGCCAGGATATCACCCGTCTTACCTTCGTCTCCACAGCTTGTCCCCAGGGGTAGAGTAGGGGGTGACCAGGATATCACCCATCTTACCTTCGTCTCCACAGCTTGTCCCAAGGGGTAGAGTAGGGAGTGACCAGGCCGGGATATCACCCGTCTTACCTTCGTCTCCACAGCATGTCCCCAGGGGTAGAGTAGGGGGTGACCAGGCCAGGATATCACCCGTCTTACCTTCGTCTCCACAGCATGTCCCCAGGGGTAGAGTAGGGGGTGACCAGGCCAGGATATCACCCGTCTTACCTTCGTCTCCACAGCTTGTCCCGAAGGGGTAGAGTAGGTGGTGACCAGGCCAGGATATCACCCGTCTTACCTTCGTCTCCACAGCATGTCCCCAGGGGTAGAGTAGGGGGTGACCAGGCCAAGATATCAACCGTCTTACCTTCGTCTCCACAGCTTGTCCCAAGGGGTAGAGTAGGGAGTGACCAGGCCGGGATATCACCCGTCTTACCTTCGTCTCCACAGCTTGTCTCCAGGGGTAGAGTAGGGGGTGACCAGGCCGGGATATCACCCGTCTTACCTTCGTCTCCACAGCTTGTCCCCAGGGGTAGAGTAGGGGGTGACCAGGCCAGGATATCACCCGTCTTACCTTCGTCTCCACAGCTTGTCCCCAGGGGTAGAGTAGGTGGTGTCCAGGATATCACCCGTCTTACCTTCGTCTCCACAGCTTGTCCCCAGGGGTAGAGTAGGGGGTGACCAGGCCAGGTTATCACCCGTCTTACCTTCGTCTCCACAGCTTGTCCCCAGGGGTAGAGTAGGTGGTGTCCAGGATATCACCCGTCTTACCTTCGTCTCCACAGCTTGTCCCCAGGGGTAGAGTAGGTGGTGTCCAGGATATCACCCGTCTTACCTTCGTCTCCACAGCTTGTCCCCAGGGGTAGAGTAGGGGGTGACCAGGCCAGGATATCACCCGTCTTACTTTCGTCTCCACAGCTTGTCCCCAGGGGTAGTGTAGGGGGTGACCAGGCCAAGATATCACCCGTCTTACCTTCGTCTCCACAGCTTGTCCCCAGGGGTAGTGTAGGGGGTGTCCAGGCCAGGATATCACCCGTCTTACCTTCGTCTCCACAGCTTGTCCCCAGGGGTAGAGTAGGGGGTGACCAGACCAGGATATCACCCGTCTTACCTTCGTCTGCACAGCATGTCCCCAGGGGTAGAGTAGGGGGTGTCCAGGCTGTATCACGGTGGCTTCAGTGTAGTACCTCAGTAAGTCAACGCGCTGGATCAAAAACAAACGAATACGTGTTGAACTTAATCATATTCATAGCTAAAGACATCCGGAGCACCATGTCGTTCGTTACAATTGGAATTGCATGCAGCTGGGTGAATCCAGGGATATATGAACTTCGTTACATCTGTAGTTACACGTGCTTTGTTACATCCGTAGTGACACGTGCTTTGTTACATCCGTAGTTACACGTGCTTTGTTACATCCGTAGTTACACGTGCTTTGTTACATCCGTAGTTACACGTGCTTTGTTACATCCGTAGTTACAAGTGCTTTGTTACATCCGTAGTTACACGTGCTTTGTTACATCCGTAGTTACACGTGCTTTGTTACATCCGTAGTTACAAGTGCTTTGTTACATCCGTAGTTACACGTGCTTTGTTACAGTCGCAGTTACACTTAGTTCTTTTCATCCATAGTTACATACCCGTGAGTGCATACAGAGAAACTGTCATTAACATAACAATTTTTAATCAACGACATCAAGAACACCAACCAAATGTGAGACGAAATGACCTACGTCATGAAAAGGCAGTTTGCGTCCTTGGATCCAGACGGTGATGTTGACGATGGCGCTCTCCCCGGGGCTGAGGTGATGAAGGGGACACCTGTACTCAACACACTTGAAGTCGGCACAGTCCTGTCAAGTAATCAACCACAGGAGCGGCACTAGAAATCTCCATCAATTAAAAACACATTAGAGTAAGCGCTACATAAGTAATAAAAACAGAAAAATGACTAAACCACATATTTAATGATAACACCAGGTGGTCGCGAACCCGTGTTCGTGTTCATAACTGCAGAATACATTACCTGAATTTTGGTAAACCTAAAGATTGTGTCATCTTATCTTTACAGTTACTGAGGGGCAAAAGAAAATATACCGAGCTTTGTTTTATGAAAATTGTATCAAAAAAAATATATTGTTCCCGAAAATGCTTGAAGTAGAAAATTGAGCGTCTGAAAAAAAGAATTTGGCAGCCACAAAAAAATTGTTGAAAGGCTCATAGCGTTTATTAAAACAAATAACTAGTTTAGGCGCTGTAGCTGGTGTCAATACAAAATCACAGGGATGCCCACCCCCTGAATATCTAGATACCCACAGTTCATTGTTTGGATATAATATCACTAACTTAAGACATATTCAGTTGAACATCAAACATATGATAAAATCAGCAGAGATGAATAGTTGTGTTTTGGTCCCCAGTATAGTTGACCAAGATCTCCAATAGACACAAGTCTGTTCTACAAACCACCGTCCAAGAGTGAGTGGATTTGAAATCCGCTGTGGAAAGTAGTTCAGGTTTACATCACGGCATGTCTGCTTATTGGCGGAGGAAAGCCCGAAGTGATGCAGCAGACATTTTCCACTTTAACAAAACACACGGGTGTGATGGGAGTCAGACGAAGGATGGGGATCGGCGCAAATTTCTGATTCCAACCCACTTCATCGACACCACTATGAAACTCCTCAAATAGGAGACATGTTTTTGAAAACAAAAATGATTCAAGAAAATACCGAAAAAGATCACTTTGACTCAGGGTTTATACATATATCGTGTTGCTATACATACTGGATGTTCTAAAAAGTAATGTAAAGAAAATTGCAAGTCTTCTTTTTTCATGTATTGAAGCAATAAGATCCCCCCCCCCCCCCCCCCCCCCCCCTTCTGTAATATGAAATAGCCCCCTAAACGTACCATGTGTACGATGTTTTTGCCGATGTTCCTTGTTTGGGCAAGATGGCGCTCTCTCAATTTGGAAGGCGGCAAGACAGGTAAAAAATCAGTAGTTATCTCCCCTGGCTCAGTCGAAGTCGACGTCGTGGTGGGCGGAGATGTGGTTGTATTTTGACCGATACCTACACTCTTGTGGTATAACTGACAGACAACGCTGGTTCCGTCCTCTTGTATGAGCTGTGGGGATAAGATGAATGTTGATAGATTTACAGGCCATGTCTGTCACAGATGACAGTGAGAATGTGGATAGATTTACAGGCCATGTCTTTCACAGATGATTGTTAATCTCATGTTCCTCACTTTTATCAGACCGAGCAGCACGCCTCACATCAAGCACTTACCCTGAGTTCCACGCCACTGTTAATCTCATGTTCCTCACTTTTATCAAACCGAGCAGCACGCCTCACATCAAGCACTTACCCTGAGTTCCACGCCACTGTTAATCTCATGTTCCTCACTTTTATCAGACCGAGCAGCACGCCTCACATCAAGCACTTACCCTGAGTTCCACGCCACTGTTAATCTCATGTTCCTCACTTTTATCAGACCGAGCAGCACGCCTCACATCAAGCACTTACCCTGAGTTCCACGCCACTGTTAATCTCATGTTCCTCACTTTTATCAGACCGAGCAGCACACCTCACATCAAGCACTTACCCTGAGTTCCACGCCACTGTTAATCTCATGTTCCACACTTTAATCAGACCGAGCAGCACGCCTCACATCAAGCACGTCCGCCGTCTCCACCCAACACTTACCCTGACGTCCACCGTCTCCACCCAACACTTACCCTGACGTCCGCCGTCTCCACCCAACACTTACCCTGACGTCCGCCGTCTCCACCCAACACTTACCCTGACGTCCGCCGTCTCCACCCAACACTTACCCTGACGTCCGCCGTCTCCACCCAAAATTTTCCCTGACG
The DNA here is from genome assembly GCF_023055435.1 of Haliotis rufescens. Classification (NCBI taxonomy): domain Eukaryota; kingdom Metazoa; phylum Mollusca; class Gastropoda; order Lepetellida; family Haliotidae; genus Haliotis; species Haliotis rufescens. Next base: position 44,337,837 of record NW_025963780.1, read on the forward strand.
TCCGCCGTCTCCACCCAACACTTGCCCTGACGTCCGCCGTCTCCACCCAACACTTACCCTGACGTCCGCCTTCTCCACCCAACACTAACCCTGACGTCCGCCGTCTCCACCCAACGCTTACCCTGACGTCCGCCGCCTCCACTAGCTCCTCCTTCTGTGGGGTGAAGTATGGAAGGCTGACGGAGACACGTGTGTGCGGCAAGAAACTGGGGCCTGCGTTCTTGATGACGTATTTGTGTCCGATGGTAACCATGGTTTTGTCCAGTTTATCCATCCGTATCAGTACTTGGTCGGGATCTGACTTTCTGTAATGCATTAAACTTATATGTTAAACATTCTATTTGAGTCGAAAAAACATGGCGGCATTCACCAAAACGTGAGTAAAATGCTGTTGTGGGGACAGTTTGGTAAGGACGTAAAATATATACGAATTTACATTCTTAGTAGGAGCAGTTGGTTTGGACGTGAAATATATACGAATTTACATTCTTAGTGTAGGGACAGTTTGGTAAGGACGTGAAATATATACGAATATACATTCTTAGTGTAAGGACAGTTTGGTAAGGACGTGAAATATATACGAATTTACATTCTTAGTGTAAAATCATTTTGGTAAGGTCGTCAGAGTAGTTTGAATTTGTATTCTCAGTGTAAGACCATTTTCATAAAGATGTGTAATAGAATGAATTTTTCATTCTTAGTGTGGGGACATTTTAGTAATGATGTGAAATTGATACGGGTTTATAGTCCTAGTGTGAGAGCAGTTTGGTAAGGACATGGAATCAATATGAATGCTTAGTTATGAAATTTTTGTAAAGACGTGGGTTACACATGAATTTACATTCTTTGTGCAAGGGCATTTTGGTAATGATGTGGAATAGATATCAATTTACAATCTCAATTGAGGAGAGTTTGAGAAGGACGAAGAATGAATATGAAATTACATTCTTTGTTATAAAGACGTGGACTAAATATGGATTTACATTCTTAGCAATGGCAATTTGATAAGAACGTTGACAAGGTATGAATTTAAATTCTTCATGAGGGCATTTAGATAAGGACGCGGAATAAATATATGTTTATTTACCCATTGATTCCTGTTTGAGCATCGATCCAGACTCGAGTAGTTAGACTGGCTTTGTTATTATCTGGATCCGTCTCGTTACTTCCGGTTTCAACTGAAACGTTAAATTCTACAGTAGACATGTCAGTCCTCATACCGTCCGCTGTGAAGAACACTGCAAAAGCAAACTTGGCCTTGGAATACACCGGGAGAAGAACGTCACATTTCAGACGATATTGGATTATTCCGATTTCCTCAGGGTCTCCGTCGCAGACGACAGGTTGTTCTGGAGATGACTCTGTCGTCTGCATCGACACACTCCCAGACCACGTGACATACACCACTGTTGCGAAGGCGGTTTCCATGTCGTTCCTGATGGCCACGTCCAGTACAAGGCCCTTTGTCGCATTAATAACTATAGCCTTGGTCAGATCCGGCCTAATGACGACCCCGTCCTCGTTGTTGATGCGCGCGAAGAGGTCAAGGACGAGGTCCGACCAACACTGGTTGTCTTCACCACAAGCCAGTTGAAAGGCCACCTGAAGTAACCGAAAAGTCACAATTCTCTATATACCTCCTGAAGAAAACAGTAATAAGGAAAAATGTAAGAAAGCAGGCCTACCAGACCTTTTCGCGAACTTATGAATATGGAAAGGGATTTAACCGCGATTGCAATTTGTGCAACTTGTGTTTGTTGTATTCTTGGTTGGAAAAAGGTGCTCTTCGAAATTTCGGACTGAGGCCATCTTGTGTGTTATTTTTCTTCACAAGATGTCATTTGTAGATACACCGATTGTTAGGCAAAAAGTAATACAAATAAAAGATTTATAGTGTTGAGGAACTCTGACATGTGAGACAATGGTGCATTGTATTGAAACGGACAATGTATCGAGGTTCAATCGAGGCATGTGAGAAATAAGTGATAAATTTATTTCTTCTTGAAAAACTTGTTTTGATACCAAATGTTTCATCAGGAATAATCATGCAATTGAACAGCAACTAATAGCGCAAGCTGCTCTAGAAATGTAGTGGTTTGTAAATAATCGCTTTTAACCGCTTACGTCTTTGATCACTTTGTCGGGTTGTGACTGGTTGGTGACCGGCTGGATGTCGGAGTTGGGATCTGCCGGTTGTGGGAGTTGGTAACTGGCCTCCATCCGGACCACAGTAAACGGATCCTTATCTGCACGATCCTACGAGAATCATACAGAAAGCATGTAATTAATTATACGCAATGAGAATGTCATTATAAATATTGGATACTATTTTAAAAAAGTATGATCCAAATTAATAAGCTGAGATATGATTGTGTGACAAAACCGCAAAATGTACAGAGGATACAGAACATCTCATCATTATGTTTTCCAGGACACAAATTAGAGACCTCGTATTGTTCACCGTGGCATGTTAACAACACCCGGCACGCCCCTGTTTGTCTGTAAGTAGTAATTACATCAGATTTTGGTGTGACGGGGACCGCGATCGAACCCCCGACCTCCCGCTCTCCTGGCGGACGCTCCACCACTAGACCACGGAGGCGGTCAGAATCATAATGACAGTGTCATTTCCAAGTCGTCGTTCTTTGTACAACAACTGAGGTAGACGCAAATGGAGGATGCACCAACTTACATTTACACTGATAGCTTGAAACTCCCGGCACGCCCCTGTTTGGTCGTCCGCAGTAATTACATCAGTTATGGAGTCGATGTAGCCCTGTGTGGAGTTCAGCAGAACTCGCTTTTGTCCGTTTCCTTTGTATGTATCCACGGAAAGCTCGTACGCAAACCCTAAAATACACGTGTAGCATTACACCATGTCGGGTTTTATGACCAAACGCGTAGAGTTTTACACCATATTGGGTTATATGACACATACACGTGTAGCTTACGCCATTAGGGGTTATATGACACATGCACGTGTAGCTTACGCCATGTTGGGATAAATGATACATCCACGTGTAGCTTACACCATGTGGGTTATATGACACATACACGTGTAGCATTACACCATGTGGGTTATAGGACACACACGTGTAGTTTTAAACCATGTGGGGTTATATGACACATACACGTGTAGCTTTACACCATGTGGGTTATATGACACACACGTGTAGTTTTAAACCATGTGGGGTTATATGACACATACACGTCTATTTTTACACCATGTGGGGTTATATGACACATACACGTGTAGCGTTACATCATGTGGGGCTATATGGCTCTCACGTGTACTTTTACACTATGTGTGGTCATATGACACATACACGTGCCGTTTAACGCGATGTGGGGTTATATGACACATACACTTGCAGGTTTACACCATGTGGGGTTATATGACACATTCCCGTGAGGCTTACACCATGTTGGGTTATATGACACACACGTGTAGCTTACACCATCTGAGGTTATATGACACATACAAGTGCAGCTTACACAATGTTGACTTACATAACACATACTCTTGTAGCTTACATCATGTTGGGTTATATAACACATACACGTGTAGCTTACACCATGTGGGGTTATATAACACATTCACGTGTAGTACGCTATGTGGGGTTAAATAACACATCCACGTGTAGCTTACACCATGTTGGGTTATGTGACACACACGTGTAGCTTACACCATGTTGGGTTATGTGACACACACGTGTAGCTTACACCAGGTTGGGTTATGTGACACACACGTGTAGCTTACACTATGTTGGGTTAAATGACACACACGTGTAGCTTACACTATGTTGGGTTATATGACACATACACGTGTAGCTTACACCATGTTGGGTTAAATGACACACACGTGTAGCTTACACCATGTGGGGTTATATGACACATACACGTGTAGCTTACACCATGTTGGGTTAAATGACACACACGTGTTGCTTACACCATGTGGGGTTATATGACACATACACGTGTAGCGTACACCATGTTGGGTTAAATGACACACACGTGTAGCTTTCACCATGTTGGGTTATGTGACACACAAGTGTAACTTACACCATGTTGGGTTATGTGACACACACGTGTAGCTTACACTATGTTGGGTTATATGACACACTCGTGTAGCTTACACTATGTTGGGTTAAATGACACACACGTGTAGCTTTCACCATGTTGGGTTATGTGACACACACGTGTAGCTTACACCTTGTTGGGTTATATGACACATACACGTGTAGCTTACACCATGTTGGGTTATATGACACACACGTGTAGCTTACACCACGTTGGGTTATATGACACACACGTGTAGCTTACACCATGTTGGGTTATATGACACACACGTGTAGCTTACACCACGTTGGGTTATATGACACACAAGTGTAACTTACACCATGTTGGGTTATATGACACACTCGTGTAGCTTACACCATGTTGGGTTATATGACTCACACGTGTAGCTTACACCATGTTGGGTTATGTGACACACACGTGTAGCTTACACCAGGTTGGGTTATATGACACACACGTGTAGCTTACACCACGTTGGGTTATATGACACACAAGTGTAACTTACACCATGTTGGGTTATATGACACACACGTGTAGCTTACACCTTGTTGGGTTATATGACACATACACGTGTAGCGTACACCATGTTGGGTTATATAACACATTCACGTGTAGCTTACACCATGTGGGGTTATATAACACATTCACGTGTAGTACGCTATGTGGGGTTAAATAACACATCCACGTGTAGCTTACACCATGTTGGGTTAAATGACACACACGTGTAGCTTTCACCATGTTGGGTTATATGACACACAAGTGTAACTTACACCATGTTGGGTTATATGACATACACGTGTAGCTTAAACCATGTTGGGTTATATGACTCACACGTGTAGCTTACACCATGTTGGGTTATATGACACACTCGTGTAGCTTACACCATGTTGGGTTATATGACTCACACGTGTAGCTTACACCATGTTGGGTTATGTGACACACACGTGTAGCTTACACCAGGTTGGGTTATATGACACACACGTGTAGCTTACACCACGTTGGGTTATATGACACACAAGTGTAACTTACACCATGTTGGGTTATATGACATACACGTGTAGCTTAAACCATGTTGGGTTATATGACTCACACGTGTAGCTTACACCATGTTGGGTTATATGACACACTCGTGTAGCTTACACCATGTTGGGTTATATGACACACACGTGTAGCTTACACCTTGTTGGATTATATGACACATACACGTGTAGCGTACACCATGTGGGGTTATATGACACATACACGTGTAGCTTACACCATGTTGGGTTATGTGACACACACGTGTAGCTTACACTATGTTGGGTTATATGACACACACGTGTAGCTTACACCACGTTGGGTTATATGACACACAAGTGTAACTTACACCATGTTGGGTTATATGACATACACGTGTAGCTTAAACCATGTTGGGTTATATGACTCACACGTGTAGCTTACACCATGTTGGGTTATATGACACACTCGTGTAGCTTACACCATGTTGGGTTATATGACACACACGTGTAGCTTACACCTTGTTGGATAATATGACACATACACGTGTAGCGTACACCATATGGGGTTATATGACACATACACGTGTAGCTTACACCATGTGGGGTTATATGACACATACACGTGTAGCTTACATCATGTGGGGTTATATGACACATACACGTGTAGCTTAAACCATGTTGGGTTATATGACACATACACGTTTAGCTTACACCATGTTGGGTTATATGACACATACACGTGTAGCTTACACCATGTTGGGTTATATGACACACACGTGTAGCTTACATCATGTGGGGTTATATGAGAAACACGTGTAACTTACACCATGTGGGGTTATATGACACAAACACGTGTAGCTTACACCATTTTGGGTTATAGGACACATACACCTGTTGCTTACATCATTGGGTTATATGACACACAGGTGTAGCTTACATCATGTGGGGTTATATGAGAAACACGTGTAATTTACACCATGTGAGGTTAAATGACACATACACGTGTAGCTTACACCATGTGGGGTTATATGACGCATACACGTGTTGCTTACACCATGTTGGGTTATATTACACACGCGTGTAGCTTACACTATGTTGGGTTATATTACACATACACGTGTATTTTACACCACGTTGGGTTATATGACACATACACGTGTATCTTACATCATGTGGGGTTATATGACACATACACGTGTAGCTTACACCATGTTGGGTTATGTGACACATACACGTGTAGCTTACACCACGTTGGGTTATATGACACATACACGTGTTGCTTACACCATGTAGGGTTATATGACACACACGTGTACCTTACACCACGTTGGGTTATATGACATACACGTGTAGCTTACACCATGTGGGGTTATGTGACACATACACGTGTAGCTTAAACCATGTGGGGTTATATGACACACACGTGTAGCTTACACCATGTTGGGTTATATGACACATATACGTGTAGCTTACACCATGTTGGGTTATATGACACATACACGTGTAGCTTACACCATGTTCGGATATATGACACACACGTGTACCTTACACCAAGTTGGGTTATATGACACACACCTTTAGCTTACACCATGTTGGATTATTTGACACACACATGTAGCTTACACCATGTTGGGTTATATGACACATACACGTTTAGCTTACACCATGTTGGGTTATATGACACATACACGTGTAGCTTACACCATGTTGGGTTATATGACACACACGTGTAGCTTACATCATGTGGGGTTATATGAGAAACACGTGTAATTTACACCATTTGAGGTTATATGACACATACACGTGTAGCTTACACCACGTTGGGTTATATGACACATACACGTGTTGCTTACACCATGATGGGTTATATGACACATACACGTGTAGCTTACACCACGTTGGGTTATATGACACATACACGTGTATCTTACACCATGTGGGGTTATATGACACATACACGTGTAGCTTAGACCATGTTGGGTAATGTGACACATACACGTGTAGCTTACACCACGTTGGGTTATATGACACATACACGTGTTGCTTACACCATGTTGGGTTATATGACACATACACGTGTAGCTTACACCATGTTGGGTTTTATGACACATACACGTGTAGCTTACACCATGTGGGGTTATATGACACATATACGTGTAGCTTACACCATGTTGGGTTATATGACACATACACGTGTAGCTTACACCACGTTGGGTTATATGACACATACACGTGTATCTTACACCATGTGGGGTTATATGACACATACACGTGTAGCTTAGACCATGTTGGGTAATGTGACACATACACGTGTAGCTTACACCACGTTGGGTTATATGACACATACACGTGTTGCTTACACCATGTTGGGTTATATGACACATACACGTGTAGCTTACACCATGTTGGGTTTTATGACACATACACGTGTAGCTTACACCATGTGGGGTTATATGACACATATACGTGTAGCTTACACCATGTTGGGTTATATGACACATACACGTGTAGCTTACACCATGTTGGGGTTATATGACACACACATGTGTAGCCTACGCCATGTTGGGTTATATGACACACACGTGTAGCTTACACCATGTTCGGATATATGACACACACGTGTAGCTTACACCAAGTTGGGCTATATGACAATACACGTGTTGCTTACACCATGTGGGGTTATATGACACATACACGTGTAGCTTACACCATGTGGGTTTATATGACACATACACGTGTAGCTTACACCATGTGGGGTTATATGACACATACACGTGTAGCTTACACCATATTCGGATATATGACACATACACCTGTTGCTTACACCATGTTGGGTTATATGACACACACGTGTAGTTTACACCATGTTGGGTTATATGACACACACACGTGTAGCTTACACCATGTTTGGTTATATGACACACATGTGTAGCTTACACCATGTTGGGTTATATGACACATACACGTGTAGCTTACACCATGTTGGGTTACACCGTGTACATAGTTTACTTATGCTCAAGAAATAAACATTGTGCATTTCTTTTTTAAATCAGGGAAACAATAGAGTACAAATCTTGAAGAAGATGAATGAGCCTCACTGAGACTGGGCGGTAGGCTGACTCCGGTGTAGTGGAAACAAATCCTCAGCAGGAAGCATCTGTCGGCGTCAGTCCCCGCTGGACAATTGGACTTATCCTTGATAATCAGCTGGGGGTCAGTCGTGACGTTGGCATGAAGGTCAACTATGGGCCTCGTTCTGAGAATTACTGCTGAATCCGAGAGGTACGCCCCGACAGCGATATCTGCAAAGACTAGCTAGGTTAGTTATGTCGATTGAACAGTATGTCAGTTACATTACGACAGGACTGTATCATAAAGGGGAACCCGCCCTGTGTGTTCCTGATCGTGAATCGAAGACGATGCTGATGAAACAGAACAGGGAGCACGCGCATACAGCCGGCAGATGAAGGAACAAAACAGGTGCGAATCTATGATGCTAACGTACATCCAGTGGCACAGTGTGACGGGACGCCTTTGACAATTTTTTCTTCAACGCAAATGAAAAGAATCGATATGCAGTCACATGCGGCATTCAGGACACTATCTGACTTTACATTCAACATAGACAAGTTGGTTATTTCTGTTTTGGCGAACGTCTGACCGTACCGGGGTAGCCATTGCCGTCCACGTCAGCAGGCTTGGAGATGCTCCAGCCAAAAGACGTCACTGTCTCGGTGTCGTTGATGTCGCGGCCTCCTATTCTCTGCTTCTCTTCCGCGTTCAGCCCTCCTTCTCCTCCATGGTAGATGTATATCGCCCCATGACCTCCATCCTCATACGGGGCTCCCACTGCCACATCTGGAAGATGATAACGACACAGATGCAAGATACAATACTTATAAGACAGGGTCTTCAGCGTTTATACCGTATGCATTCTCCCATGAGATAAGACGGTTATTACACGTTCAAGAGAAGCATACTATTCAGTGAACGTCCGTCGGGCATACGACCTTTATCACGCGACAGCCATGAGAATACATCACTTATCCCACTATCCCTCGCCGCCATAATCAGTCATCATGCAGCCAAAGGCAACGTTCAGCTTAACGATACATCATTTATCAGGCATACACCTGTAATAACACCGTTGATCTCTTGCCAAGGCTACTGACAGCATTCCCAAACTTACCCGCATAACCGTCACAATTATTGTCTCCAAGGCTACTCACGACATTCCAAAACTTACCCGTATAACCGTCACCGTTGATGTCGCCAAGGCTGATAACGGCTTTCCCAAACTTACCTGTTACAACTGTCACAATTATTTTTCTCAAAGGCTACTAACGGCATTCCAAAACTTACCCGTATAACCGTCACCGTTGATGTCGCCAAGGCTGCTTACGGCATTCCATAACTTACCTGTTATAAATGTCACAATTATTGTCTCCGAGGCTACTGACAGCATTCCAAAACTTACCCGTATAACCGTCACCGTTGATGTCTTACCAATGGTACTGACAGCATTCCAAAACTTACCCGTATAACCGTCACCTTTGATGTCGCAAAGGCTACTAACGGCATTCCAAACCTTCACCGTATACAGTCACCGTTGATGTCACCAAGGCTACGTACGGCATTTCCAAACTTACCCGTATAACCGTCACATTTGATATCGCCAAGGCTGCTTACGGCATTCCAAAACTTACCTGTAATAACTCTCACAATTATTGTCTCCAAGGCTTCTAACGGCATTCCAAAACTTACCCGTATTACCGTCACCGTTGATGTCGCCAAGGCTACTAACGGCATTCCAAAACTTACCCGTATAAACGTCACCTTTGATGTCGCCAAGGCTGATAACGGCATTCCAAAACTTACCCGTATAACCGTCACCGTTGATGTCGCCAAGGCAACTTACGGCATTTCAAAACTTACCCGTATAACCGTCATCGTTGATGTCGCCAAGGCAACTTACGGCATTTCCAAACTTACCCGTATAACCGTCACCGTTGATGTCTCCAAGGTTAATGATCGAAGTCCCAAATCTGGCTCCATGTTCATTCCCCCCCTTGAGAACCACCGAGCTTAGTGTCAAGACGCGCTGTGTGTTACAAACAGAGAACAAATAGAAGCTGCTCAGAATAAAAACAGTCGACGATCAGGTGGAACATTTCATTCACTGGCACAGCTGCATGTGTTGCATGACGATTTGAATCATTGACAACTGGAACTCAGGATAAAGAACTGCATGTATGTAGTCTTCAGAAAGAACATAAAACCATACACTTCTACAGAAAACAAGCAGATCTTGCACACGTAGAAACGTGGTCAGAAAGACATGTTCCCTGATCACAGACTATGCTGCCCAATGTTGCAGTGAAGTATCCCCCTCATGCCAGAAATGTCACGTCAGACGTATGCTCGTATTAGGAGCTCGTTTACGTCAGAAGCATTTCATGCTAGGATTTCTGTTACGTCAGAAGCATTTCATTCTTGGAGCTCTGTTACGTCAGAATCATTTTATCCTCGGAGCTCTGTTACGTCAGAATCATTTCATGTTTGGAGCTCTGTTACGTCAGAATCATTTTATCCTTGGAGCTCTGTTACGTCAGAAGTATTTCATGCTTAGAGCTCTGTTACGTCAGAAGCATTTTATGCTTGGAGCTCTGTTACGTCAGAATCATTTCAACCTTGGAGCTCTGTTACGTCAGAATCATTTCATGCTTGGAGCTCTGTTACGTCAGAATCATTTTATCCTTGGAGCTCTGTTACGTCAGAAGTATTTTATGCTTGGAGCTCTGTTACGTCAGAAGTGCTTTATGCTTGGAGTTCTGTTACGTCAGAAACATTTCATGCTTGGAGCTCTGTTACGTCAGAAGCATTTCATGCTTGGAGCTCTGTTACGTCAGAAGTATTTTATGCTTTGAGCTCTGTTACGTCAGAAGCATTTCATGCTTGGAGTTCTGTTACGTCAGAATCATTTCATGCTAGGATTTCTGTCAAGTCAGAATTATTTCATGCTTGGAGCTCCGTTGCGTTAGAAGTAGTTCATGCAAGGAGCTCTGTTACATCAGAAGCACTTAACGCTTGGAGCTCTGTTACGTCAGAAGTATTTCATGCTTGGAGTTCTGTTACGTCAGAATCTTTTCATCCTTGGAGCTCTGTTACGTCAGAAGTATTTCATGCAAGAATCTGTCACGTCAGAGGTGTTTTCATGCCAGGAGTGCCATTACGTCAAAAGTATTTCTTGCTAGTGAGTGCATTTTCGTGCCAGGAGCACCATTACGCCAGAATCATTCTCACGCCAGAAAACATGTATTCCAGGTACATTTCTCTGTGCGCATGTTCCGTCAAGCCATACATTCTTAAACTCTTCTTCTGCACAATCTGAATTGGAACTTACTAAGTAACGCTAATTTTGGCATCTCTGTCTGGGCAACAAACGTAAATACGGACACAAAAATGTAAGGCGAGTTAATGGTGTTAATGTCTTGCCTGTCTGTTGTCATTGACGAGGTTCAGGTAGACAAACACCCGCCCTTCATCCATGTAAATCTTCTTGTTATGATCACTGCCGTCGTTGTTGTCGGTGAAGAACGGAGCCCCCACCAGCAGGTCGTCGAAGTCGTCCCCGTTAACATCCGCCGTGCACAGGGAGGCGCCGAAGTAAGCGCCGATCTGAAAACATCATGCAATCCGTGTACTGATTCGGGGGTGACGTCATGAAGCGGTGAGCAATGGTTCGCACCATTGTCTAACGTGTGTTTCTTCAGCAAGGCTGTATAGCATTTGTTGCGAGAGATCGTGTAGTGAGTGGGTGAGTATGGGTTCAGCAATATTCGAGCAAATATCACGGCAGCTGAGATGGGCTTCACACAGTGTACATATGTGGGAATCGAACCATGGCCTTTGGCGTGACATGCGGACGCTTTAACAACTAGGCTACCCAATCACCCGAGATATTGTGTGACAGTGTGAAGGGTTGTGAGTCTCTTCCTGGTGTCGGGGCTGTTAGGTCGTTTCTCCATTGTGTAGTGTTGCTCGGGATTGTAAGACGCTTCCTAGCGTTGTGTAGCACTGTGTATTGTTGTGAGGGATTGTAAGACGCTTCTTAGCTTTGTGTAGCACTGTATATTGTTGTCTGGGATTGCGAGACGCTTCCTAACGTTGTGTAGTGTTGTCTGGGATTGTAAGACGCTTCCTAGCGTTGTGTAGCGTTGAGTAGTGTTGTGGGGGATTACGAGACGCTTCCAAGCATTGTGTAGCACTGTATATTGTTGTCTGGGATTGCGAGATGCTTCCTAACTCTGTGCAGATTGCGTAGAATATCGTTGTATGAATAGTGTAGGATTGCAAGACGCTAATTAGTGTTGTGTGGGATCGTGTAGCATGATTCTGTGTTGTATACGATCACTAGACGACCATATACTTAACTGTATAGCGGCAATAGGATTGTGACACACTTCCAAACTTCACGGGCATTGTGTACTTCGTGTGAAACACTAGCGCTGTGTGGCACTGTGTAGGGTGGAGATGCCAACTAGAGCTGTGGAGTTGTTATGTCCCGTGGTTCAGAGTCCTGTAGGAGTTTGAGATGCTAGCCAGCGTTTTGTTACGTTACATTTGATTTTTTATACGTTACATAGCGTTGTGACACATTGTAAACTTTGTGTGAGGGCTTGCTTGTTTGTGTGTTGGTGTGACACATCATACCTTCATGTATCTCTGGGCAACTCACCTGCTCCCCTGTCAGCGACTGCACCAGTGAAAGTAGGTTGTTGGAGTTGATGAAAATGACTATCTGAAAATATAAAAAATGGCGTGTTCAATTGTGTGAGACATGATCCTCCGTAATAACGACTGCTTTGCTGCTGAGGATTTATAAGTGAATTAATTAATATGGTTTAGACAGTTTTTCTGATTTTTGACGGCGTCTAAGGTCTCAGGTTGGATGAAAGGGATGCAGATAAGGATTTGAGGTAAACGATGTAGATCAGGGTTTGAGGAAAGCGATGCAGATCAGGGTTTGAGGTAAACGATGCAGATCTCGATTTAAGGAAAGCGATGCAGATCAGGGTTTAAGGTAAACGATGCAGATTAGTGTTTGAGGAAAGTGATACAGATCAGGGTTTGAGGAAAGCGATGCAGATCAGGGTTTGAGGTAAACGATGCAGATCTCGATTTAAGGAAAGCGATGCAGATCAGGGTTTAATGTAAACGATGCAGATTAGTGTTTGAGGAAAGTGATGCAGATCAGGATTTGAAGAAAGTGATGTAGATCAGGATTTGAAGAAAGTGATGCAGATCAGGGTTTGAGGAAAGCGATGCAGATCAGGGTTTGAAGAAAGTGATGCAGATCAGGGTTTGAGGAAAGCGATACAGATCAGGATTTGAAGAAAGTGATGCAGATCAGGGTTTAAGTTAAGCGATGCAGATCAGGGTTTGAGGAAAGCAATGCAGATCAGGGTTTGAGGTAAGTGATGCAGATCAGGGTTAGAGGTAAGTGATGCAGATCAGGGTTAGAGGTAAGTGATGCAGACCAGGGTTAGAGGTAAGTGATGCAGATCAGGACTTGAGGAAAGAGATGCAGATCAGGGTTTGAGGAAAGCGATGCAGATCAGAGTTTGAGGTAAGTGATGCAGACCAGGGTTAGAGGTAAGTGATGCAGATCAGAGTTTGAGGTAAGCGGTGCAGATCAGGGTTTGAGGAAAGCGATGCAGATCAGGGTTAGAGGTAAGTGATGCAGACCAGGGTTAGAGGTAAGTGATGCAGATCAGGACTTGAGGAAAGAGATGCAGATCAGGGTTTGAGGAAAGCGATGCAGATCAGAGTTGGAGGACTGCGATGTAGATCAGAGTTTGAGGAAAGCGATGCAGATCTGGATTTGTGGAAAGTGATGCAGATTAGTGTTGGAGGACAGCGATGCAGATCAGAGTTTGAGGAAAGCGATGCAATAAGGGTTTAAGTTAAGCGATGTAGATCAGGATTTGAGGAAAGCGATGCAGATTAGAGTTTGAGGAACGTGATGCAGATCAGGGTTAGAGGAAAGCGATGCAGATCAGGGTTTAAGGTAAGCGATGTAGATCAGGATTTGAGGAAAGCGATGCAGATCAGAGTTTGAGGAAAGCGATGCAGATTAGAGTTTGAGGAACGTGATGCAGATCAGGGTTAGAGGAAAGCGATGCAGATCAGGGTTTAAGTTAAGCGATGCAGATCAGAGTTTGAGGAAAGCGATGCAGATCAGGGTTAGAGGAAAGCGATGCAGATCAGGGTTGGAGGACAGCGATGCAGATCAGAGTTTGAGGAAAGCGATGCAGATCTGGATTTGAGGAAAGCGATGCAGATCAGAGTTGAAGAACAGCGATCAGATCAGGATTTGAAGAAAGTGATGCAGATCAGGGTTTAAGGAAAGCGATGCAGATTAGTGTTTGGGGAAAGTGGTTCCGGTAGTAGACATCTAGGGTTTGGAATGTGCCCGACTGGTGCTCACAAACCATGGTTAATGATGAAGTAGGACGAGTTCCAAAATGGATGAATAACTTCTTTATTACAATTATGGCGACGTTGTAGATCCTAACACCTTTATCAAGCAAGCACTTGCTAGATAAAGGTGTTAGGATCATCACTTGCTTGATAAAGGTGTTAGGATCTACACCGAAACGTCGCACTAATTGTAATAAAGAAGTTGTTCATCCATAGAACTCGTCTTACTTCATCACACCAACTTCTAAATGCCACTCAAAGAAGTCATGGTTAATGATCTTGGATCGAACATGGGTTAACGAGCTGATTACAGGAGCTCCGCCGCAACCTAGCACCGCCATGAAGTGTTTGAAGGTATTCCCAATGCAAATGGCTAAATATAGTGTCTGCATTACGCCGCATAAATAAATTTGAACCTACAAAATCGCTAATGCCTGAGTTTCTTCTACAAGTAATTAGGAACCTTCTAGAATATAATATGAACGCCACTATCCATAAAACTTACGTGGACAATCTCCGCACGAGGAGCACCTGCAGCAAAGCACGTGTCCCTTTGGCCGCACAACATCCCTGTGACCACCGAGTACCCTGTGGCCAGGTCAATCACCATGGTTACACATTTTAAATCATTATAGTGTGTGTGTGTGTGTGTGTGTGTGTGTGTGTGTGTGTGTGTGTGTGTGTGTGTGTGTGTGTGTGTGTGTGTGTGTGTGTGTGTGTGTGTGTGTGTGTGAACCCACTGAGATACCATGTCGCAGTTTAACATGAAGACCCCACTCAGACACAGTATACTGACTCCGAGCCGACCAGTCCTTGTTGTCCTTAATGCCGAGTCAGACAGGGTAACAACAAGTACCATCTTTTCACGTCTTTTGGTATGACGGGGTCGGGGATCGAATCCCGGACCTTCCGCGCTCCTCGCGGACGCTCTACCACTAGATCAGGAGACGGTCTTTGACGAAGAGAGAAATAAATACATGATACATGGTAATTAATGTTAAGTCTCCATGTTACTTCCCATCTGTCTCGCGCCGTGTAGTGGTAGAAATATGGTTCGTGGGGGCCTATTCAAGGAATCCCATGGGATTGAGAAAATGTAGGGAAACCATGCGGAACAGACATTACGTTCAGGCTATTCCCTGAGTTGGAACAATGAATACAGTCACGTTGACTCCCTGTTTTGAAATACACAAATACACTTTTTCAGCATGTTAGCCAGCCACTATACTTGCAACCTTACCGAGATATGAGTATTCAGGAATACGGAAGGGCATTTCAAACTCCAGTCGATTCACAAGGTTATTCTCCTTCTTCAGTAAAACGACTCCTCCTAGAAAGAAAACAGCATAATTTCAATGAGACTATTGATTTACGCAGCAAAAAATAATATTCTATCACAGCGGCCTGAAGATAAAAGAGCCAGGGCCCCGTTCCACAAAGCGATCTTAGCGCTAAGTCTGTCGTAAGCCTATGTTAAAGTATGGGAGTTACGATCATCTCAGCGCTACGATCGCTTTGTGGAAGGGGGCCCAGGTCCAGACCCACCAATAGCTGTCATGAGCGATGATGCATACCGTTTGGACGCGATGACAGTCTATTGTCACCAGTCGAGCCTCTGTAGACAGCTCTGACTACACGAACACGGGACGTGGTCCGCCCCGGTATCCACTCGTGGTCAAGTACCAGGCATTTAGTAAATGATATATATATAGAGCGATAAACTTCCGTTGTCATGGCAACCAATGTAACCTTTCATCAACGTCCCACTTGTGTACTTTCAACATCAAAATTGGGCTATTCTGCGTGTGATATTTACAAAATAGCATCCGTTGTCGTGGCAACAATAGTCAGACATACTTGATGTAACGTCGTATTTCAGAGAGACCACACTAAAAAAGGAATTATGTGACCAGATTGCCTTAACTTCATGGTATGTGAACTCAAATAACTAAAATGTCCATCTTGATTCCAGGAATTACTATTTATCTGACCCGAGTGAATGAGCTTTTGGCCTTTGACCTTCGGCCTTCCACCTCAAGCAAGAAGTATGAGTGAGTGAGTGACTAGGGTTTAAAGCCGGGTTGAACAGTTCCAGTTATACCACGGCGTGTCAGGAAACCCGAAGTGATGCAGGTCTGAGACGTTTAGCAGTGTGGTGAAAACCACGAGCACGGGTATGGTGCTGACAAACCCTAAAAACACAATCAGACCGAACCGGGATTCGAACCTACGATCATAGGTTTCTGGCGTGCCAGAGGAACGCAACTCTGCACAGCGATTTGTCCACCCGCTCTCCCTCAAACACGAGCTAAAGATAACCTGTAATTCCGAAAATCGAATAAATCTCTACCTTAAGCCATTTTTTTGGTAAAAATAAAGTAAAACGTCTGTTCTTTTCACTTTTTTGTATCATGACAAATGAAGTTGAGAAAGTGATATTTTCATTGCAGTGAACATAACACTTTGACGGAACTTTTGGCATACAAGAGTTGCCTCCCCTTAAATGTCTCCCTTTATCGTAAGTGTCAAGCAAATGTTGAGGTCCTTTCAACGTTCCACAAGGCAAAATAATGACAGATGGTCATTTATGGAGTTAATATAACTTCTTGCCATTTGTTATTCTCTCGAAAATGTTTCGTTATAAACTGTAATCTTCTCATTTAACTCGTCAGTCGAGACTGTTCCTTTCGCAAAGCGCCATTATTGTCATTTGACCAGCGTGTATTCTTTCACTTCCAACAGCGGTCTCTAAGCGTTCAAGAATATTTTTTGTTAAGTTGATTTTGTATTTAATCATATCGAAATGTATGGTAAAGAATTTTCGTGATCCTAAATATTTGTTTATTCTTGTTTATACTTTTGAAGATTTTGCCAACACGAAACTACTACTACTACTACCTGTGTGTTAGGTTTTCCATTTGTTATGAAATAATTTAATTTTCCGGTAGACAACTACACAAAAAGTATATAATAAATAGGATATTCCACGTGTCTGTCATGAGAGAAACATGATGTTTTACATGACACATGAAATATCCTCTATATATTCTCAACAATGCAGCCGTTAGACGTCATACCTCTTCTATCGGAAAGGTGAAATGTAAACGTTTTTTCTACCCTTATCGGTAACACATATAGCGTCAAGTGTATCTGTGATTCATACCCTTCCATTCGTTGAATCCTGGGACGCCAATCAATACGCTGCCATCCTAGAACGAAGGATTAGAGTGAGTGAGTGAGTGGCGTTTCATCGTTTGCAGCAACATTTCATATCATGTCGGCTGATTTTAAACGTTATAAGTCGCACAGGTCGACTTCCCGCTGACACAGGCGTGGTTTAAAACAACCGCGGATGATAATCGGGAAGATGTGGGATTCGAACCAATGACTGATCCTGGCATCTAAGAAAAGCAGCTCAGTACAGGTTAATGCTCCTAACAACATCCTCCCCGTGATGTAACATAAATATTTTATGCGCCTTTCGTTGAGTACACAATATTCGGCTGTGTCTTAATAAATTATTAATGGTTTTTTTCATTGATATGCGACACGATTGATAGAAGTGGGATGCGACTTTTTGCGAAACTGTATATATATGTAGAGAGAGAGAAAGGTGTGTCTCATTATCCATGCTTGTATAATAACTTCAGATGCTTATGTTCTGTGTGTAGTCGCAGGTACCGGAAGTGAACTTACCGCCATTGCGTCACCGGACATCCCGCTCTGTCCCATACCGTTCCAGAGAATGTGCTTGCTAATGCCGTTGCCGAGGGAAACCCTTTTGAAATAATCTTTTCTGTTCAAAGGGTAGAATTCTTCTGTCCTCATATTAAGGTTGTCAGAGACGCAGCGGCCTATCAGAAAGGCACGCCCATCAGTCTCGTGAATTAAGTCATTGAATCGGGGCGCACAAACCTGAAGTGTAAAGTGATCTTGAGTCGGTATAGTGAGTAGGAGTAGGTGACTGTGGGTGAGTGAGTGTCAGTGTGGGTGTACAGGGTGACCTGGTGTCGGTGGTGTCGGTGGTGGGTGGGGGGAGGGTGGGGGGTGGGTGGTAGGTGATCTTGAGTCGGTATAGTGAGTAGGAGTAGGTGACTGTGGGTGAGTGAGTGTCAGTGTGGGTGTACAGGGTGACCTGGTGGAGGTGGTGTCGGTGGTGTGGTGGGTGGGGGGTGGTTGTGTGTGTGTGTGTTTTGGGGGGGGCTGGGGGGGGGGGGGGGGGGGGCTGGGTGGTAGGTGATCTTGAGTCGGTATAGTGAGTAGGAGTGGGTGACTATGGGCGAGTGTTTGCAGTAAATGTAGGTGACTGTGGGTGGGTGAGTGAGTGTGCATCAGTGAGGGATCCTGGGTCAGTATGATGAGTGAGGGTGAGTGACGGTAATGTGGCGATAATGTGGCTATTATTGTTATTCTACGTTTCATATTAAATGCATTCTTGATTGTTGTCCATTGTTTTTAACATGAAAAATACTTCACTTTGTTTTCTGTTCACGGTGGGTCGAATTAAAGACTTTACCGTCATTATAGATTTAATGTTAACTTTTTCTGACAAGGCCATCTTTGGAGATATTTGTTGTGCTACTGTGTTTTGTTTGTTGGTTCTGGGAACCAGTTATAACCAGAAATCCCCTCGATGTTACTGTACATGTAATATGTGAAGACTTACAGTGGTCGTGTCGTTGGTCTGCACGATGACGGAACCATACATCTCATTGTCAATGTACCACGTTCCTGAAGGCGACACTAAATCTTCTGGAAAGACAAAATATTCAGAGTGAGTGTTTTAGAGAAAACACCAGTGGTTTAACCGAGGATTGTGTGATTGTGTGTCGTTAGAGAAAACTATGTTTTACCCGAGTATTGTGTGTGTGTGTGCGTGCGTGCGTACGCGCGCGCGTGTGTGTGTGTGTGTGTGTGTGTTGGTTAAGAATGTGTTTTACCCGACGATTGTGTGTGTGTGTGTGTGTGTGTGTGTGTGTGTGTGTGTGTGTGTAGAGACAAAATGTGTTCTAACCGAGGATTGTGTGTGTGTTTGTAAAGACTGTGTTTAACCGAGGATTGTGCGTGCGTGCGTGCGTGCGTGCGTGTGTATGTGTGTGTGTGTGTGCAGCACTTTTTGCCGTTTGATCATATGAACTAAAATATACAAAATAATTGCTGTATCTTGCAAGGAATATTTGTTTGTTTGTTGTTCAACGCCGCACACAGCAATATTCCAGCTTTATGACTGCGGTCTGTAGATGATTGAGTCGTGACCAGACATCATGAGCATGGATCTACGCAAGTTTGAAAATACACTCAATGAAGAAATACATAACGTACAAAGTGCATGTAAAGTTAATCTGTCCATGTTGCGTTTATCCTGCATAAATCCTAGCAAGCTGTACAATACTACCACGTATAAGATCTAACCATTAACTCGTTTCAAGCTCTTGACACAGCTGAGAGACTCTGTGACGTCACACTCGTGCGTTGCCCCAGTAGAGTTGCGTGTGGTGGAGCTGTCCTTGGGGGCACCCACGATGAGCCTAAAACACGACACACCGTTACAGTCGTAAGTTCATATTTTACTATCATTGCTAACGATATCAATCACTTCGTCACATGATTATATATACATGCTTATTTTGTCGATCTCTCAGTCACATTGTGATATATACATGCTTATCTTGTTGATCTCTCTGTCACATTATGATATATACATTCTTATTTTGTCGATCTCTCAGTCACATGATAATATTGCATGCTTATTTTGTCGATTTCTCTGTCACATTATGATACATGTATATACATGCTTATTTTGTCGATTTCTCTGTCACGTTATGATATATACATGCTTATTTTGTCGATTTCTCTGTCACATTATGATATATACATGCTTATTTTGTCGATCTCTCAGTCACATTATGATATATACATGCTTATTTTGAAGATCTCTCAGTCACATGATAATATACATGCTTATTTTGAAGATCTATCAGTCACATTATGATATATACATGCTTATTTTGTCGATTTCTCTGTCACATTATGATATATACATGCTTATTTTGTCGAGCTCTCAGTCACATTATGATATATACATGCTTATTTTGTCGATCTACCCATCACATCATCATATATACATTCAGGAGTTGTCAGTTATTATGTAACAAGGAGCTTTTACATCCGTATCGCTGTCGAGAACCGGAAGTATTCGTCACAGGAAAACGCCGAGCCCAATAACTTGATATGACTGCAGTGCCGTAACACAACACTCGAACAAACAGTGTTGAAGAGAGAGAGGGGGAAAGAGAGAGAGAGTGAGAGAGAGAGAGAGAGAGAGCGAGAGGGAGAGAGAGAGACAGAGAGAGAGGGGGGGAGAGAGAGAGGGGGGGAGAGAGAGAGAGGGGGGAGAGAGAGAAAGCGAGAGAGAGAGAGGGAGAGAGAGAGAGAGAGAGAGGGGGGGGGGAGAGAGAGAGAGAGAGACAGAGAGAGAGGGGGGGAGAGAGAGAGGGGGGGAGAGAGAGAGAGGGGGGAGAGAGAGAAAGCGAGAGAGAGAGAGGGAGAGAGAGAGAGAGAGAGAGGGGGGGGGAGAGAGAGAGAGAGAGAGAGAGACTAGCCGAGTAAATTGCTTTACCCTTCTGGGCAGTGTCAACAGTATTGCGTTAACGATAAATATAGACAAAACTATTGTTTCACGATGTGTCGCAGAGTGGGGTTTCCGGTTGATATAAATGTTTACTGGATCAAACAATTGAATTTGAGTCTTGCATGTTAAGTCTCACCAGGAAATAATTTGAACTAAGGGCAGTGGCCGTCATGTTAAATCTTATATACAATGACGATTTCATCACTTCAGACTGTGTTCGGTTCCACAAAGGGATCTTACATACTTTAACATAAACCTATGATAGTTGTAGCACCTTATCGAGTTTGTGTTTGCTACACTGTATTGGCTTTAATCTCATAATAAAGAACAGCTTCCACCGCGTCAATAATGGTCGTCCCGAAGCTGGTAGTAAGCATTAAGGCATACTCTATGAAATACATCGCGCCACCGACCGGTTCCACAAAGCGATCTTAGTCCTAAGACTTGCGTTACTTTAACATAAACTTATGACAATTGTTTCATCAGCACAGATTTGGAAGGCGAGGTCCTAACTGTGATGGTTTCGTTTACAGTGACTCCCCTGTTGGGAGACGTGACTACAAGTTCCCCCACTTACTTATATCCTGACTGCGTCCTCTTGAAGGCACTGGCGTATCCGAACATGCTTCTACTTGGTCCATGGAGAACACGTGCGTGGACAACGTCAATGTTGTAACTGAAACACACATCTACCATAAACACACAGAAAGTTACTGGAAGCGCAGCCAGTCCAACTGTCGCCATGTTGGACGCCGTGTAAGTATGTGTTGCTGGAGTGTCGTCAGCTTCAGCGTCGAGGAGGCGACCGGAAAGTATGGTGAAGTGTTCCGGACATATTTGCCCTGATTGAGTGAGTTAGTAATTACAGCATGACAACGCGTTTAACAGTATTTCAACTGTATAACAAAGTGCCAGCTTTACGTTGGACGGTAGCCTGATGCAGGCCATAGATGTGTACAATATTTGGTGAAACCAAAGCGTGCTTGTAGTGTCTAATAAACCAAGGATCATAATCAGGGTATTTAGCTCTTATCGACTTTGTAAGATGTCAGGATACAAATCAAGTGACAGAAGACAAATTATGGTTGGGATAAATCCTACCCATTATAAAACCTATTTGTTGTTCTCTGTTGCATGTAAGGACGGCTGGTGGCCTCGGGGGTAAAGCGTACGCTCGTTACGCTGAGGATCCTGGTTCGATTCCCGACTTGGGTACAATGTGTAAAGCCCTCTTCTTGTTCCCCGTTATGAAGAGGTAATATTTCAAAAAGCGGCGTAAACCAATACTCACTCACTCAAGCATAGACGTGACATTGGTCCGGATTGACGTTCTAGCCAGTCAGTTCAAGTGAGTTTTAGTTACACGATGTATTCCTATCATATCCCAATTGCGATGATCGCTACTCATGATGTCTAGCATTGGATTGTCTGGTCCAGACTCGATTATTTACAGACCGCCGTCATATAGCTGGAATATTGCTGCTGAGTGTTGCGTTAAACAACAAATAAACAAACAAACAAACTATTTTCAGTGACCACAGACTAGAAAGGACGTGTGGGGAAATGAGCAGTCCAGTTTTAGCGCTGCTTGTCGGGCCATGTGTGACGGAGCTCTGAGACCGACTATGATGATCATATTCTGGAACACACGGTCACGAGTATTGTATTGATCCAAGGATCCTAATCGGGATGAAACTGGCATTCGAGGCCTCGACAAGCGGATCCTAGCAGCTAAGGGACGCAACTCTTCATTGTGATCACTGGGTCACCTTGTGACACTGTTTGCAGTCTATTACTGTAAGTCGATATTAATTTCCTCAGAGTTCCCATAAACTACCAAATGAAAAGCCTTGGTTTTCTTGCACCAGGCCTGATCCAGCTGTTATAACCTAACTACGCTGCTGGATATGACATCAAGATAATTTAATTTTCGGGAGATGTTTCGGCAACTGCTTCAAGACAAAGAATTGTTTTTTTCTCTTTTCCTTTTGAGCGGAAATATTTGCAAAACACATTTTGTAAAGACCTCCAACATGTCGTACTTTTCTCTGTTTTGTGAAGAAAAGATTCAGTTTTTTCGGGAACAAATTCAAATTCAAATGATTGGTCCCTTATTATCGTTTCATGACCACATCGGGATGCCATAGTTTTTGTTCTTCCTGTTTCTGTTGCGTCATCGCATTCTGTTTAGTTTTTTGTCCGCATTGCTAGACTGACACGGGCGTGACTATCACATCCGCAGTGTTCTCTGACGGGAAGGATCGGGGAGGTTCGCATTTCCTACAAACTATCGTGAACAGACGTTGGGAAGATAAACAAGTCAATGACACTGTAAATGTCATTGTAGAACATGTAACTGAAGAATGCCTGCAACTGTACCTGCAACTACCACAACAGCTGATGATTTTGCTAAATTATAAAATAGACACGCACATTTAACCAAGTGTTACAAACAGAGACGAGACTTTTCAATACTAGTTTATGAATGCCGGTCAAACTAAAGTAATGAAAGGTGGTTCAAAAGAGTAACCTGAAAGGCACAATTTCACATTAGGCGCTTTCACTGGTTCAGAGATCGATATATTGCAGGGCCCAGCACGCACATGCACACCTAATACCTTCTGAGTGAGTGAGTGAGTGAGTGAGTGAGTGAGTGAGTGAGTGAGTCAGTGAGTCAGTGAGTCAGTGAGTGAGTGAGTGAGTCAGTGAGTCAGTCAGTCAGTCAGTCAGTCAGTGAGTGAGTGAGTGAGTGAGTCAGTGAGTCAGTCAGTGAGTCAGTGAGTGAGTCAGTGAGTGAGTCAGTGAGTCAGTGAGTGAGTCAGTGAGTGAGTCAGTGAGTTGGGGTTTAACGCCGCTTTTAACAGTATTCCAGTTATATCGCGGCGTGTCAGCTTAATGTGGGAGGAAAGCCCGAAGTGATGCAGATCTCAGATGTTTAACACTTCAGTGAAACTCACGAACACGGGTATGGTGGTGACAAACCTGGAAACATAATCGGGGCGAACCGGGATTCGAACCCACAATCATAGGTTTCTGGCGTGCATAAGGGACGCAACTCTGCACAGCGCCTAAGGCGACTGGGCCATCCGTGCCCCTTAAAACCTTAATAAAATCAAGGAAGGGCTTTCTTCACAGAAAGTATTTGAGACAAGAGGAGTCGATGCCATGTGGATTCTCCCAAAATCAAAGGATTTGCTGGAATGTTTGCAATCTCAGAAAAAAAACCTCTTCTAATCAGTCAAATAATGGATTTTTCCACCATTATCCCACCCGACAAGTCGCTGTCATGTGTATACTGGAAAAATAATCCCAAACAGGTTATGGTGTTGCATCGTGCCAGAACATGCTGCAAACATGTTAACTCATTGCATCACGGAAGCTGAAGATCGTTACGAAACGAAATAATATATGACAACTAGAGTCAGGTTTTGCCAAGTTTATTCACAATTTTGAGTGACTTACAAAGGAACATTTATCAAACGTTAAACATGACAAATAAACAAGATGACAAGATGATCATTTATACAAAATACTAACAACAAACAAAGTTTGACTGAGGCCAAGCTGTAGATACTGAAACTGTAGATTATGTTAACATTAAAGAGCATGTGGCACATTGGAACTGAAACAGTTACTCTTACGTCATCAATGATGCAATATGTCTTGTAATAAGCGATATTACATTTACAATGTTACAGTCATATGGCGTTTGCAAGTAATCAGCGTTATACAACCACCACAGCAGCCTGTATTCAACATTGTCCCGTCGGCAAGTAATCAGCGTTATACAACCAACGCAGCAGCCTGTATTCAACATTGTCCCGTCGGCAAGTAATCAGCGTTATACAACCAACGCAGCAGCCTGAATTCAACATTGTCCCGTCGGCAAGTAATCAGCGTTATACAACCATCACAGCAGCCTGTATTCAACATTGTCCCGTTGGCAAGTAATCAGCGTTATACAACCAACGCAGCAGCCTGAATTCAACATTGTCCCGTCGGCATGTAAGCAGCGTTATACAACCATCACAGCAGTCTGTATCCATCATTGTCCCGTCGGCAAGTAATCAGCGTTATACAACCATCACAGCAGCCTGTATTCAACATTGTCCCGTCGGCAAGTGATCAGCGTTATCCAACCATCACAGCAGTCTGTATTCATCATTGTCCCGTCGGCAAGTAATCAGCGTTATACAATCAACACAGCAGTCTGTATTCATCATTGTCCCGTCGGCAAGTAATCAGCGTTATACAACCATCACAGCAGCCTGAATTCAACATTGTCCCGTCGGCAAGTAATCAGCGTTATACAACCATCACAGCAGCCTGTATTCAACATTGTCCCGTCGGCAAGTAATCAGCGTTATACAACCAACACAGCAGCCTGAATTCAACATTGTCCCGTCGGCAAGTAATCAGCGTTATAAAACCATCACAGCAGCCTGTATTCAACATTGTCCCGTCGGCAAGTAATCAGCGTTATACAACCAACTGCCTGTATTCATTATTGTCCCGTCGGCAAGTTATCAGCGTTATACAATCAACACAGCAGCCTGTATCCAACATTGTCACGTCGGCAGTAATCAGCGTTATACAATCAACACAGCAGCCTGTATTCAACATTGTCCCGTCGGCAAGTAATCAGCGTTATGCAACCATCACAGCAGCCTGAATTCAACATTGTCCCGTCGGCAAGTAATCAGCGTTATGCAACCATCACAGCAGCCTGTATTCATCATTGTCCCGTCGGCAAGTAATCAGCGTTATACAATCAACACAGCAGCCTGTATTCAACATTTTCCCGTCGGCATGTAATCAGCGTTATACAACCATCACAGCAGTCTGTATTCATCATTGTCCCGTCGGCAAGTAATCAGCGTTATACAACCAACGCAGCAGTCTGTATTCATCATTGTCCCGTCGACAAGTAATCAGCGTTATGCAACCATTACAGCAGCCTGTAATCAACATTGTCCCGTCGGCAAGTAATCAGCGTTATGCAATCAACACAGCAGCCTGAAATTCAACATTGTCCGTCGGCAAGTAATCGGCGTTATGCAATCAACACAGCAGCCTGTATTCAACATTGTCCCGTCGGCAAGTAATCAGCGTTATACAACCAACACAGCAGCCTGTATTCAACATTGTCCCGTCGGCAAGTAATCAGATTGAATACAACAAGCGCTGTTTCCTCAGAGGTATTTTCATGCCAGGAGCGCTATAGCGTCAGAGGTGTTTTCATGCCAGGAGCGCTATAATGTCAGAGGTGTTTTCATGCCAGGAGCGCTATAGCGTCAGACGTGTTTTCATGCCAGGAGCGCTATAATGTCAGAGGTGTTTTCATGCCAGGAGCGCTATAGCGTCAGAGGTGTTTTCATGCCAGGAGCGCTTTTGCGTCGGAGATGGTTTTATGCCAGGAGCGCTAGAGCGTCAGACGTGTTTTCATGCCAGGAGCGCTATAGCGTCAGACGTGTTTTCATGCCAGGAGCGCTATAGCGTCAGAGGTGTTTTCATGCTAGGAGCGCTATAGCGTCAGACGTGTTTTCATGCTAGGAGCGCTATAGCGTCAGCCGTGTTTTCATGCCAGGAGCGCTATAGCGTCAGAGGTGTTTTCATGCCAGGAGCGCTATAGCGTCAGACGTGTTTTCATACCAGGAGCGCTATAGCGTCAGAGGTGTTTTCATGCCAGGAGCGCTATAGCGTCAGAGGTGTTTTCATGCCAGGAGCGCTATAGCGTCAGAGGTGTTTTCATGCCAGGAGCGCTATAGCGTCAGAGGTGTTTTCATGCTAGGAGCGCTATAGCGTCAGACGTGTTTTCATGCCAGGAGCGCTATAGCGTCAGACGTGTTTTCATGCCAGGAGCGCTATAGCGTCAGAGGTGTTTTCATGCTAGGAGCGCTATAGCGTCAGAGATGTTCTCATGCTAGGAGCGCCATAGCGTCAGAGGTATTTTCATGCCAGGAGCGCCATAGCGTCAGAGGTGTTTTCATGCTAGGAGCGCTATAGCGTCAGAGGTGTTTTCATACCAGGAGATGTTATCATGCTGGGAGCGCTATAGCGTCAGACGTGTTTTCGTGCTAGGAGCGCTATAGCGTCAGAGATGTTCTCATGCCAGGAGCGCTATAGCGTCAGAGATGTTCTCATGCTGGGAGCGCTATAGCGTCAGAGGTGGTTTTAGCGCTATAGCGTCAGAAGTATTTTCATGCCAGGAGCGCCATAGCGTCAGAGGTGTTTTTAGCGCTATAGCGTCAGAGGTGTTTTTAGCGCTATAGCGTCAGAAGTATTTTCATGCTAGTAAGTGCATTTTCATGCCAGAAGCACTTTAACGCCAGAAACATTCTCACGCCAGAAGCACTGACTCGTGCCCCTCTCGTGGCCATTTTCTGCGACCGGGTTCCGTCTAAGCGCAAACGGGCATACCTAAAACAATTGTCAACTCGTTGCGTAATGCTTCACATATATTTCCTCATATATTATATATATTTCAGATGCAATTTATAGCACATCTGGACATGCGGAATTATACAGTATGATTGAACACATTTAACTGTGTCTTGGGTATATTTCATGGACATATGTAAAATCAAAAATTATTTCTGAGGGATTCTTTGATGTAGAACTTGAAATCATACGCGCATTCTGATTGGTTTGTCGTATTTTCGCACAAAACATTCATCGATAGAGGGACGAGTCTTCTTGCAGGTTACGGAAAGGAGCGAGTGGTGACGAATGGCTATTTGTGTTCTGCCTTGGGCGTGATGTTATGACGCGGCGAGCAAAGGTTGGCAGCACTGTCAAGCGTTGTGTTTTTGTCAGTTAGGTCGTGTAGAATTTTGTGAGAGATTGTGTAGTGAGTGAGTATGGTTTAACGCCGCTTTTTGCAATATTCCAGCAATTGCACGGCGGGGGAAACCAGAAATGGGCTTCAAACATTATACCCATGTGGGGAATCGAACACTGGCCTTCGGCGTGACGAGCGAACGCTTCAACCACTAGGCTACGCCTCCGCCCCAACGTGGAAGGAGAGAGATTGAGAGATCGATTTATATTTGGGCAAACATATAATATCCCTCGCTATTATGGTTCGGGGATAGGTACAGCTTCAATTGATAGCGTAATAACTTGCTTGACGCGTCATTTCCTTCAACTGACCAAGAAGCCACACAGGTCAAGTTGACATGTAGATTTCTTGTAAGATGTATTGAAGATTATACTTAGCTATTTTTCGTCATGTGACAACATTCAGTCAGCACGTTTCAGTGTTGCACTGATGGAGTGCAACCGGAAGGGACGTCGTCCTCTGACGTTCTAGTTGTGAGATATTAAGTACATCCGGGTACCCTTGGTCGACTGTCGTCGCCGAGCTCCAGGTACGGACTGCACGATGGCCGCACACTTTCAATTCATCCGAAATGGTGGACACTACACGTTTACTGTAGAATATATCCAACTGTGGGTGTCTGCTGGTATGGTTTGCGTTCTTTGCGCGGCTCTAACTGTTGTGAATAGGGAGTGTTTTATGTCATATTCTGACTGAAATGTCGCCGATATGAGGCAATACAGCCGAGAATCATAGAC
This sequence comes from Haliotis rufescens, assembly GCF_023055435.1. Lineage (NCBI taxonomy): Eukaryota > Metazoa > Mollusca > Gastropoda > Lepetellida > Haliotidae > Haliotis > Haliotis rufescens. The sequence goes on from NW_025963780.1 coordinate 44,366,604, forward strand.
TTAAGTCAAATCCACAAAGGTACGGCGTTAAAGACTGAGGAGCAAAAGAAACTGCACCTCTCAGTTGCAAATGTCTTAAGTTAGCGATATTATGTCCAAAACATTAACTGTTCAGCACTCAAAAGAATACTTCTACATTTTTTTATATCTTTGATTAATAAGTTTAAAAAATTAAAATATACAAGTGCTGATGGGTGTCTTAGACAACTCTTTAATACATTTTCTTTTTCGGCACAAATTTACAACATTTTCAATCATGGTAATTGCAAATTCATTCTTTTTGTTAGTGTTAATTGAACCAATGTATTTTTGTACAAGTGAGTGAGTGAGTTTGGTTTTACGCCGGTTTTAATATCACGGCGGAGAACACCAGAAATGGGCTTGACACATTGTACCCACATCGGGAATCGAACCCGGGTCTTCGGCGTGACCAGCGAACACTTTAACCATTAGGCTACACCACCGCGCCAATTTTTGTTCGAAATTGCCCGGCCTCAGATTACTTTTACAAACTGTTGCTGGAATGTATGATGGCTGAATGGACATAATCTAATTTAAAAAACAGTTCTCGATACACTTTCCGTTGCCCATCAGTTTATATCTAACAAAAAGGGAAGTAATTCCCATTTTACGACATGTCGCATATGAACAGAGCCGATCGATGATATGTCGTAACACTCTTTAAAAAAACTCTCGACAAAAAATAAGGAAACTGGTAAAATAATGGTGAAGGTGTTATAAATATTTGTAAAGTTGATTTCGGGCGTAGATAAATATCTGGTGTGTCCATCATGTTGGGCGATTCATGCACGACAACTGTATAACATATTGTTGATTAACTTGCGCATGGCTGCCATTGCTACTGCCCGCCATTCTGCCTTAGAGGCTACCCAAAGCTGGCCCACGTTGGCGAGTGCTGGTTCTGTGGCGTTCACTCTCAGCCCGAGAACATCCCACAAATGTTCTTTAGGGACATGTCAGGGGCTTAGGGTCCAGTCCAATGCTTGCTTTCTAGTCGATGTGGCATTGTCATCTGGGTTGTGTTTATATTTGACGCCACAATGAGCAATGTTCCATCTTTATGGCAGCAACTTCAATAAAAGATTTTAAGATGTCAGACCACGTCCACCGTCAACTTATAGCACTGAAATATACATTGCAATTCTACAGCAATTGTGGATGCTTTTGGGTAGAATTACGGCCAGACACAAACAAGCACACATACATTATTAATTTGACGCGATTTTGTGAATAACGATTTTGTAGGACAATGCGTAAACTCTCCTTGTGGAAAATATTCGACTTTCTTTTGGGGTTGGAGCAGGGCGATCTTACAGCAAATTCGTCAATGTTCGTGGTCCAAATGCATTACTTTCTTAGCCTTTTATTCAACTTTTTAATTATATTTTAACGAATATGGTTTTTATCTCAAACCACAACCGTTTGAGAAACGTCAATCTTCATACCTATAATCAGAGGAGAAATACACCGACGGGCAAAAGAAAGCTTTCACTTGCAAACTGGATTTGACCAAACAATTTCACACGTTGTCAAAACGGTATAGGCTGAAAACAGTCACCGGATCACGGTGATACCCGTATCAAATATAACAGTCGAATAACCTTTTCTTGTCTCGTTTCATTATTAATCACCGTCAAACATGGATGTCTACTTTCTTTTGCCCGGCAGTTTATGTGATGAGTGAGTGAGTGAGTTTGCTCTTACGCCGCTTTTAGCAATATTCCAGCAATATCACGGCGGGAGACACCAGAAATGGGCTTCACACATTGTACCCATGTCGGGAATCGAACCCGGGTCTTCGGCGTGACGAGCGAACGCTTTAACCACTAGGCTACCCGACCGCCCCTTAGGTGATGATTTAGACACTCCACAAATCTGGAAACGTTTCACGCCCAAGGTTTTCATAGGTCATGTGATAAAAGGAAGTGATAACGTCTGACGAATATTGGTTTGGATAAGCTAAAAAATATATTCTTCAACAGACAATAAAAAATCAGTTGTGCTATTTATTCATACTTTTTTCTTACTTAGCTGTTTTTATGATATATCTTCAGTCAATGTATTTGTCAATGTGGATGAGGTCAATTTATCGTCGGGGCGGTCGGGTAGCCTGGTGGTTAAAGCGTTCGCTCGTCACGCCGAAGTCCCGGGTTCGATTCCCGACATGGGTACAATGTGTGAAGCCCATTTCTGGTGTACCCCGCCGTGATACTGCTGGAATATTGCTAAAAGCGGCGTAAAATCAAACTCACTCACTCACTCACTCAATTTATTGTCATTAATCACTCTACTGGTGAATAGTTAATAAAACGCGAAGACTGCAAAGTTTGTTTGTATTTATTATGAGAAAATAAATAAATGACAATAATGTCATATCACGGCGTGTCAGCTAGACGTTGGAGGAAGGTATCACGGGTCTTCGACTTTTACATCTGGTAAAAATCCACAAGCACGACAAACATAGAAACACATTCAGCACGAGAGTGGCATTGGAGCCCCTTGACTCTGGCGCGCTTAAGTGACGCATCACTGCACAGAACCACCGCACCGTACTCGTGTCCCCCCTAATCTGCATATCAAACGTAGTTTTTGAATAATTTGGGCGTGACGCGACTCTGTAATGCGTCAAAATAGTTCTCTTTATTTCCGCGACGAACACGGATTGCCTTCGGCGGAAGTGTGACACTGACCTCGTGACCCCGGAACAGCTTCACAAGTATAATACCAATCGCTGATTGGTCAAAGCGGTGACACTTGCTATACTTCCGTACTTCCCCTCGACAATGAAGAAGTTTTTCGTGTTTATCGGGGCACATGCAGTTGGGGCTGAGAGCGCATGCGACCCAGGGTTTCACCACTGCATGACGGATAAACCGATCATTCTTGAACATGATAAAGAAAGCTCCAGGCTCCACAATGTTGGAGAATTTGCAATTCTTTTCCCCAAAGTAGTCCATCATGCTCGGCGTTGTGTGCTGACCAATGGACCAATCCGCCCTGCTGATGGCCACGCCCTTAACGTCAAGTTCCTTCAACAGAGTGAGAATGGAATCGCCCTGGAACCGGACCGAGGCGTCTGCCCACACAAGTTTCTCTGCCGTCGGGAGATTGGCCTGCAATAATGGTACGGCATTATGAAACCTTCAGAACACGTGAATGAGTGAGTATGGTTTTACGCCGATTTTAGCAGTATTCCAGCAATATCACGGCGGACACCAGAATTCACAAGTATTACATACTATGGAATAGAAGTAACCTGTTGTAGTATGATAATAATATATTAATAATAATAATAATAATAATAATAATGATAATAATAATGATAATAATAATGATGAAGAAGCTGCTGCATATTTGAATGATCTTTTTACACAAGTCGTTACAGCTTGTGTTGAGATAGGCATTTTGTCCTTGAGTCGTAGCCCAACGCGCTGGTTGCTATTGGTTAGTTTTGGTCATTATTGTTTCATGCTATTGTGATTTTCTAAGTGCACATCAACTCAGTCCTTTCAAGTTTTTGAAGATTTATGCAGCACTGGTGTGAAATTTGAATACTTGACCAGCTGACCACCCTATCAGTTTGGTAACCTCTTACGACTAGTCCAGATGATAACATAATCTTATGTCCACAGTCCTCGTACAATACTGTTACAGTTGCACAGATGTCTTCGTGGTATCAACAAGCACTCTGAACACAGCGTTACCAGGCAACGCGATGTTTATGACTGAGAACATTATGAAATGATTATGACAAGGAGCACTGCCGTGACTGTGACTTTGGCCTGGATGATGTTACTACTGCCAGCGCCTCAACAGGAAGAATCCACTGCGCATGTCACATTACTGCTGCTTGTCTTACGACTAATTACATGTAATCAGTCCTGCTTAAACTTCACACATATCACAAACACTCTGGCTGAAAGTAATTTTCTGTCGAGGATCGAACAAAATGAAAAATTACAAGGGAGACTACTCACGTTGATGATCAGCGGCTTCCAGGTGTAGCAGGTAAGTTTCCGAAGACGAGGGGGCATGGCCCATAGCGGGAATGTCCTCACATCGCAGCGGCAGAAGCGTTCAACCTGGGCAGAAGGAAGAATGATTAATAAATTATAATGAAGATGGTTCTATGGTTATTGATTAAATAATATAATAATAAGATGCCTTGCGAGCGTTAGATACTTACTTCTTTAGCCCACCAGTCCTTATAAATAATATAATAATAAGATGCCTTGCGAGCGTTAGATACTTACTTCTTTAGCCCACCAGTCCTTATAAAGATAACATATAGCAAAACCCTTAAAACTGGCAATTTTCCTCATGATACGGGAACTATTAGGCAGTTTGGCAAGGACTATAGGACCAGTGCCAGTGTCTAACGCTGCTTGCAGTACCCACACGATTCTGCAGCGGACCTATTTGTACCTTCGTTCCAATGTTACAATATTTTTCTCTTTTATTTCGGCTTGAAGTGCTGAACTAAAACAATATGGCTATTTTGATCAAGTTTAAGGACGCAGCTCGAAATAGCTCATTGTTAGGTTTCCCTCTCTCGTTCAAAGTGTGACCTTCCTCACTTAGAACTATCCACGTTTGGCGGACTCGCCTGGGTCGCCTCAGCTCGGCCCCCTTTTCGACAATAGTCGGTAGGTGTCGCCATGTGTGTTTGCTTTATGTCGCCTCAGAGTGCGATACGCACACGGCACACGTATTTCCTTGATTGTGTAGATGCCGTGATACTCAGAGGTGAGGTGAGGTGAAATGGGGTTTAACGTCGCGTCCAAGATTATTGCACTTATTAGGCGACGTGCATGCACGTGTATGTGTGTGTGTGGCTGCTTGTACTACTCCGGACTGATGCCGATTTATGTTTGTTGTCGAGATACAATAGCAGATATACCGCTCCGAGTGCTTCCTCGCTCCTTCCGGGGCGGTCGGGTAGCCTAGTGGTTAAAGCGTTCGCTCGTCACGCCGAAGATCCGGGTTCGATTTCCGATATGGGTTCAATGTGTCAAGTCCCTTTCTAGTGTCCCTTGCCATGATATTGCGGGAATATTGCTAAAAACGGCGTAAAACTATACTCACTCCTTCCGGGGAACTCGACGCTGATTAGAAAGTTCCCCTTACGAGATCCCAGGTGAGGTTTGTCAGTGAGGTAAAATATCGGAGATGACGTAGATATGATTTTGATGAGCTTATCCCAATCACATTAAAATCAGATCTGATTTCTCGATACCGCTACACAAAGAGCTGAGGACTTCTCATTACGGGTCACGTCAGAACGACCTTTCATCCGACCATCAGTGCGTCGCTAACCAGATCGGAAAAGTGACAGTCGGAATGTCGATTCTAATCATGCAATCTCGAAGAATTTAATACGGGGTATTCCAAACTACAGAAACGGCCTGTACGGCTGATTCCGTCAAAATCATGGTCTATCTCGCGCTTCAATGGGTCAAACATTTGAAACGGAAGTTACTTTCCATTGCCCGCTGGCATTAACTACATACAATCTTGGCCATTTTTTTTAGACATTCCGAAGTTTACTTTTGTGCTGTTTTTAAATTTTGAATTTATATTTTTCAGAGCGTAGTCTTGAATGGAAGTCGCCTGTTTGAAACCAGTGCCGTAAAGCCGAGAATGCTGCTTTCTGATTGGCGAATGTTGACTTCTTGTTACTCATTTCATTGGTCGGTCAAAGTTCGCGAAAGGTCATTCTTATGTCACCCGTAACGGGATGTCCTCAGATCTTTGTTTGCGGCAGCGAGAGCTAAGATCTGATTATTATTGAGATTGGAGCTTGCCCGACCACACTTTGAGGCAAGCACACAGGGCGGCACCTACCAAGGGAGGGAACCCGTCACACTACTGACCTTGCTCCTCTGTTCGGTGGTCAGTCCAAGGTCATAGTACACGAAGCTGTAGTTTGTGAGCAGGGGGAACACGTTTTCATGGAGGTTTTTGATCAACGCCTGCGATTCAAGGAAATGGTTCGTAGAAGCAGCAGTCACAAACACGACCTTCTTGGCTGTGTTGCTGGGCTGCAGCAGTCGGGTCACTTCCGCAAGCGTGTCACTGTCAAGGTCAGCCATTGACTTAAGTACGTTAGTTAGACTTTCTTTCGGGTCAGAGGTTACATTGCCCACGCATTTGGTGTCCTCACACGGAGTTGCTGAAAGGCATTTAAATGAAACATAAACAGTAATCATATTTGTTTTGTACGCTTTTGAAGTATTATACAGTGTTTCATCAGTACCGAATAGATAATCTTTTTGTATAATGACAAGTTTTGGGTGAGTTGAATAACAGGTGGTTAATTAACAGACAATACTTAAAGTGACGTCATATGTCTGTAGTCAAATAATAGTTTCCAGTGTGTATCAAACCAACAGCTCTTGGCAGTAGTTCAAAGTTCAATGTAGTATAAAAACATAAGTCCTTAAGATTTGAATGTGAAAATCAATATATGAATTCTTTTGTCAAGCTTTTCCTACTTCGCAAAGTCCTCTTCGGACTATAAGACTTACATGTTCCAGTGACTTTGTCGCAGGTCTTGGTTGGGGGGTTTGACTTCCATAAACCGCCGTCCTTCATAGCTGAAGACATAATATACAACAAGGCGTCACACGTGGTCATATTTGCGGTTATTGTTATGTATTCGAAACCCCTAAACTTCTTTTGGAACTGATGACGTTAGCCAGTGGGTTCATATGTTAAATTTAGCGGACATCGGTTATTTGTCTAATTTATGTTGTATGTAAATAAACACGGGAACAGCCATCCTGCCATCTCTAACGTTCTCTCTCTCTCTCTCTCTCTCTCTCTCTCTCTCTCTCTCTCTCTCTCTCTCTCTCTCTCTCTCTCTCTCTCTTTGCCTTCCATACTCTCTCTTTCGCTCCTTGTCTCCATACACCCCCCTTCTCTCTCTCTCTCTCTCTCTCTCTCTCTCTCTCTCTCTCTCTCTCTCTCTCTCTCTCTTTCTCTCTTACTTTGAATTCTTGCTGTGTAGTCCACGAACAGGTCTTCAAACCGCACCTCTGTTTAAATAGAGCAGGAAGTTTATTATTTAACATTGCTGAAGCTTTCAAAAAGGTTTATGGTAGACAGGAGGAGGATATTTCCAACTTTGACGCATTACCTCCCTTTGCCAGCGTCGGAGAGGGATATGCTCACATTTTCGCGAACACCTGTTTTGTCAGCAGTTGATAGTGATTCATAAACACGTGCTCATAATATAGTCGGAATCGTACAATGGACTCATTTAGCAGAGTGGGTGAGTGAGTATGGTTTTACGCCGATTCAGCAATATTCCAGCAATATCACGGCGAGGAAACCATAAGTTGCTGCCCCGCCAAATGCAAGTATAAAGACAATACAGTGAAGATACACAAACCCTCGTTTAGTTACTGTATTGAAAAATATTCCAATATTTGCATAGCGACTAACGCTGTCGTGTATTTTGTTTTGGGCTGTTTTAAGTTTTGAAAACAAAAACTCTTTGAATTTTATATTTACAATTAATTACAATTACCCTCATTGTCGTGTGGTCGTAGAATCGGATTTTCTTTTTTCAATGTCACCCTCGGAGTTGCGTTTTTTGATTCGCCACCTGTGTGCAGATAATGCATAAGATCAGTAAAGTTATACAAGCGAGATAGTTCTCATAGTCAGAGTTTAACGACCGCTTCTGAGACGCCCACTTTCGGAGTCGTTAAATCTTCTTACACGTTACTCGACTATACAGATGTAGAATATTAGGATATCATTACCATTGTCTGCAAAGCGAGTGAGCGTCCATTGTGGCGCGTTGTTCAGCAGAACGAGGGCTAGCAAACCAACGCTGATGAACAGGAGGAACCATCGGTCTGAAACATGTATTGTGAGAAAACTACATGAAAATACAGGAGAAATGACGCTGGGTCTAATATTAATAATAATATTGATGATGATGATGATGATGTTGATGATGATGATAATGATTAAGAATTTAGCTCTAAGTTATATCATCTAGAAGTAATAACTTCAGTGTGCGTCGTAATTATGTATTTATATTTTTCAACAAATACATGAGACTTTATCATAAATACTAAATACTTACAAAAAGACTGGAATACTCCTCTCTGGAATAAGGTAGAATATAATGCCATTAATAGGTTTATAAAACAGATGCAATATTGAAATAGTTTCTTACATGTGAAGGGTCGTAAAGCTACCAAAGCTCTTGGCTAAAGGTATATATAATTTTATCAAAGTAATAAAACTGTACAAGTTTAATTATTTCGGTCAATATCAATGACTAATAAAAACGACAAAATCCTTTCCATAATCATTAGCAATCTTTGTTTAAGATAAAAATGTATTGGATTCACTTGCAAAATAGAATAACGGAGCTAGATGCCATCTTTGACAAAACTGAGAGGCGGACACGGAGGTGTTTGGGTGAAAAAGACGAAAAAGAAGAACACGGTACATAAAACCGACAACAACAAGAAGCTATTCACAAACTATTTGGTCTCGGTCGGTCAGATGCGAGACCCGGCAGAGGAGGCACCCATAGACCGATGTTTAATGAACGGACACATTTTATATCACATCATATCAGATATTAACCCTCGAACCTGCGGCTGTATAATGTCACACTGAGCAAGGAATGCGAACTTCCGTTGTTTATCATAATTTACAGTATCTAAAGTATTTATACCAACAATCGAAAGTTAAATTTCCCTCACGCATATCAGAATTCATATATACTACCAATACCTAAATTACATTCATCAAAACGCTTTTATTAAAGATTGGTTCAATAAATGAAACAGACAGGCTTTAACGATGACGTCACTTTGGGTCTGTTGACCAGACTACTGCTCCCCGGGGGTGCAGTGTGTACGGGCAACTTTCGTCTATCGAAGCAACTTTCTGACCTGAGGCAATCTAGACTTGCATAATCATTTTTATTTTTTTCTCTAGGGTCTGGGAGACAGATAGTCTGTCATGCAGACCCTGAAACAAACAAAATTATCCAATACAGCCCATGCAAGTCTATAATGTTCGACAAGTCTAGATTACTGCAGTAAAAGGAACAGGAAAATGAAGAAAGTCTCTGGGCTCCTTTATATCATACTTTATAACTTTATCTTAACAGCTGTTGAATATGTTCATTTCAGAGACTAGATGTTAGTCTAGGAGACAGACTACTGGCGTAACAAATGGCAATATATGATGAAGTCCTATTTTTGGTCAACAGGAAATGTCCAATATTGAGGTCAAGGAAAGAACATAATCTGACATATTCAAAGGTTTGAAAGCTGTCTCTTTCTTAAAATGGATTCTTTCGACTTATGACATTTTCAAATACACACGATTGTCTAAAATGAACGAAAAAGGCCGCTTTCCAACTTAGCGTTGACGGTGACGGTGACGGTGACGGTGACGGTGTGTATGTCAGTGACCCTGGAGGAATACTACCCATATGTGTGTGTGTATTTTATATACATCTTCTGTGAGTGAGTGTGATTTTACGCCGCTTTTAGCAATATTCCCACAATATCACGGCGGGGGACACCAAAAATAGGCTTCACACATTGTACCCATGTAGGGAATCGAGCCTGGCACTTCGGCTCGACGAGCGAACGCTTAACCCCTAAACTACCCCACCCTCCCATACCTTCTATGAAGCGTAGCGCGTGTCAAAGACTAACTCATGTTAAAAAAATCAAGACGTTCTTCTTGAGAATCTCTAAAATCCGCTTTATCTGACATTTGACATTACCCAATCATTTGGCGTTGTTGGTCCAAAACAATGGAGTTGAAATAAACCGCCACATCTAACTATCTCAATGATTCCTAAAGGCTTTGCTAATTGCATATTTTTTTCTATCGGCGAAAATGGACCTTGTCCTTTAAACTCCAGTGATTGACATCATGAGCATCGATCTACACAACTGAGATACGATGACGTGCATCAACCGAGTCATCAAGACTGACCACCCGATCTGTTAGTCGCCCCTTCCGACAAGCATCGGTTGCTGAAGATCAATTCCATCCCATATCGTCACGGGTTCTTTAAAGATAAACAGATGAATAACTTCCTAGAGAGGCGTTTAGAAGTTGGAGTATTAGTAAGGATATGATATATGGATGAACAACTTCTTTCTTACATACCTCATACCTGTATGTATGCTGCTCCACTATACTCTGTACATTACTTGCTTGGTAACGGTGTTACAGCCTTCACCTAAACATCGCTCCTAATTGCAATATTCGTTATTCATCCATGTATCTTATCTTCACTTATACAGAGGAAATCGAGCACCTACCATGCTGGCTGTGGAGTTGTCTGGCCACCGCTGTCAACAGGTATGGGATGTAGGCGAGCAGGGGATCAATATAGCCCGCGTCCACACAGTAGTTAAAGCGCCTGGGCGGGGCCGTGCTAGCCTCAGGGCAGGATTGAAGCATACCGTTATCTTTCGATCAACATCTTATCTATTCCTCCATATGCAGTGAGATAAGTAATGCTGCTTTGCTCTTAGTCATGTGTGGGTGGTGTAATGTTTGATAAGGGTATTTCAGTTCAGGGAATAGGGGAGGTGTGATCGACTTGTGGTGAACCGTTCGCTCGTTACGCCGAAGACCCGGGTTCGATTCCCGACATGGCTACGATGTGTGAAGCCCATTTCTGGTGTCCCCCGCCGTGATATTGCTGGAATATTGCTAAAAGCGGCGTAAACCCATTGTCACTCACTCACTCATGAAGGATTCAGAAAAATGTTTAATCAAAGGTTGATTAGTAATAATTAGACTATGCCTACACCACTGCCTTCGAAAGCAGATATATTCTAATATATTTAGAAACCTTTTGATGCAGTGAAATGCGTACACGTCGCTCCATAATGCATGGAAGCTTGGAGAAGTGGGCTTCTTCCCGCTCGACCTCCGCCATTCTGCCGTACCCTCAAACAATCTCACTGAATATTTTTAAACGTACTTGGAGTCTCACGGTAATATTGACTAATGTACCCTATTTGAGACACACTAACGGAACAAGATATTCATCTTCGATAGCATGTACAGTTTGCTGATGATTGGAATCACAATATCTAGAATTGTTTGGCTTGTGTTGGGTCCGACTTGGCCCGGGCTGTCCAAATCAATTTTTAACACACAGACAGATGTATCATCAAATGTGTTTATATCTACCTATATACAAAGTTATAATGTCACAGTACATCGCACTGAAAGAAAACTGATCCGTGGGCTACACGCTGAGATCGGTGAGAGAAACCTTCTCATGAAAGAAAACACACAGTCAAGATGCTGACTTTTCTACGAGGACACGCGGTATGTGGTCATAATTATCAGTTTATTACATTGTTAAGATGCATTTTGGTTCAAACTCAATTAAATGAGAAAAAATATACGTTTGTGGATATTTGAGTTCTGCCTAGATATGTAAGTTTCGTTTTAATATTCTGGAATCCATTTTTAGTATTACCCGTTGGCCCCGCCCGACCCGACTTTTTGGCAATCCCCATTTCTGGTGTCCCCCGCCGTGGTATTGCTGGAATATTGCTAAAAGCGGCGTAAAAACATACTCACTCACTACAGCTCTGAAGCTTTAAGATGGTTATGTGGCCTTCTTCTTACCTGAAAGGGTAGTAGGTGATTGTCGACATACACTATTATTTATAGACAGTCGGTAGTTGTCCATGACACGATCTGTATATACTAATTTTAAAGTAGCATCTGATATCATTCGTGTCAAATCTAAAAGGCTACATAGGATGCATCTTAAATGTATCCTAAACAGTGTAAGGTCTCTCTAATAATAAGTTAACAGACACTAGTCTTCCACTTTAGTTTTTTTTATCTAATCATAATTATCATATCAGGTTTATGTCAAACTTCGTCGCATGAAAAGAATAAGATACAACTGTGTACATCCATATACAATACACATAAATTATATATCTTTTGGAACTTCTTTTCGAGAACACAATATATGTTTTGCATTTCATTATATAAGAAATCTGTATGTATGTTTTTACATAACATATACAAGTGTACAATCAACAGTGTCCTGTCATGTTTCCCCATTACCCGGTACTGTCAGTAGTCACCATCCCGAGCTCATCCCCCTTTCACTGTATTTTGTTTTCAACTGAAGAAGATCTTCAACACCTTATATAACTGGGCATCATCTGTTAAACGTCAGCTTTATTCACATGGCTATGGTAATACTAGTATATGGATAGAACAAGACACGGATATACTATAGGTGCTTTTACTTAGACCTTGAAAGATACACACTTTCTGAACAGACATTGTTCGCTGTCATTATCCAATAAACTATCAAGTCATTCCCTCTTATACAGTTTCTGGAGAAAGCAGAAAGCAATAATTATTAAATGTAACACTAAAATATTTAGAATAGCATTTGGAGTGATCTCAACCTAGGTCCAAGTCGCTCTGGAGTGATCTCAACCTAGGTCCAAGTCGCTCTGGAGTGATCTCAACCTAGGTCCAAGTCGCTGTGGGGTGATCTCAACCTAGGTCCAAGTCGCTCTGGAGTGATCTCAACCTATGTCCAGGTCGCTCTGTAGTGATCTCAACCTAGGTCCAAGTCGCTGTGGGGTGATCTCAACCTTGGCCCAAGTCGCTCTGGAGTGATCTCAACCTAGGTCCAAGTCGCTCTGGAATAATTTGGGCCGTCGATTGAGCACCTCCCACACCCATTATTGATGGTGGCTGAGATGAAAATGGTTATTCGATGGTGATGTATTTGATACGGCTGTAGTAGCTGTGTTTTGGACCTAAAGTTGCAGTGTTTCGGTGACTGTTTCCAAGCTACCAGCGTTTTGATAACGTTTGTAATTTTGGCGTCAAATATCAAGTGTATATTTTCTTTTGCCCGGTAGTGTATTTGTTCGGTTTGGTTTAAAGGTTTGCTGAAACATTCTTAAAAGGCTTTTTACTGACATTTGATACCGTATGAGTTCTTTATATAGAAGAAGGAACATTGCTGAAGCAATAGGATGATAAGAACCCTTTAAAAATAATTGTTATTGATATTCTGGTGAAGCGAAATAAGGGAACGCCTAAAGTTTCCTATATATCATGAATATAATAAGGATTTAAGCATGCGCATAATGGCTTATATATTGTATTCATTTTATAACAGTGTTATGCATTTCATTATTTATGAATTAGTATATATGAAATATAAAAGTGATATTCACTTCGTTATATGGCTGAAATATTAACGTTTAAAATCAAATTCATTTCACTCACTAACTCACAGTCTAAAGTGGGAATCTGATGATGAGGTGATCTGATAAACTGTGATAAGACCCCCAGAGATGATATGTTACAGATGTAAAGCATAGCCATGTTATCTCAAAGTGCAACGACTAAGTGGCGTAACGGCAAAGTGCAGAAATAGCCTCACCGTGATCTGATGACCCCAGGGCTTCTTCAGATAATGTGTCGCTCATTCGGATATAGTTATCATTAAATCTGAGCACTGGAAGATTACAGTCATTATACTACCCTGCAATTAAGTACATGGCGGTAAGTAGGGTAAGGTGAGGTGAAATGGGGTTTAACGTCGCGTTAAAGCTTATTTCACATATATAGCGACGAGCATGCACACGTGTGTGTGTGTGTGTGTGCGTGCGCGCGAGCGTGTGTGTGTGTGTGTGTGCGTGCGTGCGTGCGTGTGTGCGTGCGTGCGTGCGTGTGTGTGTGTGTGTGTGTGTGTGTGTTTGTGGCTGCTTGTACTTGTCGTTGTGTTTAAGAGGTCGCCTTCTGCCTAAGCAATTTCGGCCGACCTGTCCCTCTTTGGGACTCATGTGTGTGAGTAGGGTACACATATCTATTGTGAGTTTGGTATTCACATTATTTCTGTTTTTGTATTGATAAGATTTCTATTTTCGTATATTGATATAATTTCATTTTTATCCTTGACTACTCTGTTTATATACGGTCGAGTAGCTGTCCATCTCTCAGAAATAGAGTTAGTCTGGCCGTCGCTATTGCATCACTTGGCTTTAGGAGATTTATGACAGCTAGTGGATCTAACTGCAATTCTTGTTTTAACCTAGTCCGGGCCGGGGTCTGTACTTGTCCGGACGAATGTCGACTTTATAGTGCTAGCCTACTATAAAGAACATGCGTAGTTGAACGTGGATACCCCCACTGTGATACAATATACTGACCATAAACCGACCAGTCCTTGTTTTATCTCTAATGCCGAGCACCTGGCAGGGTAACAACAAGTATCATCTTTTGAGGTCTTTTGGTATGACGCGACCGGGGATCGAACCGCCCACCTTCCACTCTCCGGGCAAGCGCTCTATAATCTAGACCAATTAAGCGGTCAATTTCCAGGCTAAGTAAATTATGCTGTCCAGTGTTTCATTCTTGAAGTATCAGGCCACTGGCTCACAGAACAGAACAGAACAGAGTTTATTCTCAAAAACACACAATAGTGGCACAGAGAACACACATGACGAAGTATAATACCATTGTACAACGAATGTAGCACAATACAACCAATTTGGAGTTAAAATATAATATGCATTATATATACATACTTTATACAATATATACATTCATATTTGCATACACTATATACATCATATTTGCATACATACCTGCGTAAATAATTACATATTGAGGTACTATCTTGATATGTAGTGGCATGTAGATCACTCAATGTAGCAGTGCGAGTCCATTCTTTATATATTTACATAACTTTGTAAGAAGAGGTTTGAAACCACAATTCATTAAGTAGTTGTATTTATGCACAGTAGGATACTTACAAAAGTAGCCTGGTAAAAGGGTTGTTCTAAGGTTGAGTAATTCATTACACCTAAATAAAAAATGAAATTCGTCGCCAACAGCGGCATTACATAGAGTACAATATCTGTTTATACGTGGTATTCCGTGCCATCTTCCTATTTCTATCGGCAACTTGTGATTTGTTGTTCTAAAACGCGTTAGCCAAATGCGTAGATTTTGTGGGAGAATTAAAAGATATGGTTCTAAAGTGGGTTCGCTTTTGAATAGTTTATAATAATCTGCCTTAGAGGAATTTTGAATATAAGCTTGCCAAGATTGTTTATACTAATCTGTTAATACTATTTTCACTTGTTGTTTGACTCACTGGACATCTGGTACAGCTTGTGATATCCACAAGTAATGCAGTCCAGTTTCTTGCAGGATTTGTTTTATCATATTCAATAGAGGAAATTGTACCTTTTCAGATTTAGATGACAGGGATTGCATTATTGAGTACATGATTTGTGGTAGCGGTTTTGGGGAAAGTAGGATTTTACACCAGAACGAAATGATTCTTACTTTGATGTTAATTATTATAGGGTATCTGCCGAGCTCACCATATACCATATAATCTGGGGTTGACTGCTTAATTTTTTAATATATATTTACAGTATTTCAGATGAACCTTTTCCAATATATTAAGCTTTTCAAACCCCCAGATTTCGCATCCATATAATAGTATAGGGAGAACTAATTGATCAAACAATTTCAGTTGACAGTCTGATGGGACATCTAGTTGCCTTATAAATTTGAAAACAGAGAGCATTACCCGACTGGCCTGATCACTAAGTGCCTTAAGTGCTTTACAAAATCTCCCATTCCCTGAAAATAGAACCCCTAGGTAGACATATTCTTTCACTATTTCTATCTTTGATCCTTGTAATGTAAATTCAAAGTGTTTCCTGACATATCCCTTTGAAAATATTATTATCTTTGTTTTATTCAGGTTAACGTTGAGTTTCCATGTGTTACAATAATCTCCAAATACGTCCAAGGCATTCTGCAAATCTACGGCAGTTTCTGACAACAGAACTGTATCGTCCGCATACAAAAGTGAAAAAAGTTTCAAATAAACACCAATCTCGTTTTCTGTATAGCCATTTACAAAATCCAAGCCCTTTATATTATTTTCAAACAAATATGATTCTAGATCATTTATGTATAGTGCAAATAAGAAAGGTGACAAGCTTTCTCCTTGACGGACGCCTATGTTACATTGAAAAATGGGGTAATATCATTATTATACTTAACGCATGACTTGATATTTTGGTACATATTGTATATCAATCTGAAACACCTTCCAGTAACATTACTTTCAATCATTTTAAACCCAAGTCCATTTCTCCAAACAGTATCAAAAGCTTTACTGAAATCAATAAATGCACAAAATATCCTTTTGGCGGATGCTTGGTAGATATCAATTAGCGATTTTAGTACATAGATATGATCTAATGTGCAGTGGTTCTTTCTGAAGCCTGCTTGCGATTCACCAATTAAACCAATGGTGTCTGAAAAAGCTTGTAGCCTATTGTTTATTACAGAGGTGAATAGCTTACCCAAGCAGCTTACTTGTGAGATGCCCCGGTAATTCTCAAGCTCGCTCGGGTTCCCTTTGTTCTTATAGATTGGCTTGATACAGCCGAGAAGCCAAGAATCTTAGATAACTCCATGATCAAATATAACATTAAAGAGTCTAACATAAACTGGCATTAACATGTGAATTGTACTTTTAATATATTCATTTACAATTCCATCAAGTCCGCAGGCTCTATTTGATTTAAGATTATTGACAGCTGACAGTATTTCATGTTCAGTTATAGCATCATCTAGTAAATCATTATCATGCATATCGCTAAGGTTAAAATCATTACAATCATCAGTCGGATGATCATTCATACTTTTAAAGTGTTCGAACAATTTGTCAATATTAATATCGTTTTCACTTGATTTAGGATTAAATGATTTCAAAATTTTCCAGAAGGTTTTGGGGTCTTTGTTTTTTGTATCTTTAGGTTTTGCACTACAGTTTTGTTTGTATGCTTGTTGTGATTTTCTGAGTAATTTACTGTATGATTTAGCGGCTTTCAGAAAATGCTGTTTGTTGAATTCAATCTTGTTTCGGCTATAACGTTGTTCATGTTTATGGTATGGCTTACGAGCAGCTCTACAATTACTATCGAACCAAGGTTTGGAAACTTTATTTCGCTGTTTTCTACTTGGATTAGATGCAAAGCCGAACGTATTGCCCGCTGATAACATGATTTCATCACGTAATAACTGTGTCATATGATTAATACCTTCTTTCAGGTTGGCGTGTGTTATCTCATCAATGTTATTACATAATGTTTGTATAAAGTCGTTATTCAACTGAGAACAAAATTCATTTCGCAACCTGGGATCCCATTGTCTCGGGCGTTTGTTGTCCAAACCTTGGTTACGATACGGTACATGTAAACTGTTGGTTACATCATGCGTGAGCTTAGGCGCAAAACGTAAACAGATTTCTTAACGGCAATGTACATCTGAAAAGACAGGGTCGAAATCTTTTAAAGTGAAATTCATTATAAAAGGGAAAACATCAGCCGTAGCCAAGCAGTAGTCGACTACATTCGAATCTTTACAAGTAAATGACCCAATTCCTTTATCTAAACCTACCCTTCCGTTAACTATAAACAAATTATCATTTCTACAGATATCAAGTAGCTTGTATCCATATGAATTCATGCAGTTGTCCATAAAGTTTCTATCAACGTCAAAACCATTATCGCAGAGTAAATGAACTTTGCACTAACCATATCGCTGTCTATGTCATAAGCATTGATTAAAGTGTCATTAAGTTCAACATAATCCGATCGGGTTTTAGTTCTAGCATTAAAGTCTCCCATAACTAGTATATGGGGGGTAATATTATTCATATCAATCAAATCGCGTTCTAACTCATTAAAATGTCCTACAGACGAGTATCGGCTGGACTCGGGAGGTACATGTATATACACACATCCAATTATTACATCTTGATTAACTGTAAGACAATCAGATGAGATGCGACACCACAGAGCTACGTCATTTGATTTATCTAGGATTTTAGTGTAATTGGACAGATAATTTTTACAAGCTATTGCAATTCCACCCGATACTCGTTTTCTACCATTGTTACATCTGTTATTACTGTATACAGTAAATCCTGGTATGTCAATGATATCTAAGTCGCATAATTTAGTCCCTGTTAAACAGATTAGATCAAATGTGTCGATATACTTACAAAAGTTTGACAGCCGTGAAGTAAGACCACATACGTTAAGAGAAAGACATTTAAAGGAACGGTGAGACACATGAAATTTACAATGTCCAGCATGCTCTCTATTGTCCTATGCTGTATCCATAGGGTTGGGTTTAGCTCTAGTTTTCATCATTTCTTCTAATCTGTGCGGTCTCCTGAGTATCTCACTCTTAGAGTTGTGTACAGGTTTTCCAGGCACATATAGCTGATTGTTGATATAAAGTTTATCAACTGTGAGCGCTGTCCTGTCACCAGCATGATAGGCGGTTCTACGCACTGGGTGCAGTAGTTTCCGTCGCTGTTCTATCTCCTTTGGAAACTGTTCATTGATGTAATAGCTCGTCCCTTTTAGTTTTTTATATGATGATTGTCTCACAGTTTCCCTGTCCTTGTAGAGCTGGAATTTGGCCACGATTGGTCTCAGTCTCGCTGATCTGCTGTCAGTGCGGGGTGCACCCATCCTGTGAACTCTCACAAATTTTATTTCCTTTGTAATTCAAAGCTTCTCGTGGATAAACGACTTCAGCAGGGTCTCAGTATCCTCAACCTTCTCTTCTTTAAGGCCAACAAACACAAGGTTATCACGCATGGACCTGGCCTGTACATCGAGCACCATTTCCATGAGGTCGTCCACCTGATGATTCGGACCTTTACTGTTGAGGTCAGCTATCTGTTTTTTCAGCTTTTGATTTACATCGCTGAATTGCTGCTCCTGAAAACTTGCAGCCTCCTCCATTTTTCCGGTGGTTTCCCTGAGCACTTTCACTTCATCTTCAATACTGACCATCCTGGCGGTCAGTTTTGTCAGGTTTGCTTCCAATTTGGCCTCCAGTTTGCCGAATCTCTCTTCCATAACTCTGAAGTGGCTAAATATCTCGTCTCCCCAAGATGGACGGACGGAGGGTGGAGAGTTAACCATTTGAGCTGTCGGTCCCTGTGGTGTATAAGAGGTTATTGGCGTTAGAGTGAACTGGCCATATCCTTGAGTATACACATATTGTGGACCAGGTGTAGAGGCACCGTGGTTCATCGCCATATCGTATATTGCGTCCACGGGTAAAATCTCCTTTTCGTATCTCTTTTTCACATTACCCTCCGTAGAAGTTGGGCTGTTGTCGCTCTTCTTGCGTTTATTGCCTTTACCCTTTGGCTTGGGCATTACATAACCATCTAGCGTGTGCAGGTAAGAGCTCTCAAAAAACACGTCCTCTCTCCACGGAACATATACCTATATTGTATGAAGTTGTATATCTGTATATAAATAGAAATATAACATAATCCGATTGCACCACTGAGTGATTTAAGGTGATCGATGCTCATGATATCAATCACTGGATTGTTTGGCCCAGACTCGATTATTTACAGACCGCCGTCATATAGCTGGAATATTGCTGAGTGCGGCGTAAAACAACAAACCAACCACCCAACAACAAGTCGTATTAGGGGTGTCACACGCTACGCACAGTTTTGCGGTTAGTGATCGCAGTTGAAATAGCGTCTCAACTGTACAAATTTCGACTGTGGTACATTAATGTATTGACAGTTTGATGACAATTATTCAGTAGGTTTGGTAGGTGTGGTGGTATACATAGTTTGTATTGTGTATGTCCTAAGTGGCATGACATTCAAGTAAATGTGTCTCAATTCCGGTAAATTGTGTGGTTACATTTTGTCCAAATGTAGACACTGAACACAGAGTCGAATTAAATTGATATATATTTCCACGTGGACCAACTTGACTTTGAACACATATTGTAAAACAAGTGTGAGCTGTACTGTAATTGCTCGGGAACTTGACTCAGACTCGAAGCCCTGAACTCTCCTGGACTATAAGCTGTGCAAGAACAAGTGTTATAAAAGTGTCTTCATTTTTCTCAATTCCTTATTTAAAAGAGTGTGTGATTCGCCCTGTTTGTTTGTTGTTTAACGCCGCACTCGGCAATATTCCAGCTATATGACGGCGGTCTGTAAATAATCAAGTCTGGGCCAGGCAATACAGTGATTGACATCATGAGCATCGATCCACGCAATTGGAATACGATGACATGCATCAAACAAGTCAGCGAGCCTGACCACCGATCCCATTAGTCGCTTCTCACGACAAGCAATATCGCCTTTTACGGTAAGCATGGGTTGCTGAAGACCTATTCTACCCCGGATCTTCACGGGTGTGTGATTCGCCCTGACGAAATGGATACGCCCTTATTGTAATACTAAGTTTAAACAGAATGATAAAAGTATTGCGCTGACCATAGACGCCTGACGGGTACCGCGGTCAACATAAGAATCCATTTGTTAAACCAATGCCCGAGCTCATGTTTTTACTGGAAACGTTTTATGACAGTTATGTGGAGGTCATTTCTAAATTTGACGCTTCCGTGACAAAATGTTGTCCGACGCAAATCCCTATTTTGACTTGTAACATGTTATTACTGTTATCCTTTTACTTGTTTGTTTCTTTAATAATCACATACATGTACAACTAATAAAATGTTTCTGTGAAAGTGTACCAGTCTTCAACATAGGTGTCAATGCTGAACATGATCAAACATGTGTTCGTTTGTTTGTTTATTAGCAACTATCCCGCGATATGACGGCGGGCTTCGAATAATCTAGTCTGGTCCAGACAATCCAGTGATTGACATCATGAGCATCGATCTACGAAATTGGGATACGATGTGTGCATCAAACAAGTCAGTGACCACCCGAACCCGTTAGTCGCCTCTTACAACAATCAATATCGCCTTTTACGGTAAGCATGGGTTGCTGAAGACCAGTTGTACCCGAATCTTCACGGGTTCGCCTATCATGACTTGGACAGGTATGGCCTTATCATCCATGTCTACGAAGTGGTAAACGTCTGAGACCTGCATCACTTCGGGCTATCCTCCCACATCAAGCTGACACGCCGTGATATAACTGGAATACTGTTCAAAGCGCGGTTAAACTCATCTCACTCACTTACTAACAAGCAAATGTACGTATGTTCATGAAACCTTATCTCACCTACCATAAAAAAATCAGCTTCTGATTGGTTAAGGAGCGAACAATAGTTTCCTTGCAGACCGCTCATGTATCCCGCTGAGAAATCAATCGGACAACATCTTAGATAACTTGCTTAGCTCGCATAAGTATCGCTGAGCTAGAATGAACCGATGTTTATCGAAAAGCATTGAGTAAAGGGAAGTAACTCGGGTTGTTTGTGTCGTCAGCTAGCTGTCAAAATGGCTAAAAACTTCGTACACAAATTCCAGGTCCGTATCGATGAATGTCTGTGAGATAAATGTGTTGTGAACCGCTCCCTCGGTTTGTTGGTTTGTTGTTTAACGCCGCACTCCATTCCAGCTATATGTATATGTAAATAATCGAGTCTGGACCAGACAATCCAGTGATTAATATCATGAGCATCGATCCACGCAATTGGGAACGATGACATGCATCAACCAAGTCAGCGAGCCTGACCACCCGACCCCATTAGTCGCCTCTTACGATAAGCATAGTCACCTTTTACGGCAAGCATGGGTTGCTGAAGACCTATTTTACCCCGAATCTTCACGGGTCGCTCCCTCGGGGCATATGGAGTGTGTTCCTTGTGTGGAAGCGCGTGTACCCGGGGCCTTCACACCGTATACACCTCGAGATCGGCTGACAACTAATAATAGTTATAGCTGCTTCTGTATTCCTTGGATTTAAAGGTGAGATGAAATTGGTTTAACGTCGCGTCCAAGATTATTGCACTTATATAGCGACGTGCATGCACGTGTGTGTGTGTGTGTGTGGCTGCTTGTACTAGAACGGACTGATGCCGATTTATAGTGCTAGCCCACTGAGATACCATGCCGCAGTTTAACATGAATACCCCACTCAGACACAGTATACTGACTCCGAGCCGACCAGTCCTTGCTTTAACCCCTTAATGCCGAGCGCCAGACAGGGTAACAACAAGTACCATCTTTTAACGTCTTTTGGCATGACGCGGCCGGGGATCGAACCCCGGACCTTCCGCTCTCCGGGCGGACGCTCTACCGCTAGACCACGGAGGGGGTTTGGATTTAAAACACATGTATATGATACTGTGTCTACATACACAGGGTTTGTGTTACAGATGCTTACCGGGCTGGTTGAAAAATATACAAAACTAATCGGTGTTGAGATGTCGTGAACTATGTTTTGGTTACGCCCTAGAAACATGAACGATCCGTGTGTGGCGACAAATATGTCAGATCAGTGAGACGAGTGACGTGTAGGACGGGGCACCTGCAAAGTGGAAGAACCAGGCTCGATTTCCCACTCTAGTAAGTATGTATTCGTGTTATTCCGGAGCAAACCGAATAGCGACTCGTGTCCCTCTCGTTGCCGTTGTTGCGACTGGCAAACGGGCATAGCTATAAGAATTGTCAACTCATTTCGTGATGATTCACATATATTCCCCAATGTCGTATATATTCCAGGTGCTATTGAAAACATACAGTATTATACGGTATGCTTGAACATATTCACTGTATCTTGGTTATAGTTTGTAATGCAAGACATATGACAAATCAAAAAAATTTCCTGAGGGATTCTTTGACCGAAGTACTTGAAGTCATCCGCGCATTCTGATTGGTTTGTCGTATATTCGCACATGACATTCATCGATAGGGGGGGGCGAGTTTTCTTGCAGGTTACGGAAAGGGGTGTGTGTAAAGACCAATGGCCGTGCGGGCCTGCTAAAATAGGTCACACCAGTCATCCACTCACTCAGTGTTCTGGGTCCCTCCACGCGCGGTTATACAAAGCGGACGTACAATGTCTGGCCGGTGCGTGTCTTGAGCTCTTTGTGTGGTGCACAATATTCAAGCTGAATGACGGTGGTGTTGACCAGACAATCCAGTGATTGACAAAATCACAACAGTCGCCTCTTTCGACAAGGTTTGCTTAAGACCTATTCTACACCGGTCACCTAACCTCACCATCCAGCTCACTAGGTCGGGGCATGTGTCGGCATATCCAGCTGACTAGGTCGTGACATGTATCGGCATATCCAGCTGACTATGTCGGTGCATGTGTCGGTATATCCAGCTCACTATGTCGGGGCATGTATCGGCATATCCAGCTGACTATGTCGGTGCATGTGTCGGTATATCCAGCTCACTAGGTCGGGGCATGTATCGGCATATCCAGCTGACTATGTCGGTGCATGTGTCGGTATATCCAGCTCACTAGGTCGGGGCATGTATCGGCATATCCAGCTGACTATGTCGGGGCATGTATCGGCATATCCAGCTGACTAGGTCGGGGCATGTATCGGCATATCCAGCTGACTATGTCGGTGCATGTGTCGGTATATCCAGCTGACTATGTCGGGACATGTATCGGCATATCCAGCTGACTAGGTCGGTGCATGTGTCGGTATATCCAGCTGACTAGGTCGGGGCATGTATCGGCATATCCAGCTGACTAGGTCGGGGCATGTATCGGCATA
Source organism: Haliotis rufescens (assembly GCF_023055435.1). Lineage (NCBI taxonomy): Eukaryota > Metazoa > Mollusca > Gastropoda > Lepetellida > Haliotidae > Haliotis > Haliotis rufescens. Next base: position 44,390,210 of record NW_025963780.1, read on the forward strand.
TCCAGCTGACTAGGTCGGGGCATGTATCGGCATATCCACCTCAATAGGTTCGGGGCATGTATCGGCATATCCAGCTGACTAGGTCGGGGCATGTATCAGCATATCCAGCTTACTAGGTCGGGGCATGTATCGGCTTATCCAGTTCACTAGGTCGGGGCATGTATCGGCATATGCAGCTCACTAGGTTGGGGCATGTATCGGCATATCCAGCTCACTAGGTTGGGGCATGTATCGGCATATCCAGCTCACTACGTTGGGGCATGTATCGGCATATCCAGCTCACTAGGTTGGGGCATGTATCGACATATCCAGCTCACTAGGTCGGGGCATGTATCGGCATATCCAGCTCACTAGGTCGGGGCATGTATCGGCATATCCAGCTGACTAGGTCGGGGCATGTATCGGCATATCCAGCTCACTAGGCCGGGGCATGTATCGACATATCCAGCTGACTAGGTCGGGGCATGTATCGCCATATCAAGCTCACTAGGTCGGGGCATGTATCGGCATATCCAGCTCACTAGGTTGGGGCATGTATCGGCATATCCAGCTGACTAGGCCGGGGCATGTATCGGCATATCCAGCTCACTAGGTCGGGGCATGTATCGCCATATCAAGCTCACTAGGTCGGGGCATGTATCGGCATATCAAGCTCACTAGGCCGGGGCATGTATCGGCATATCCAGCTCACTAGGTCGGGGCATGTATCGGCATATCCAGCTCACTAGGTCGGGGAATGTATCGCCATATCAAGCTCACTAGGTCGGGGCATGTATCGGCATATCCAGCTCACTAGGTTGGGGCATGTATCGGCATATCCAGCTCACTAGGCCGGGGCATGTATCGGCATATCCAGCTCACTAGGTCGGGGCATGTATCGGCATATCCAGCTCACTAGGTCGGGGAATGTATCGCCATATCAAGCTCACTAGGTCGGGGCATGTATCGGCATATCCAGCTCACTAGGTTGGGGCATGTATCGGCATATCCAGCTCACTAGGCCGGGGCATGTATCGGCATATCCAGCTCACTAGGTCGGGGCATGTATCGCCATATCCAGCTCACTAGGTTGGGGCATGTGTCGGTATATCCAGCTCACTAGGTCGGGGCATGTATCGGCATATCCAGCTCACTAGGTCGGGGCATGTATCGGCATATCCAGCTCACTAGGTCGGGGCATGTATCGGCATATCCAGCTCACTAGGTCGGTCATGTATCGGCATATGCAGCTCACTAGGTCGGACATGTATCGGCAGATCCAGCTCACTAGGTCGGACATGTATCGGCAGATCCAGCTCACTAGGTCGGTCATGTATCGGCATATCCAGCTCACTAGGTCGGTCATGTATCGGCATATGCAGCTCACTAGGTCGGACATGTATCGGCAGATCCAGCTCACTAGGTCGGACATGTATCGGCAGATCCAGCTCACTAGGTCGGACATGTATCGGCATATCCAGCTCACTAGGTCGGTCATGTATCGGCATATGCAGCTCACTAGGTCGGACATGTATCGGCAGATCCAGCTCACTAGGTCGGACATGTATCGGCAGATCCAGCTCACTAGGTCGGGGCATGTATCGGCATATCCAGCTCACGAGGCCGGGGTTTGTATCGGCATATCCAGCGAACGGTTACTTTCTTTGGGTAAAACTTGTATTGTGTTTCCAGTATTTAAATAAAGTTGTTAGGCAGTAAGTGAAGGATATCTAATTATAGCCTGGTTGATGTATTTGATTTTTTGTCTGAATCGATACCCGAGTGTCTCTTTAAGAAACTTAAGGTGTTTAATTTTCATTTACTTCTACCTGCCATACCATAAATTGTAGTGACTCTATGCCATCTCTTGATATTCTGACATGTCATCTTTCTGTAGCATTGGATCACTGACAATTTCGATGCATCGAAGGGTTGATCAATTGTTAACCAGAGTTAACGGATGAAAGATAGGAAATATGACATCTTCAAGACAATGTTTTCAAACTTCTATTGAGTCAACGTCAATAAAATACAAGTTTAACGTAAGACGTCAACGATATCTTGCCATCGGCGTGCTGACGGGATGTGTGTCACTTCAGACAGTCAGGCTTTGATTGCGTAGTCTCTGCAAGACAAGAACACTATTATATGATCAGTAAAGCTTCACAGTAAAGACACTGCCACAATACACACAATCTTCTCAGTACACATAACCTTCTCTTCCAAAAACACACACAATTCTCTTCCAACACACACACACTATTCTCTTCCAACACACACACACTATTCTCTTCCAACGCAAACACTATTCTCTTCGAACGCAAACACTATTCTCTTCCAACACACACACACTATTCTCTTCCAACACACACCATTCTCTTCCAACACACACACCATTCTCTTCAAACACACACTATTCTCTTCAAACACACACTATTCTCTTCCAACACACACACTATTCTCTTCCAACACACACACTATTCTCTTCCTATACACAAACTATTCTCTTTCTACACACACTATTATCTTCCAACACACACTATTCTCTTTCTACACACACTATTCTCTTCCAACACACACTATTCTCTTCCAACACACACACTATTTTCTTCCTACACATACACTATTCTCTTCCAACACACACACTATTCTCTTCCTACACAAACTATTCTCTTCCAACAAACACACTATTCTCTTCCAACACACACTATTCTCTTCCAACACACACACTATTCTCTTCCAACACACACACTATTCTCTTCCAACACACACACACACACACACACACACTATTCTCTTCCAAAGCACACACACTCACTATTCTCTTCCAACATATACACTATTCTCTTCAAACACACACACTATTCTCTTCCAACACACACACTATTCTCTTCTAACACACTCTATTCTCTTCCAAAACACACTCCATTTTCTTCCAACACACACACACACTATTCTCTTCCAACACACACACACACACACACACTATTTTCTTCCAACACACACACTATTCTCTTCCAACACACACACACACACTATTCTCTTCCAACACACACACTATTCTCTTCCAACACACACACTATTCTAATCCAACACACACACACACACACACACACACACACACACACACACACACACACACACACACACACACACACACACACACACACACACACACACACACACACACACACACACACACACTATTCTCTTCCAACACACACACACACACACTATTCTCTTCCAACACACACACACACACTATTTTCTTCCAACACACACACTACTCTCTTCCAACACACACACACACACACACACTATTCTCTTCCAACACACACACTATTCTCTTCCAACACACACACTATTCTAATCCAACACAAACACACACACACACACACACACACACACACACACACACACACACACACACACACACACACACACACACACACACACACACACACACACACACACTATTTCTCTTCCAAATATTGGTACAGATGTTTTCAAAGTACACATGGAAAGAAGTTTTCAAAGAACATGAACTATAGTTTTGGTCACCGCCTCAAGATATACCATTATTTCTATGAAAGGAGGCTCCAAGTCTGTTTTGGACCTAAGAACATCCAGTAAACATCTTATTTTTGTAAAACCGGAGGGAAAAGGATGTTTTTAGCATTTTCTTGAACAGATAAAAACATTACTCCCCTCTCACATAATATCTGATTTGGTTTCGTAGTACACTTGATCTGCAGGAAAGAAAAAGAAAGCCTACTGAAGGTGTCCTGTGACGTCACTCCCTTCATGCTCAGCTGCACTACAGTGACCACAGTAAAAATGTTGCGCCTGTGACAAACACATGCAAGGGCAAGTAAAATGTTCACTTGAAAAAAACACGGGAACATATGGTACGAGTGAAAATAGGGAATTTCATCGGACATCATTCTTGTCATTCTTGTCCTCCTCTTTAAGTAACTGTATCTGTGGTCACCGCGTCTTGTAACAAAGTAACTGTATCTGTGGTCACCACGTGTTGTTACAAAGTAACTGTATCTGTGGTCACCGCGTCTTGTAACAAAGTAACTGTATCTGTGGTCACTGCGTCTTGTAACAAAGTAACTGTATCTGTGGTCACTGCGTCTTGTAACAAAGTAACTGTATCTGTGGTCACCACGTGTTGTTACAAAGTAACTGTATCTGTGGTCACTGCGTCTTGTAACAAAGTAACTGTATCTGTGGTCACTGCGTCTTGTAACAAAGTAACTGTATCTGTGGTCACCGCGTCTTGTAACAAAGTAACTGTATCTGTGGTCACCACGTCTTGTAACAAAGTAACTGTATCTGTGGTCGCCGCGTCTTGTAACATCGAACTGTATCTGTGGTCACCACGTCTTCTTACAAAGTAACTGTATCTGTGGTCAGCGCGTCTTCTAACAAAGTAACTGTATCTGTGGTCACCACGTCTTCTTACAAAGTAACTGTATCTGTGGTCACTGCATCTTGTAACAAAGTAACTGTATCTGTGGTCACCGCGTCTTGTAACAAAGTAACTGTATCTGTGGTCACCACGTGTTGTTACAAAGTAACTGTATCTGTGGTCACTGTGTCTTGTTACAAAGAAACTGTATCTGTGGTCACCGCGTCTTGTTACAAAGTAACTGTATCTGTGGTCACCGCGTCGTGTTACAAAGAAACTGCATCTGTGGTCACTGCGTCTTGTTACAAAGTAACGTATCTGTGGTCACTGCGTCTTGTTACAAAGTAACTGTATCTGTGGTCACTGCGTGTTGTTACAAAGTAACTGTATCTGTGGTCACTGCGTCTTGTTACAAAGTAACTGTATCTGTGGTCACTGCGTCTTGTTACAAAGTAACTGTATCTGTGGTCACCGCGTCTTGTAACAAAGTAACTGTATCTGTGGTCACCACGTGTTGTTACAAAGTAACTGTATCTGTGGTCACTGTGTCTTGTTACAAAGTAACTGTATCTGTGGTCACCGCGTCTTGTTACAAAGTAACTGTATCTGTGGTCACCGCGTGTTGTTACAAAGTAACTGTATCTGTGGTCACTGCGTCTTGTAACAAGGTAACTGTATCTGTGGTCACCGCGTCTTGTTACAAAGTAACTGTATCTGTGGTCACCGCGTCTTCTTACAAAGTAACTGTATCTGTGGTCACCGCGTCTTGTAACAAAGTAACTGTATCTGTGGTCACCACGTGTTGTTACAAAGTAACTGTATCTGTGGTCACTGTGTCTTGTTACAAAGAAACTGTATCTGTGGTCACCGCGTCTTGTTACAAAGTAACTGTATCTGTGGTCACCGCGTCGTGTTACAAAGAAACTGTATCTGTGGTCACTGCGTCTTGTTACAAAGTAACTGTATCTGTGGTCACTGCGTCTTGTTACAAAGTAACTGTATCTGTGGTCACTGCGTGTTGTTACAAAGTAACTGTATCTGTGGTCACTGCGTCTTGTTACAAAGTAACTGTATCTGTGGTCACTGCGTCTTGTTACAAAGTAACTGTATCTGTGGTCACCGCGTCTTGTAACAAAGTAACTGTATCTGTGGTCACCACGTGTTGTTACAAAGTAACTGTATCTGTGGTCACTGTGTCTTGTTACAAAGTAACTGTATCTGTGGTCACCGCGTCTTGTTACAAAGTAACTGTATCTGTGGTCACCGCGTGTTGTTACAAAGTAACTGTATCTGTGGTCACTGCGTCTTGTAACAAGGTAACTGTATCTGTGGTCACCGCGTCTTGTTACAAAGTAACTGTATCTGTGGTCACCGCGTCTTCTTTCAAAGTAACTGTATCTGTGATCACCGCGTCTTGTAACAAAGTAACTGTATCTGTGATCACCGCTACTTGTAACAAAGTAACTGTATCTGTGGTCACTGCGTCTTGTTACAAAGTAACTGTATCTGTGGTCACCGCGTCTTGTAACAAAGTAACTGTATCTGTGGTCACCTCGTGTTGTTACAAAGTAACTGTTTCTGTGGTCACCGCGTCTTGTTACAAAGTAACTGTATCTCTGGTCACTGCGTCTTGTTACAAAGTAACTGTATCTGTGGTCACTGCGTCTTGTAACAAAGTAACTGTATCTTTTGTCATCGCGTCTTGTTACAAAGTAACTGTATCTGTGGTCACCGCGTCTTGTAACAAAGTAACTGTATCTGTGATCACCGCGTCTTGTAACAAAGTAACTGTATCTGTGGTCACTGCGTCTTGTTACAAAGTAACTGTATCTGTGGTCACTGCGTCTTGTAACAAAGTAACTGTATCTGTGGTCACTGCGTCTTGTTACAAAGTAACTGTATCTGTGGTCACCGCGTCTTGTAACAAAGTAACTGTATCTGTGGTCACCTCGTGTTGTAACAAAGTAACTGTTTCTGTGGTCACCGTGTCTTGTTACAAAGTAACTGTATCTGTGGTCACTGCGTCTTGTTACAAAGTAACTGTATCTGTGGTCACTGCTTCTTGTAACAAAGTAACTGTATCTTTTGTCATCGCGTCTTGTTACAAAGTAACTGTATCTGTCGTCACCGCGTCTTGTAACAAAGTAACTGTATCTGTGGTCACTGCGTCTTGTAACAAAGTAACTGTATCTGTGGTCACCGCGTCTTGTAACAAAGTAACTGTATCTGTGGTCACCACGTGTTGTTACAAAGTAACTGTTTCTGTGGTCACCGCGTCTTGTTACAAAGTAACTGTATCTTTTGTCATCGCGTCTTGTTACAAAGTAACTGTATCTGTGGTCACCGCGTCTTGTAACAAAGTAACTGTATCTGTGGTCACCGCGTCTTGTAACATCGAACTGTATCTGTGGTCACTGCGTCTTGTTACAAAGTAACTGTTTCTGTGGTCACCGCGTGTTGTTACAAAGTAACTGTATCTGTGGTCACCGCGTCTTGTAACATCGAACTGTATCTGTGGTCACTGCGTCTTGTTACAAAGTAACTGTTTCTGTGGTCACCTCGTGTTGTAACAAAGTAACTGTTTCTGTGGTCACCGCGTCTTGTTACAAAGTAACTGTATCTGTGGTCACTGCGTCTTGTTACAAAGTAACTGTATCTGTGGTCACTGCTTCTTGTAACAAAGTAACTGTATCTTTTGTCATCGCGTCTTGTTACAAAGTAACTGTATCTGTCGTCACCGCGTCTTGTAACAAAGTAACTGTATCTGTGGTCACTGCGTCTTGTAACAAAGTAACTGTATCTGTGGTCACCGCGTCTTGTAACAAAGTAACTGTATCTGTGGTCACCACGTGTTGTTACAAAGTAACTGTTTCTGTGGTCACCGCGTCTTGTTACAAAGTAACTGTATCTTTTGTCATCGCGTCTTGTTACAAAGTAACTGTATCTGTGGTCACCGCGTCTTGTAACATCGAACTGTATCTGTGGTCACCGCGTCTTGTAACAAAGTAACTGTATCTGTGGTCACCGCGTCTTGTTACAAAGTAACTGTTTCTGTGGTCACCGCGTGTTGTTACAAAGTAACTGTATCTGTGGTCACCGCGTCTTGTAACATCGAACTGTATCTGTGGTCACCGCGTCTTGTTACAAAGTAACTGTTTCTGTGGTCACCTCGTGTTGTTACAAAGTAACTGTATCTGTGGTCACCTCGTGTTGTTACAAAGTAACTGTATCTGTGGTCACCGCGTGTTGTTACAAAGTAACTGTTTCTGTGGTCACCGCGTGTTGTTACAAAGTAACTGTATCTGTGGTCACCGTGTCTTCTTACAAAGTAACTGTATCTGTGGTCACCGCGTCTTGTTACAAAGTAACTGTATCTGTGGTCACCGCGTCTTGTTACAAAGTAACTGTATCTGTGGTCACTGCGTCTTGTTACAAAGTAACTGTATCTGTGGTCACCGCATCTTGTCACGTGGGATAGTGGTGTACACAGTTGTTCACATGGGATAGTGCTGAACACAGTTTGTCACGTGAGACAGTGGTGTACACAGTTTTTCATGTGGGATAGTGGTGTGCAGTTTGTCACGTGGGATAGTGGTGTACACAGTTTGTCACTTCGGATAGAGGTGTACACAGTTTGTCACGTGGGATAGTGGTGTACACAGTTTGTCATGTGGGATAGCAGTGTACACAGTTTTTTCACGTGTAATAGTGGTGTCCACAGTTTGTCATGTGGGAAAGTGGTGTACACAGTTTGTCACATGGGATAGTGGTGTATAGAGTTGGTCACGTGGGATAGTGGTGTACACAGTTTGTCACGTGGGATAGTGGTGTACACAGTTTGTCATGTGGGATAGTGGTGTACACAGTTTGTCATGTGGGATAGTGGTGTACACAGTTTGTCACGTGAGACAGTGGTGTACACAGTGTGTCACGTGGGATAGTGGTGTACACACTGTGTCACGTGGGATAGTGGTGCACACAGTTTGTCACGTGGGATAGTGGTGTACACAGTTTGTCACGTGGGATAGTGGTGTACACAGTTTGTCATGTGGGATAGTGGTGTACACAGTTTTTTCACGTGTAATAGTGGTGTCCACAGTTTGTCATGTGGGATAGCAGTGTACACAGTTTGTCATGTCGGATAGAGGTGTACACAGTTTGTCACGTGGGATAGTGGTGTACACAGTTTGTCATGTGGGATAGCAGTGTACACAGTTTTTTCACGTGTAATAGTGGTGTCCACAGTTTGTCATGTGGGAAAGTGGTGTACACAGTTTGTCACATGGGATAGTGGTGTATAGAGTTGGTCACGTGGGATAGTGGTGTACACAGTTTGTCACTTGGGATAGTGGTGTACACAGTTTATCACGTGGGATAGTGATGTACACAGTTTCTCATTTCGGATAAAGGCGTACACAGTTTGTCATGCGGGATAGTGGTGTACACAGTTTGTCATGTGGGATAGGAGTGTACACAGTTTTTTCACGTGTAATAGTGGTGTACACAGTTTGTCATGTGCGATAGTGGTGTAGACAGTTTGTCATGTGGGATAGTGGTGAACACAGTTTGTTATATGGGATAGTGGTGTACACAGTTTGTCATGCATGATAGTGGTGTACACAGTTTATCATGTGGGATAATGGTGTAAACAGTTTGTCATGTGGGATAGTGGTGTACAAAGTTTGTCATGTGGGACAGTGGTGTACACAGTTTGTCACGTGGGATAATGGTGTACACAGTTTTGTCATGTGGGATAGTGGTGTACACACCTTGTCATGCGGGATAGTGGTATACACAGTTTGTCATGTCGGATAGAGGTGTACACAGTTTGTCACGTGGGATAGTGGTGTACACAGTTTGTCATGTGGGATAGCAGTGTACACAGTTTTTTCACGTGTAATAGTGGTGTCCACAGTTTGTCATGTGGGAAAGTGGTGTACACAGTTTGTCACATGGGATAGTGGTGTATAGAGTTGGTCACGTGGGATAGTGGTGTACACAGTTTGTCACTTGGGATAGTGGTGTACACAGTTTATCACGTGGGATAGTGATGTACACAGTTTCTCATTTCGGATAAAGGCGTACACAGTTTGTCATGCGGGATAGTGGTGTACACAGTTTGTCATGTGGGATAGGAGTGTACACAGTTTTTTCACGTGTAATAGTGGTGTACACAGTTTGTCATGTGCGATAGTGGTGTAGACAGTTTGTCATGTGGGATAGTGGTGAACACAGTTTGTTATATGGGATAGTGGTGTACACAGTTTGTCATGCATGATAGTGGTGTACACAGTTTATCATGTGGGATAATGGTGTAAACAGTTTGTCATGTGGGATAGTGGTGTACAAAGTTTGTCATGTGGGACAGTGGTGTACACAGTTTGTCACGTGGGATAATGGTGTACACAGTTTTGTCATGTGGGATAGTGGTGTACACACCTTGTCATGCGGGATAGTGGTATACACAGTTTGCCATATGGGATAGTGGTATTCATTTTGTCATGCGGGATAGTGATGTACACAGTTTGTCATGCGGGATAGTGGTGTACACAGTTTGTCACGTGGGATAGTGCTGTACACAGTTTGTCACGTTGGATAGTGGTGTACACAGTTTGTCACATTGGATAGTGGTGTACACAGTTTGTCACGTGAGACAGTGGTGTACACAGTTTTTCAAGTGGGATAGTGGTGTACACAGTTTGTCACTTCGGATAGAGGTGTACACAGTTTGTCATGTGGGATAGTGGTGTACACAGTTTGTCATATGGGATAGTGGTGTACACAGTTTCTCATGTTGGATAGTGGTGTACACAGTTTGTCACGTGGGATAGTGGTGTACACAGTTTGTCATGTGGGATAGTGGTGTAGACAGTTTGTCATGTGGGATAGTGGTGTACACAGTTTGTCATATGGGATAGTGGTGTACACAGTTTGTCATGCATGATAGTGGTGTACACAGTTTGTCATGTGGGATAATAGTGTAAACAGTTTGTCATGTGGGATAGTGGTGTACACAGTTTGTCATGTGGGACAGTGGTGTACACAGTTTGTCACGTGGGATAGTGGTGTACACAGTTTGTCATGTGGGATAGTGGTGTACACAGTTTTTTCACGTGTAATAGTGGTGTCCACAGTTTGTCATGTGGGATAGCAGTGTACACAGTTTGTCATGTCGGATAGAGGTGTACACAGTTTGTCACGTGGGATAGTGGTGTACACATTTTGTCATGTGGGATAGCAGTGTACACAGTTTTTTCACGTTTAATAGTGGTGTCCACAGTTTGTCATGTGGGAAAATGGTGTACACAGTTTGTCACATGGGATAGTGGTGTATAGAGTTGGTCACGTGGGATAGTGGTGTACACAGTTTGTCACTTGGGATAGTGGTGTACACAGTTTATCACGTGGGATAGTGATGTACACAGTTTTGTCATATGGGATAGTGGTGTACACAGTTTCTCATTTCGGATAAAGGTGTACACAGTTTGTCATGCGGGATAGTGGTGTACACAGTTTATCACGTGGGATAGTGATGTACACAGTTTTGTCATGTGGGATAGTGGTGTACACAGTTTCTCATTTCGGATAAAGGTGTACACAGTTTGTAATGCGGGATAGTGGTGTACACAGTTTGTCATGTGGGATAGCAGTGTACACAGTTTTTTCACGTGTAATAGTGGTGTACACAGTTTGTCATGTGGGATAGTGGTGTAGACAGTTTGTCATGTGGGATAGTGGTGAACACAGTTTGTTATATGGGATAGTGGTGTACACAGTTTGTCATGCATGATAGTGTGTACACAGTTTATCATGTGGGATAATGGTGTAAACAGTTTGTCATGTGGGATAGTGGTGTACACAGTTTGTCATGTGGGACAGTGGTGTACACAGTTTTGTCATGTGGGATAGTGGTGTACACACCTTGTCATGCGGGATAGTGGTATACACAGTTTGACATATGGGATAGTGGTATACATTTTGTCATGCGGGATAGTGATGTACACAGTTTGTCATGCGGGATAGTGGTGTACACAGTTTGTCACGTGGGATAGTTGTGTACACAGTTTTGTCATGTGGGATAGTGGTGTACACACCTTGTCATGCGGGATAGTGGTATACACAGTTTTTCATATGGGATAGTGGTATACATTTTGTCATGCGGGATAGTGATGTACACAGATTGTCATGCGGGATAGTGGTGTACAGAGTTTGTCACGTGGGATAGTGATGTACACAGTTTTTCATGTGGGATAGTGGTGTACACAGTTTGTCATGTTAGATAGTGGTGTACACAGTTTGTCACGTGGGATAGTGGTGTACACAGTTTGTCACGTGGGATAGTGGTGTACACAGTTTGTCATGTTGGATAGTGGTGTACACAGTTTGTCACGTGGGATAGTGGTGTACACAGTTTTGTCATATGGGATAGTGGTATACATTTTGTCATGCGGGATAGTTATGTACACAGTTTGTCATGTGGGATAGTGGTGTACACAGTTTGTCATGTGGGATAGTGGTGTACACAGTTTGTCACGTGGGATAGTGGTGTACACAGTTTGTCACTTCGGATAGAGGTGTACACTGTTTGTCATGTGGGATAGTGGTGTAGACAGTTTTTCATGTGGGATAGTGGTGTACACAGTTTGTCATGTGGGATAGTGGTGTACACAGTTTGTCATGTGAGACAGTGGTGTACACAGTTTGTCATGTGGGATAGTGGTGTACACAGTTTGTCATGTGGGATAGTGGTGTACACAGTTTGTCATGTGAGACAGTGGTGTACACAGTTTGTCATGTGGGATAGTGGTGTAGACAGTTTGTCATGTGGGATAGTGGTATACACAGTTTGTCATGTGGGATAGTGGTGTAGACAGTTTGTCATGTGGGATAGTGGTGTACACAGTTTGTCATATGGGATAGTGGTGTACACAGTTTGTCATGCATGATAGTGGTGTACACAGTTTGTCATGTGGGATAATAGTGTAAACAGTTTGTCATGTGGGATAGTGGTGTACACAGTTTGTCATGTGGGACAGTGGTGTACACAGTTTGTCACGTGGGATAGTGGTGTACACAGTTTGTCACGTGGGATAGTGGTGTACACAGTTGAACCTGCTTATTTTCTGAGATTGTAAAACGTCAAGCAAATCGTTTCAGTTTTTGAGAATCCACATGGTATTAATCCCACTTGTCTGAAATAGTTTCTGTGCGTATAAAAACAAGTCTTCCTTGATTGTATTAAAGATTATGGTTAATCGTTGAGACAGGTATTTGGTGGTACATTTGTTGGAGCTAGTTATATTTATCTCTTTGTACACACAACCTTTGCCAACGATACACACAACTTTCATGGAGGACACACGCCATCTTCTCTTCTAATAAACAATCTTCTCTTACGATACACACAATCTTCCCTTCCGATACGCACAATCTTTCCTTCCGATACACACAATCTTTTTAACGATACCCTCACTTTCTCTTACGGTACACACAATTTCTCTGACAATACACACAATCTTCTCTTACGATACCCACACCTTCTCTTACGATACCCTCACTTTCTCTTACGGTACACACAATTTCTCTGACAATACACACAATCTTCTCTTACGATACCCACACCTTCTCTTACGATACACAATCTTCTCTTACGGTACACACAATCTTCTCTGACAATACACACAATCTTCTCTTACGATACACACACCTTCTCTTACGATACACACACCTTCTCTTACGATACACACAATCTTCTCTGACAATACACAATCTTCTCTTCCGATACACACAATCTTCACTAACGGTACACAATCTTCTCTAACGATGCACACAATCTTCTCTTTCTTACAGTACACACACACTGTTTTCTTTCAATGCACATCTTTCACAAACAATTAGACAGTTTCTGTATAGACACCGTGTCCTGGTCACAAGCCCGGACAGGCGGGACCAAAACACGTGATCACACACTTATAATGTACTCACGTGTCCGTTGCGTGAGGCATATGGGGCCCTCGAACTCCCCCGTACACATGCACGTGTTCTCAGCGATACAGATGCCGCCGTTCAGACAGGGCGGGGAACAGGCTGACAGCGAAGGAAGAGGAAGAGGAGAATCACAAGAACAGCAGTTGCATTTACAACATTTCAGTATAAACTATTCTTTAGGGACCGATTGTTTGCGTGAGTGCGTGCGTGTGCGTGTGTGTACGTGCGTGATTGTGATTGTGCGTGTGTGTTGTGTTTCTGTGACATATTTATATTCTGTCACGATATCACGTTAGTTTTTTCGTGCCATCAAATTCGAGGCTTCGATGCTTTGGAGTAAAACCCTCCAACAATTCCGCTATTTTGCGGAAGACATGAATCTGTGTTGAGCCCCGTCACACATCCTGCTGGCACGTGCAGGGTACCATGCCATGTCCCTCACATAGAAGTGGATGCAGGTACTGATTTGGTCTTCGGGGTCGCCCTTACCATCAAAAAGTCGGTCCCCAAAACACGTTTCGCGAAATATTGGTAAAAGTGTTTTCAAAGTATATTATTTGAGATGGAATATAGTTTCGGTTACTGCTTCAAGATATACCATTTTTTCTATGAATGAAGGTTCCTAATATTTGTGGGACCTAAAAACACTGTTTTAATCATCCAGTAAACTATTATTTTTTCAGCATTTTCTTCAACAGATAAAATCATTAGACCCCTCTCATATAATATCTCCTACAAATACAAGCGACAAAACTCCTTCCATATTCATAAGAAATCTCTGCCAAAAGCAGCCGATTGGACGATTCCGACAGTATCAAATATTGGTACATATGTTTTCAAAGTACACATGGAAAGATGATTTCAAAGAACATGAACTATAGTTTTGGTCCCCGCCTCAAGATATACCATCATTTCTATGAAAGGAGGCTCCGAATAGTTTCTGGGACTAAGAACATCCAGTAAACATCTTATTTTTGCAGAACCGGAGGGAAAATGATTATAATTCTAGCATTTTCTTGAACAGATAAAAACATTACTCCCCTCTCACATAATATCTAATTTGGTTTCGTAGTACACTTGATCTGCAGAAAAGAAAAATAAAGCCTACTGAAGGTGTCCTCTGACGTCACTCCCTTCATGCTCAGCTGCACTACAGTGACCACAGTCAAACATGTTGCCAGAGTCTGCTGTAGTCGGGTCATGTCGCCGGCGTTGTTGCTGTATGATTAAAAAGACACTGATCTAACGTCCGCTTCATGTGGGCATTTCGATACAAGAGTGTATAGCCATATAGCATATTTATACAGGTCACTGTATATCTAATGTTTTTTAATAAGGCAGTTTACAAAGCATTCGTGACCAACTTGTGCCAGCGATGGTGAATGGGAGAGGGAGAATGGTGCTCCTTCTCGAATGATTCCATATTGGCGCATGAACTGCGTCAAACAAGCAAGGACATTCTGACAATTGTTACAACCTGTGTCCGTCTTTGTACGCACAGGATTCTGGCACGTCTAGGGGACGCAACTCTGCACCTAAGACGACTGTGCCAACCGTGCCACTTATCTCTTTGAAAAGTTCTGGAATTAAGCAAACTAGTTTGTTTCTTGTCTCCCAAACACGTTTTTGAGAAATGCCAACCATTTTGCCATTGGTACTTTTTTGGAAATCATTAGAAATAAAAAGTAACAGTGGAGATTGAAAAATATGCGGATTTACACAGAGTGCACAACGGTTCTTACGTTTATATCTCCATAAACGCAACACATATTAATAAAATGTTTGTATGTGGTGACAAAAAAAATTCAAAGCCAATGATATTTTGTGAGCATGGTCACACATGCAACTTACTCCATCCCCCCCAAACACATTATGTGTTCAGCATAGTTTGGCGTGTAAGGTCTCTGACATGAGGTCAACCATGATATTCTTAAAGAGAAATGCTTAGACGAATAATACGAATATGACAACGCTATCTAAAGTGATCACCTACCAGTCTAATGTGCGCTTTAATGTCACACAAGTTTGCTACTGCTCTATGACTGAAGCACCTCAAACAGCTGGCCACTGAATTTAGTACAGTTGCAGACAATGAAACAAAGTTGTTGTAACATGTGACTCAACCATCCGTGTAAACGAAAAGAAGATGCGGAGGAAGTTGTTGTTGTTTGTTGTTTTACGCCGCACTCAGCAATATTCCAGCTATATGACGGCGGTCTGTAAATAATCGAGTCTGGACCCAACATGAGCATCGATCCATGCAATTGGGATACGATGACATGCATCGACCAATTCAGGGGGGCACGGATGGCCCAGTCGTCTAAGGCGCCGCGATTCGCTGTGCAGAGTTGCGTCCCTTAGGCACGCCAGAAACCTATGATTATGGGTTCGAATCCCGGTTCGCCCCGATTATGTTTCTAGGTTTGTCAGCACCATACCCGTGCTCTTGGGTTTCACCGAAGTGGTAAACGTCTGAGACCTGCATCACTTCGGGCTTTCCTCCCACATTAAGCTGACACGCCGTGATATAACTGGAATACTGTTAAAAGCGGCGTTAAACCCAACTCACTCACTCACTCAACCAAGTCAGCGAGCCTGACCACCCGATCCCGTTAGTCGTCTCTTATGACAAGCATAGTCGCTTTTTACAGCAAGCTGAAGACTGGGTTGCAGAGGAGCTTTTCTACCGCGGACAAGGACTCTGTTCAGATTGGTTTGAGAAACTTTCCGATCGCCCTGAACAACTTAGCGGTGAAAGGAAGCAGTTTACGGACGCAAGCTTACATGGTCTCCTTTTACTTCACCTGCACGTCACAGAAAGAAAGGAGGCATCAAACGAATCCTCCAGTGTCCTGGGACTGTAAAAGGTTTCTCGCCAGCTACAAGAGGGCTACCATGACAAGTGTCACAAGTGTCTTACTGGAGAAGGACTGGACATGGAGAAGATGTGCAGAGGACTCTGTAAGTTTTCAAAACCGAACTCGTGACAAACCACTTTCCATGTCCAACTCTTGTTAACATTGCAACTGGAGATATTGCATCAGCATGCAAGGCGAGGGACTTGTCTCGGTACAGAACAAACAAGTTTGCAAATGACCTAGATTGCAGCTGGAGACAGTTGCGATGAACTTTTCAGATTGTAACGCAACCTACAGCAATAATTACATGTGGTATTGTAACATCATTGCAAATGCTCTGTCTTTTATCTTTGCTGGGTACTAAGAATATTCCAGTGGAAAAAGGCATCAGCGGTTCTGTAGTTGTGTGCTTATAAGTTGCAAAGTGAACATAATCTGACGACTATCTAGGATTTCTACACTTGCTAAATGGTCGGAGGTTGTCCAAAGGAATATAATAGTATCAATAAAATCTCCGGGGCAAGGCTACTGCTTAATTCAGACACCATACATATACATTGTACCAAAGTGAACACAGACCCCTATCACAAACACTGACCTTTCGTGAACAAAACTGATGCCACAAATATGTTCTACAACAGGCCCGAAGACTTGCCTGAGACATCAAACTAACAGAAAGTGAAGTCAAACCTTCCGTTGAATAGTTGGTGTGGTACGCTAGTGCAAGTATAGGCTCCTTCTGAAACTTGTGTTGAAATACTTTAGTTTCCAACAGCCCGAATAAATGTACAAATTTATCAAAACAAGATCTAAAATATGGCCCCCTGTTTGGTAATGTAAACACTCACATTAATTAAGCATCACGATTAAAGTGCTGGTTGTAAAAAATAACAGGGAATTGTCTACCAGTGTCGTAATGACCGATGGCAAACATGATTTTGAAACAAAGGTTGAGTATCGTAACTTTTTATAAAAAAACTTGAAACTGTTGCAAATTTCAATTACTTTGATATATAACTCTTGGTAAATTAAAAAAAAATGGATATAAAACATTAAACCGAATTATGTTTTAGAACGCCAAGTAGAGTTAGATCTAAACAAACAGATGTGGGAGTCAAGTGACCAGTTTCCTGCATGTCAACAAGATTCCGCACACCACACCTCCTCCTACATACTTCACTGATTCACGTGCTTTGCAATGCGGAATTTACGATACATATTTTTCCCAATTTTGTAAATATAAAATGTCAATGAAAAATATGAAGTTTCCACTGGCAATCAGAGATGACATCCGGTCATGTCCTGCCCAAGGAGTAGCTTCGCCTTTCATACAATCGTAAGTGTTTACTGCTTGACTCCCCACAGCCAATTCCTGCCAAGTGATCGTTGAATCAGAAAATCCAGTGACACGATGTTGCATTGACTGATGTTGAAAGTAACAAAAACCGGTAACATGTGTTAATTTTGAATAAGGTAAGTGATGCCATATTGCCATAATAAATAAGAACTTGGGGATTATATTTATCAAAGTACCCAAATGGAATAATAGATTCATGGCACCGTCGATAGCGGGAAGAACCTTCTTGAATGCTGACCAGAGATGATTGTTCAATGAAGTTACAGAGTTTTAAGAAAGTTCATTTAAAAAACAACCATGACTCCTTGAGTTGAACTGATTGTTTACAATTTTTATAAACAAGACAACTTGGCCATGTACAAAATGATATCTCTCTGTGGCTCTTTTGTATCACTACGCGCTCGAAGAAAGGCGGAACCATCCAATTTTAGCGTCTCTGCGGTTACTTCCGGTTCAGTTTCCGAGTAGATATTACTAAGGCTCTATGTCCTGATGCCCATAGCAGAAACTCTTGAACTATTATGGTATGCCTGTTTCTGTTTATTTCTTTTGATAAGGAAAATCCATTTTCGACATATGTAATGCCAAAAATAATGCCAACATATATACTATCATCTTCCCGAGGCAAGAGAGTTAACTGTCTTTAAAAGTCCAGTTTCCACCCTTGTCGAACTAGGCTGGAATTCCAGGGCTCGATCGTAGCGCCACCAGTGGCTATTACGAGTAATGTCCCTTTTAGGCCTCTCGTATGGACCAATCAGATTCCACCTCTCGTTTCTGATCGACAATCAAGACTTATATTGTGATAAAACGGATCTTCCATCGCGAAGTGCATCAAATCACGCGAGCACCTTTATTAAAAACATGAAAAGATTTGGAAAATATCTGTTGACACGGAGTTGGCTACGCGGATGCTTTGCAAATCCTGCAATCGCCCAAAATCTACATGACAGTTTACGAACCAGATTTTGATTTCATTGTGCGATTTTGATTGGACTATGCATAGGCTCGTTAGTCTAGTTCGGCAATGGTGGAAACTGGACTTTAATAGTTTGTTAACTCCCTTGCCTCCGAAAAATGATATACTATATACAATTAACGAGATCCTGTTAGGACACTGGTCTTTGTAGGATTAAAGCTCACCAAAGATGGTAGTCCCCCACACTGCGAGAGTGGGGTGCCACACCGCTTTGAACAATGTTTAGTTAGAAGTGAGTATGATTTTTCGTCGCTTTTAGGAATTTTAAGGGCATATCATGGAAGGGAACATAAGAAACGGGTTTCACACATTGTACCCATTTGGGGAATTGAACCCAGGTCTTTGGCGTGACGGGCGAACGCTTTAACCACGAGGCTACCCGACCGCCCCTCTTAGTTGGGAAGTCACCCGTGAATGATGCTATAGTCATCTTTACTTAAGCCAAAATTCTTGGATCTTGAACAAATCTTCAATCTTTACCCCCGTTCAGCGGACCCCTCATACAATGGGTTACCCAATAGTGAGGATACAGTTATGTGTAAATGTTTGATATCTTAATTCCTGATGATCAGAGGCGGGGGGAGAGCCCAGTGCATACAGTGTCGCTCGGCAGGCCGAAGGACCGGGTACTATTCCCACAATGGAGCAATGCAAAAAGTCCATTTCTGGTGTCTCCCGCCGTGATAGTGCTGGAATATTGTTACTTAAACTGCTGAAACTGCTTAAACTTCTCCTGCTCACACAATGTGAAGCGTTAGGCGAGCGTATTGACTGTCGTTACAGTTCGCCCTAGTAGCTGAATCAGCTAACTGACACAGTGTTTCACGACGCCTTGACGCCCCCGTGTAATACAATATATGCTTTCCGTGCCCTTTTCCAGATTTACCGGTAAAATAGATGGGTGCCTTGTCTCTGTACGGAACTGCTACTTGAAATCCGTGGTTAATCCGTGTAGTATTAACCAGTGCAAGGGACTGAATCCTATTGAGTTTACTATGGCAACTTACCTGAAGTTTGTGGATGAACTGCGAGACCGGTGTGTATGACTGTATGGCGGAGGTTGTATGTGTGTCACCTGGAGTGTATGTCGTCCACACGCGGCCGTCCCATCTGTGTTGTGTTGGACGTCACCGAGCTACGTCAACCGTAGATACTGTTGCTATGCCCCAAGCTTCGGGGTGCTGAGTGGTAAAAATGGAGAAAGCCGCTGTGCTGAATCGGTAAGCTTTCCTCCGTAACATTTCTTAGAGAGAGAGAGAAAGAGAGAGAGAGGGGGGAAAGGAGCGAGAGGGAGAGAGAGAGGGGGGGGGGGGGAGGAGCCAGAGAGAGAGAGAGAGAGGGGGGGAAGGAGCGAGAGGGAGAGAGAGAGAGAGACAGAGGGGGGAGAGAGGAGCGAGAGGGAGAGAGAGAGAGGGGGAGAAAGGAGCGAGAGGGAGAGAGAGTATGGGAGACAAGGAGCGAAAGGGAGAGAGAGGGGGGATAAAGAAGCAAGAGGGAGAATGTGAGATAAGGAGCGAGAGAGAGAGGAGAAAGTAGCGAGTGAAGGAGAGAGAGGGAGAGAGAGAATATGGTAGACAAAGACAGAGAGGGAGAGGGAGAGTATGGAGACAAGGTGCGATAGTGAGTATGGGAGACAAGAAGAGAGGTGTGAGAGAGTATGGAGACAAGGAGAGAGAGAGGGAGGGAGAGAGAGTGTATGGGAGACAAGGGGAGAGAGGGAGAGAGAGTATGGAGACAAGGAGAGAGAGAGGGAGGGAGAGAGAGAGTATGGGAGACAAGGAGAGAGAGGGGAGAGAGAGGGGAGAGAGAGATGTAAGTTCACAAGTGCATGAGTGCTGTTCCTTTGAGGAAATTGGCATGGCTGCTTCTGCAATAGATATTGTCCAACAATGCCAGATTTTTCACTGCCCGGCATGGACTGAGTGAGTGTTTTTTTTTCAGTCGCAGTCAACATTATTCCAGTTTTATCCCAGTGACCTATAAATAATCGTCAGAATAAACCATTTTTCGACAAGCATGGCCCGGAATCTTAACGGGGATACAAGCATGGCCCGGAATATTTCGCAGAGACAAGCATGGCCCTGAATCCTAACGGGGAGACAAGCATGGCACAGAATCTTAACTGGGAGACAAGCATGGCCCGGGATATTTCGCGAAAACAAGCATGGCACAGAATCTTAACGGGGAGACAAGCATGGCCCGGAGTCTTAACGGGGAGACAAGCATGGCCCGGAATCTTAACGGGGAAACAAGCATGGCCCGGAATATTTCGCGGAGACAAGCACGGCAGCATTCTTTATGGGGAGATAAGCATGGCCCTCAATCTTTATGGGGAGACAAGCATGGCACAGAATCTTTATGGGGAGACAAGCATGGCCCAGAATCTTTATGAGGAGACAAGCATGGCCCTGAATCTTTATGGGGAGACAAGCATGGCCCTGAATCTTTATGGGGAGACAAGCATGGCCCAGAATCTTAACGGGGAGACAAGCATGGCCCTGAATCTTAACGGGGGGATAAGAATAGCGGGGAGTCTTAACGGGGGGATAAGAATAGCGGGGAGCCTTAACGGGGGGATAAGAATAGCGGGGAGTCTTAACGGGGGGATAAGAATAGCGGGGAGTCTTAACGGGGGGATAAGAATAGCGGGGAGTCTTACGGGGAGACAAGCATGCCAGCAACCTTTACGGGGATACAAGCATGACCTAGAATCTTTACGGGGAGACAAGCATGGCACAGAATCTTTACGGGGATACAAGCATGGCCCAGAATCTTTACGGGGAGACAAGCATGTCCCAGAATCTTTACGGGGATACAAGCATGACCTAGAATCTTAACGGGGAGACAAGCATGGCCCTGAATCTTAATGGGGAGACAAGCATGCCCTAGAATCTTAACGGGGAGACAAGCATGGCCCTGAATCTTTCGGGGAGACAAGCATGGCCCTGAATCTTTACGGGGATACAAGCATGACCTGGAATCTTAACGGGGTGACAAGCATGGCCCTGAATCTTAACGTGGATACAAGCATGGCCCAGAATCTTAACGGGGAGACAAGCGTGGTCCAGAATCTTTCGGGGAGACAATCATTGCCAAGAATCTTTCGGGGATACAAGCATGGCCCAGAATCTTAACGGGGAAACAAGCATGGCCCAGAATCTTAACGTGGAAACAAGCATGGCACAGAATCTTTCAGGGAGACAAGCATGACCCAGAATCTTTCAGGGAGACAAGCATGGCCCAGAATCTTTCGGGGAGACAAGCATGACCCAGAATCTTTCGGGGAGACAAGCATGGCCCAGAATCTTAACGGGGATACAAGCATGGCACAGAATCTTAACGGGGAGACAAGCGTGGCACAGAATCTTTCGGGGAGACAATCATTGCCAAGAATCTTTCGGGGAGACAAGCATGTCCCAGAATCTTTCGGGGAGACAAGAATGACCCAGAATCTTTCGGGGAGACAAGCATGGCCCAGAAACTTAACGGGGATACAAGCATGGCCCAGAATCTTAGCGGGGAGACAAGCATGACCCAGAATCTTTCGGGGAGACAAGCATGGCCAAGAATCTTAACGGGGATACAAGCATGGCACAGAATCTTTCGGGGAGACAAGCATGACTCAGAATTTTTCAGGGAGACAAGCATGACCCAGAATCTTTCGGGGAAACAAGCATGACCCAGAATCTTTCGGGGAGACAAGCATGGCCCTGAATCTTTCGGGGAGACAAGCATGGCCCAGAATCTTTCGGGGAGACAAGCATGGCACAGAATCTTTCGGGGAGACAAGCATGACCCAGAATCTTTCGGGAAGACAAGCATGGCCCAGAATCTTAACGGGGAAACAAGCATGGCCCAGAATCTTTCGGGGAGACAAGCATGGCCCAGAATATTAACAGGGTGACAAGCGTGACCAAGAATCTTTCAGGGAGACAAGCATGGCCCAGATTATTAACGGGGAGACAAGCATGGCCCTGAATCTTAACGTGGAGACAAGCATGACCCAGAATCTTTCAGGGAGACAAGCATGGCCCAGAATCTTTCAGGGAGACAAGCATGGCCACTAACCTTTCGGGGAGACAAGCGTGACCCAAAATCTTTCAGGGAGACAAGCATCACCAAGAATCTTTCGGGGAGACAAGCGTGACCCAGAATCTTAACGGGGAGACAAGCGTGACTCAGAATCTTTCAGGGAGACAAGCGTGACCCAGAATCTTAACAGGGAGACAATCATGGCACAGAATCTTTACGGGGAGACAAGCATGGCACAGAATCTTAACAGGGAGACAAGCATGGCACATAATCTTTATGGGGAGACAAGAATGGCACAGAATCGTAACGGGGAGACAAGCATGGCCCAGAATCTTTCAGGGAGACAAGCATGGCCCAGAATCTTAACGGGGAAACTTGCATGGCCCAGAATCTTTCGGGGAAACAAGCATGGCCCAGAATCTTAACGGGGAAACAAGCGTGGCCCAGAATCTTTCAGGGAGACAAGCATGGCCCAGAATCTTTATGGGGAAACAAGCATGGCCCAGAATCTTTTGGGGAAACAAGCATGGCCCGGAATCTTTATGGGGAAACAAGCATGGCCCAGAATCTTTTGGGGAAACAAGCATGGCCCAGAATCTTTTGGGGAAACAAGCATGGCCCTGAATCTTAACGGGGAGACAAGGATGGCACAGAATCTTAATGGGGAAACAAGCATGGCCCAGAATCTTTCGGGGAGACAAGCATGGCCCAGAATCTTTATGGGGAAACAAGCATGGCCCAGAATCTTTTGGGGAAACAAGCATGGCCCAGAATCTTAACGGGGAGACAAGGATGGCACAGAATCTTAACGGGGAGGCAAGGATGGCACAGAATCTTAACGGGGAAACAAGCATGGCCCAGAATCTTTCGGGGAGACAAGCATGGCCAAGAATCTTAACGGGGAGACAAGCATTGCCCAGAATCTTTCAGGGAGACAAGCATGGCACAAAATCTTAACGGGGATACAAGCATGGCCCAGAATCTTTCAGGGAGACAAGCATGGCCTAGAATCCCTACGGGGATACAAGCATGGCCCGGAATATTTCGCGGAGACAAGCACGGCAGCAATCTTTTTGGGAGACAAGCTTGGCCCTGAATCTTTATGGGGAGACAAGCATGGCCCTCAATCTTCACGGGGAGACAAGTATGGCCCAGAATCTTTATGGGGAGACAAGTATGGCCCGGAATCTTTATGGGGAGACAAGTATGGCCCTGAATCATAATGGGGAGACAAGCATGGCCCTCAATCTTCACGAGGAGACAAGTATGGCCCTGAATCTTTATGGGGAGACAAGTATGGCCCGGAATCTTTATGGGGAGACAAGTATGGCCCGGAATCTTTATGGGGAGACAAGCATGGCCCTCAATCTTTATGGGGAGACAAGCATGGCCCGGAATCTTTATGGGGAGACAGGTATGGCCCGGAATCTTTATGGGGAGACAAGCATGGCCCTCAATCTTAACGGGGATACAAGCTTGGCCCTGAATCTTAATGGGGAGACAAGCATGGCCCTCATTCTTCACGGGGAGACAAGTATGGCCCTGAATCTTTATGGGGAGACAAGCATGGCCCGGAATCTTTATGGAGAGACAAGTATGGCCCGGAATCTTTATGGGGAGACAAGCATGGCCCTCAATCTTTATGGGGAGACAAGCATGGCCCTGAATCTTTATGGGGAGACAAGTATGGCCCGGAATCTTTATGGGGAGACAAGCATGGCCCTGAATCTTTATGGGGAGACAAGCATGGCCCTGAATCTTCACGGGGAGACAAGCATGGCCCTGAATCTTTATGGGGAGACAAGCATGGCCCTGAATCTTCATGGGGAGACAAGCATGGCCCTGAATCTTTATGGGGAGACAAGTATGGCCCTGAATCATAATGGGGAGACAAGCATGGCCCTCAATCTTCACGGGGAGACAAGTATGGCCCAGATTATTAACGGGGTGACAAGCATGGCCCTGAATCTTAACGTGGAGACAAGCATGGCCCAGAATCTTTCGGGGAGACAAGCATGGTCCGGAATCTTTACGGGGAAACAAGCATGGTCCAGAATCTTTCGGGGAGACAAGCATGGCCCGGAATCTTTATGGGGAGACAAGCATGGCCCGGAATCTTTATGGGGAGACAATCATGTCCCTTAATCTTCATGGGGATACAAGCATGGCCCAGAATCTTAACGGGGATACAAGCATGGCCCGGAATCTTTATGGGGAGACAAGTATGGCCCGGAATCTTTATGGGGAGACAAGTATGGCCCGGAATCTTTATGGGGAGACAAGCATGGTCCAGAATCTTTCGGGGAGACAAGCATGGCCCTGAATCTTTATGGGGAGACAAGCTTGGCCCTGAATCTTAATGGGGAGACAAGCATGGCCCTGAATCTTCACGGGGAGACAAGCATGGCCCTGAATCTTAACGGGGAGACAAGTATGGCCCGGAATCTTTATGAGGAGACAAGCATGACCCGGAATCTTTATGGGGAGACAAGCATGGCCCAGAATATTAACAGGGTGACAAGCATGTCCCTTAATCTTCATGGGGAGACAAGCATGGCCCAGATTATTAACGGGGTGACAAGCATGGCCCTGAATCTTAACGTGGAGACAAGCATGGCCCAGAATCTTTCGGGGAGACAAGCATGGTCCGGAATCTTTCGGGGAGACAAGCATGGCCCGGAATCTTTATGGGGAGACAAGCATGGCCCGGAATCTTTATGGGGAGACAAGCATGGCCCAGAATCTTAACGGTGATACAAGCATGGCCCAGAATCTTAACGGGGATACAAGCATGGCCCGGAATCTTTATGGGGAGACAAGCATGGCCCGGAATCTTTATGGGGAGACAAGTATGGCCCGGAATCTTTATGGGGAGACAAGCATGGTCCAGAATCTTTCGGGGAGACAGGCATGGCCCTGAATCTTTATGGGGAGACAAGCTTGGCCCTGAATCTTAATGGGGAGACAAGCATGGCCCTGAATCTTCACGGGGAGACAAGCATGGCCCTGAATCTTAACGGGGAGACAAGTATGGCCCGGAATCTTTATGAGGAGACAAGCATGACCCGGAATCTTTATGGGGAGACAAGCATGGCCCAGAATATTAACAGGGTGACAAGCATGTCCCTTAATCTTCATGGGGAGACAAGCTGGCCCAGATTATTAACGGGGTGACAAGCATGGCCCTGAATCTTAACGTGGAGACAAGCATGGCCCAGAATCTTTCGGGGAGACAAGCATGGTCCGGAATCTTTACGGGGAAACAAGCATGGTCCAGAATCTTTCGGGGAGACAAGCATGGCCCGGAATCTTTATGGGGAGACAAGCATGGCCCGGAATCTTTATGGGGAGACAAGCATGGCCCAGAATCTTAACGGGGATACAAGCGTGGCCCAGAATCTTTCGGGGAGACAATCATGGTCCAGAATCTTTCGGGGAGACAAGCATGGCCCAGAATCTTTATGGGGAGACAAGCATGGCCCGGAATCTTTATGGGGAGACAAGCATGGCCCAGAATCTTTATGGGGATACAAGCATGGCCCAGAATATTCACGGGGTGACAAGCATGGCCCTGAATCTTATTTGGGAGACAAGCATGGCCCTGAATCTTAATGGGGAGACAAGCATGGCCCAGAATATTAACGGGGTGACAAGCATGGCCCTGAATCTTAACGTGGAGACAAGCAAGGCCGAGAATCTTTATGGGGAAACAAGCATGACCCTGAATCTTTACGTGAGACAAGCATGCCAGCAATGTTTACGGGGAAACAAGGATGGCCCGGAATCTTTCGGGGAGACAATCATGGCCCGGAATCTTTAAGGGGAGACAAGCATGCCAGCAATCTTTACGGGGAGACAAGCATGCCAGCAATCTTTACGGGGAGACAAGCATGGTGTGGAATTTTAATGGGGATACAAGCATGGCCCAGAATCTTTCGGGGAGACAATCATGGCACGGAATCTTAACGGGGAGACAAGAATGGCGTGGAATTTTAACGGGGGATGAGAATGGCCCGGAAACTTAACGGGAGACAAGAATGGCCCGGAACCTTAACGGGAGATAAGAATGGCCCGGAATCTTAACGGGAGACAAGAATGGCCCGGAATCTTAACGGGAGATAAGAATGGCCTGGGTGATTTCAAACATAAGTACTACTTACACGTAACAAAAATCCTGATATTTAATCAAGTTTAATTAATGAGAAATATATTAATTTGTGTGTCATAATCTGTCACTCATGCAATAGGAGAATTAATGTTGATTTCCAAGAAATGACTTAGTTGAAGCAGTGCAATATATAGAACAGGTTGCAAGGGAATTAAGTATTATTTATGCAGGGTTATTTTTTTTCATATCTTTTTTAAAAAACAAACCTTTGTAATTTGTAACCAGTCAATAAAACAAGTAATAAATCTTGAACATGACTAATATTTGTTACATTTTCACTACATGTGGGGGGACACAGATGGCCCAATCGTCTAAGGCATCGCGATTCGCTGTGCAGAGTTGCGTCCCTCGGACACGCCAAAAACCTATGATTGTGGGTTCGAATCCCGGTTCGCCCCGATTATGCTTCTAGGTTTGTCAGAACAATACCCCTGCTCGTGGGTTTCACCGAAGTGGTAAAACGTCTGAGACCTGCATCACTTCGGACTTTCCTCCCACATTAAGCCGACACGCCGCGATATAACTGGACTACTGTTTAGAGCGGCGTTAAACCCAACTCACTCACTCACTCACTACATGTGAACCATGTTCATGCGTTTTGAAACGTGTAGGCTAAATGTAGCTTAGATATCTGTTATTTATACATAAAGTAAGAAGTATCTAATCTACAATTGGACTTCCTCAAGTTTCAAAACACATAAGGTTTTATAAAACAGTTATATGAAGCAGAGAAGTAATTGATGTCCCTTGACAGACATCCGTAGAGAGATGCTCACAAAACACCATCTGTGTGGACAATCTGGCGCGCGCGTCAATACCTCTCTGCAGGGAGCGAGGCAGGGGATGACAAGCCGTACGCTTCATTAGGCGATTTTCTCTGTTTTATGTAAGTTATTATAGAGATAAATTGATATGAATAAATTGATATGAATAATCAATCCGAGACACAGTGAAGGTAGATAGATACACAGCTGAATTCGTTGCTGATGCACACAGGGAAACGTGTTGACTTCACCGTTTCAGCGTGAAGAGTCGGGGTAGACCTGGTCTTCATGTCGGGTTGATCGGGTGATCAGGCTCGCTCAACGCCACACTCAGCAATAACCAGCTGTGTGACGGCGGTCTGTAAATACTTGAGTCTGGACCAAACAATACAGTGATTGGCATGAGTATCGATCTACACAATTGGGATACGACGACATGACACAACCACGTCAGTGAGTCTGACAACCCGATCCAATAAATTGCACGTGAGCGATCACTAGGTTGCCATAATATTGGCATAAGAGATCCCCAGTGAAAGATGGTATCAGTGAGGCATGATTGACGGAAGAGATCCCCGTGCAGAGTAAAATACGCATTTAATAAAATGAAATACGCAGACAAATCAAATCCTTGCGTATCAAATACGCAACAAAAAATATAAATACGTACATATTGTTTCGGTAGCTTAGTGGGTTAAATCACTGACTTGGTGTTTCTGCCGATAAGGTGCCTCATTCTGAGAGTCTGGGTTCGAATCCTGAATGGGACTCAAACCCCAAAAATACTAGAATTTGTACTTTACTAAGACAGTGTTATCCCAAATATAACATTTTTTTATAAATACGCGATTGAAAAAAATATGCATGTAATATTACTACTATTAGATAAAGCGCGTGTGTCACATGATATAACAAATGTGAGAGTGTAAATTTTTTAGCCAAACAAACAAATAAACAGGCACTGACTGGTGCCTACAGAATAGCGCCTTTCTTATAATACCAGAGGGACCCGCAAGCTGACGTACGCAGACAGGTATACTACTATTCATTTAGTTTTAATGATTTACAGGGATTGTTATGAAGAGGTTTTCAAGTTAAAATACCCAAATGTCAACAAACAGATGGGTGAAAACAACTGAATACCCCTAACAATTGTAGTTCCCCCATCATAATCAAGCCCCTGGGTTAAATACCCAAAAAATAAAGTAACCAAAGGCTTGTCCATGTGTCATAACTGACGGAAATAATGCTCAATGTGTCATAACTGACGGAAGAGACCCGAAGTGTGTATGATTGACGGAAGAGATCTCAAGTGTGTCATGATTGACGGAAGATATCTCAAGTGTGTCATGATTGGCGGAAGGGATCCCAGTGTGTCATAATTGATGAAAGAGATCCCAAGTGCATCATGATTGGCGGAAATAATGCTCAATGTGTCATGATTGACGGAAGAGATCCCAGGTAGGTCATGATTGATGGAAGAGATCTCAGGTGTGTCATCATTGACGGAAGAGATCCCAAGTGTGTCATGATTGACGGAAGAGATCCCAAGTGTGTCACGATTGACGGAAGAGATCCCAAGTGGGTCACTTTTTACGGGAGAGATCTCAAGAGTGTCACAGAAGAAAACAACAGTGCGCCATGTTTGACGGAACAGTGTGAAAATATCTTTGTGACTACTTGGAAGGACAAAATCTAGCTATCAATCTATCTCAATCCCGAGTTAGTTGCTGACTGACGTACATCTGTTACAACGCTGACTCTAAATGTGCTCCTACATTAACGATTAACTCAAGCGCATACATCTGTTTCACAGTTCCTGAATCATATCATTCCCCCTACGTCAAGCCATTACTGTAATGCTAAAGACCTACAATACATGAAGTAAGTCTAAATGTTCCTCAAGACGCTCACATCTCACTGGAACTCCTCCTCAATGTAAATGGAGTCATTTGTTTCTATCAAAATAATATATTTTAAGAGACTTAGCGTTAGTCTATGGTTGGTTCGACGAGCGATTAAACGTACTCCCTACGGTCGTATTCATGAAGATTCTTAATAGAGTGATTAAAGTTTTTTGTGAAAATATACTGAACAGCATTGAAAACGCACCACCATGAAAATGGATGTATTTTTATCCGGGCTTTAGTCATATGAAAATATATAAGTGAATGAGTAATATACGACGTTCTGGACGAAGCATGAAGAAGAACAGCTCGTCAAAAAACATTCCTAATTTTTTTGTGAGCGACATCGCCAAAACGCAACAAATTGAGTGCACATCATGGAAAACGTGTTTTGTTTCACAGGAAGCATGCAGAATAGGGCTATAAAAGACAGACTTTTAAAAGCCACATCACTTGTTGCTGCAGACGTAAAGGGTACTGACACAAGAAATGCCAAGATTAACAGCAGAGGGACGTGAACGTGCCTTGGGCATGCTTCAAGTTGGTACGTCAAGTAGAGTCGTTGCACAACGGTTTCAATGCCATCATTCAACAGTCCTCAGGCTACTGAGCAGATACCAGCAGACAAGAACCACCAGAGATCGACCACGTCCGGGTCAACGTCGTGTAACTACACCACGTCAGGATCGCCATATTGTTCGTCGGCATCTTCGAGATCGTACACTTCCGGCTACCAGGACTGCAGCAACCGTACAAGGCCGACGGGGTTTGATCAGCGCTGACACCGTACGTCGACGTCTCCGCTCAGCAGGGCTACGTGCTCGACGTCCATATGTTGGACCCATACTCACTGATCGACATCGAAATGAACGTCTGCGTTGGGCGAAAAGGCATCGTCATTGGAGATTGCGGCAGTGGCATAGTGTGCTGTTCTCTGATGAGTCTCGTTTTCATTTACGGAATGCTGACGGTCGACTGCGAGTGTGGCGTCGACGTGGAGAACGTTACCACAATGACTGCGTTGTACAGACAGATGGATGGGGGGGGGGGGGGGGGGGGGAGGGGGGGAAGGGGGGGGGGAGGGGGGGGGGGGGGAGAGTGTCATGGTGTGGGGCGGCATCAGTCATAACCATCGAACAGAGCTCCATGTTTGTCGTGGAAGAGTTAATGCCTTTACTACAGGAATAACATACAGACAAATCACGTCACCCCATTTTTTCATCAGCACCAGGATATGCACACCTTCCAGCAAGATAATGCAAGAGCGCACACAGCACGTGTTTCAACACTGTACCTAGCGAACAATAATGTGCCTCTGCTTCCATGGCCAGCCCTGTCACCCGATCTATCGCCAATTGAACATATATGGGATTACCTGGGTCAACGCCTCTCACGTCGTCCGCAAGTATAGAACCTGAGAGAACTTGAAGATACACTACGTCAAGAGTGGAATGCCCCAGAACACTATTCGCAGACTTATTCGATCATTGAGAAGACGTTGCATGGCCTGTGTTGCTTTCAATGGCGGACATACCAGATATTGACTTTTCATTTTAACCCTATGTGTCTTCCTTACACTGATGACGTAAATGTAATTACTGTGTGGTATTCCTGTTACCTTTGTCGTCTTTCTTAATAATCCGTCTATGTCTGTTCTAATTAAAATCGGTCATTGCTCAAGTTGTTTTTGTTATATTTCAAGATTTATTGCTGTTGCGTTTTTAATGCTGTTCAGTATATTTCGCGAAATACGGTTATATTAAGAAGTGAACTTACTTAGCTCTTTAAATAATACATCTGCACACTTCGTTTTTTCGGTTCATGTTCGAAATGTTCGTACGCTGCACATGCTGTCCAGTATAAGGGCTCGCTGTCACCTGAGTGCCTCTCGCTGACTTGGTTGATGCATGTCATCGTATCCCAACTGCGTATATTGATGTTAATGATGTCAATCACTGGACTTTCTTGTCCAGACTCGATTATTTACAGACCGCCGTCATATAGCTGGAATATTGCTGAGTGCGGCGTTAAACAACAAATTCACGTGATCTAAACACAACGATGATGTTTATCTCTAGCAAAATGGATATTTCTAGAAAAGTGCACTTTGCAATTTTTGTCATTGCTGTAAATAATATTGCTTTTCGCCGGAATGGCTTGATTCACTTTATAAGTGTTTGTAGCTGTGCAGCTGTGCAGCTGTGGGGCGAGGAATGCAGCTGTGTGCGAGGACTGCAGCTGTTTTATTGTCTTTACTGAAATACTGCAGCTGATTTATTGTCTTTACTGAAATACTGCAGCTGTTTTATTGTATTTACTGAAATACTGCAGCTGTTTTGTTGTCTTTACTGAAATACTGCAGTTGTTTTGTTGTCTTTACTGAAATACTGCAGTTGTTTTGTTGTCTTTACTGAAATACTGCAGCTGTTTTGTTGTCTTTACTGAAATACTGCAGTTGTTTTGTTGTCTTTACTGAAATACTGCAGTTGTTTTGTTGTCTTTACTGAAATACTACAGCTGTTTTGTTGTCTTTACTGAAATACTGCAGCTGTTTTGTTGACTTTACTGAAATACTGCAGCTGTTTTGTTGTCTTTACTGAAATACTGCAGTTGTTTTGTTGTCTTTACTGAAATACTGCAGCTGTTTTGTTGTCTTTACTGAAATACTGCAGCTGTTTTGTTGTCTTTACTGAAATACTGCAGTTGTTTTGTTGTCTTTACTGAAATACTGCAGCTGTTTTGTTGTCTTTACTGAAATACTGCAGCTGTTTTGTTGTCTTTACTGAAATACTGCAGCTGTTTTGTTGTCTTTACTGAAATACTGCAGCTGTTTTGTTGTCTTTACTGAAATACTGCAGTTGTTTTGTTGTCTTTACTGAAATACTGCAGCTGTTTTATTGTCTTTACTGAAATACTGCAGCTGTTTTATTGTCTTTACTGAAATACTGCAGCTGTTTTATTGTCTTTACTGAAATACTGCAGCTGTTTTATTGTCTTTACTGAAATACCAGGTGTCTTGGTCTGTTGCAAGCAAATCTGTACACACCACAAATGAATTTTGAGAATTGAAACAGTTTTGCAGTTCAAGGCCGTTTTACCAAGTTTGAATTACCGGGTTTGGGTTTGTGCCAGACTTTTCACCAAGTTTCAACTTCTCGGTTTAGGATTTTTTCCACTTTTTTGAAACAATGTTTTTGTTTGGAATTGATAGCTGCGGTTGTCGACAAACTTTGACTTTTGTGGGGATTTAAGGCTTCAAAATGTTGTAAGTGTGAATGGAGAATGCCTTATTTGTAGCCAATATATATTTTTCTGCAGGTTACTGCAGGTTTCTGCAGGTTACATGTTGTAAAACGGTGAAGTTTGTATGTTTTATCAGCGGAAGATTTCGCTCGTTGTAACTGTTAATATCCGGTAAGTCCCACAATAATATCTATACTATGTAAACAATACTGTCTGCATTAAGGTGTAACAATATGGTATTTTCATGCTATTTTCACATGTATTTATTATTTCTTTTGTAGATTAATTTAATTTGGTTTGAACTTTGTACTTATTAGGCTTTGTTTATTTTATTACTTTGTGTACCCTTCTGACAAGTTTAAATTGGCACAGCTCCCATGTCCGAAAGCTATGGCCGATTAGGTGCCTCACTCTGGCAGTGTGTGTTCGAATCCCGGACGGGACGCAGCCCCAAAAGTACGAGCATCTGTACTTTACTAAGGGTTGTCCCAAATATAACATTTGTTACATTTTACCACTTTCTAAATGCCATCTTGTGTTCATAGCTTTCGACCATGGGAGCTGTGCCACTTTACACTTGACAGAGGGGTACTCAAAGTACGTGATCTAGACTACCAGTTGCCGGACTTTCTTTTTCTGGATGTCTCGGTGGCTGAGTGGGTGAGATCGCTGACTTTGTGTGCTGGCGATTAGGTGCCTCACTCTGGCAGTGTGGGTTCGAATCCCGGACGGGTCTCAACCCAAAAAGTACAAGAATCTGTACTCTACTAAGAAAGTGTTATCCCAATTATGGCATGTGTTACCTCCCTTTTGTTTTCACCATCACGGCTCATTCGCGACCAACTCGTGTTATTCCGGGACAAGTTACGGAAAGGAGCGAGTGGTGACGAATGCATCACGGCTGTTCCGTAACCACTCGCAATGTCGTAACCTGCAATTTGGCCTTTCCGGGAACGCGTGTTCTCGCCTAACATGCCTTGGGCACGAATACTAAGCCCATGTCTGTGATATCACACGACTTGATATAACCAGAATAACGCCAAAAGCGGCGTAAAGCAATATTTTTTTCACTCTCACCAAATGAAGCTGATGTTCGTTTAAAACAAACACTGAAGTTTAGAACCACAATAGATGTCATCCCACATGGGACGGGACGGGCAACACGCCACGATATAAGTTCTTTTGACTTACAGCTACTATTGACACATTTTCTATGTTCTACAGCCGTAGTGGGGCACCTGTTCAAATTACTGGTAAGCCAGGACAAGTTAAGCCCGTATGACCTGACAATTAACCCCCTATGACTCAATGAGGTCTGCCCACTGGCAGGTACCATTTTGAAGAAAGGGGTAGCGGGTGGTCCGCGACATTTAGTGCTATGGATATGTGCGTATCCTGTCTGGGCTTACAACGAGTTCTAGTGGCGAGTTCAAAATCACATAATAGTACGTGCTGATGTGGGGTACCCTATGACTGAAAATGGATACATGTTTATTTGTTTGTAATGTACTTCGATCAAACGACTTTTAAGGGAATTCTGGTAGCGACTTGTCACACCGACCTCTTAATAGTCTTAAGAGCAACACGTGTGTCCAGGGGAGCGTTGTCAGTTTCACCGTCATGTCCTGCACGTGCACTACATGCGTACACCCTCTCTACCCGTTACAAACAAAATATATTTGCCCAAATTCTGTGCCCGGTTTTCTTGTCTCAAACGCGGTTTGTGAGCTGGTTTACGTATAGGGTTGAAATGGTCTTTTTACTAACAAAAAACTGACAAGACTTCAAGGTACAGGTGATGTTTTCTTTTAATGCTAGATGGGGAAGAACACGGTGTCGGTCAGCGTGGCGTCACCGACACATCCACTGCAGTAAGTTGTTGACACAAGGCACTGGCGACGTCAGACGTTCACACTCACACAACGTTTCCTTTCACGGGATACACAGCTCCACCGGCCATCCGAGTTAATGGTTCAAGGGTGGAATGGCCAGGACGATTGTGAACAAAAACAGGCTTGAAGCGTTCAAGGGGATCTGTTTGTTTACTCAAGCATGCTGAGTGGTCGATTTATTTCAATGACAGGCTAAAAAGGTGTTGTGTTTCTGGTCCCTCCGGGTCATTTCCAAACCCCCGCGTCTGTAATCTTTCCAGATAATAAACCAAGGGCAGGCATCTCTAAATTGCCGACCAAAACCGGAAAGTAACGTTAAATTTATTTTTAAACCACTATTATGCTTGGCAAACCAAATGTCTAAACATCACGTCATTTCGGAAAAAAACAAAACAAACAGAAACATGAAGGTGTTTTTAGTCGTACAGAGTGTCTGAGAAATATATTTCTCTAATGATAACTGAAGAAGTCCTGCCGCATTCAGTCTGTGAAATGTTCCGTCACACAACAGAAGGATGTTGGTAGGACCGTGGATAACCAAGTCAGTGTATATATCCAACGTCATTCGTTTCCCAGCAGTCTGAGTGAGAATGTTGTGTTGATGTCTCGTTTATAGTGTGACCGACACACAGGAACCTCGTTAATCCATCACCCGTCTGGATAACCGAGTGTTGATACTCTCCGGGACACAACACGATTGTTACGGCGTGCAATTTCGGTCCGGTGCCGACATGAAAATCTGACCTCTAAAAGTAAAAGTTTCCATTTTAAAAGGGTCCGAATTACCAGGTAGCATTGTAGGATGTTTTCCGACCAGTGGATAGACTTAGCTGAGCGCATGCGTAGCTTCCAATGACTTCCTGTTTCAACTCACTCGCACGTGACAGCGGCAGATTTCAAGCCGGGGCACTGGCGGGCGCCGAAGTTGTTGTGTCTACAAGCGTCCAGTCTAGTCTCCGTGCCGCGACACTGGACATTGGTCATCCACAAGGATCTGGAGTTACGTGACCGATCACGTGAGTTTCTCATCCAACCAGCAGTGTAGCCCATCTGTTGACAAGCTACCTGAGCCTCGTTTCGGCCAAAGCCGTGTGAACAAATTGGCATCCATCTTGAGCTGTGATAGATCTCAACCAGGCCAGTATTCACGTCGTTGCTTTCTTCAAAAGCAACCAGGCGCAGCATGTGATCTAGAACAGAGGAATACATACGTTTACAGACTGATATTTAGTCCCAGAAATAAAGTTATCTTATATAAATAAATATAGATACAAAATAAAATAATAAAATCGAAACGGAGCGCACAACATACTTAATTTTAGGGCTAAAGCAACCAAGACTTGTCCAATCATTCTACACTTGAGTTTGACTTTTTAAAAATTATTTTCAAAAAGGGTGAGGTGACTTATAGGTGTAGAGTTCGCGAACTATGGTTGCTACTGCTCAAACCATATGTGTCGCATTCATTACTGATGTCAAGGCAGTTACGTCAATGATAACGTACATGTAACTGGACATTCGTTACAGATAATGTACGAGCCAGCGACATTGGCAGACGGATTGGGGTGTGAGGGCACATTGGTGAGTGAGTATGGTTTTACGCCGCTTTTCGCAATATTCCAGCAATATCACGGTCGGCGACACCCGAAATGGACTTCACACATTGTACCTATGTGAGGACGAGCGAACACCTTAACAACTAGGCTACCCCACCGCCCCACGTGGAACATACACAACTGAATTCAAACCTACCTAGCTTCAGAAAGTTACTAAAGATACTAAATGGGTAAAATTGCGTCTTTGACAGCAATTAGGTTTAGAATGACCTACACTATATTATATCCCGTTTCCGTATCGTAACTATAATACATTAGGAATTAAAAATATGTATACAATATACAATCTTTATTCATATTTACGATTCGGAAAGACACTAATTTACAACCGAATATCGAACACACGCTGTTTTATAAGTGTTACTTGAGGATGCCAAAAGTTTGGCCCATCCGGAACTGAAACACGAACCGACATGATTGGGGTAACGGGGTAATCGCGCCGGAAGATGAGGTTTCCATAGTTACTTATTTCAGGCTGAGGGTTTCCCACAGCATGTGCTTGATGGGAGGTAAAGTAGATGTCTGGGGGTAGACGGAGCCAAGTCACGTTCTGTTAATTACCACTGGTGCAGTTAGACTCCCGCGATTTACGATGTTACGATGTGAAGAACGCCTTTGTATAAACGATGATGGGGCATGCTAAAGTTTACTGTCTGGCAAGAATGTTAAGTTTGTTAGTGAGCCGGGAACGTGAGAGGTATCTCTACGCCACGTTTAACACTTGGGACAATAACGCTCTGAAACATCGGTTTTATATGCAGTGGTTCAAGCATTTTACGACCAGGCATGCTTCTATACCTCTACCAAATTTGAAAGAAATCTTTTGGATGACAATCTGTTAATATCCTAGAATGTGAATCTGTAACCCTGTATGTACGATAAAAAATATATGAATTCAAAACTTCAAGGCCTGAAAAAAGTCTCGATTAGCTGCCGGAACACATTCCATTGGGCGTAAAAGGCAAAACAGTGATGAAAATAATAGGAATGGATCGCTGGAAATCAGAGATTACACCAGGTGTTCGCGACAAGGGTAGCGTGTCCTGCTCTACAGGTAGCACCCGCCACTCAAAGTGTGCATTAAATGTAAATGTATGTTAACTAATGCCGCACCCAGCAATACTCCCGCAATACGACGGTGGCGTGTAAACAATCGAGTCTGGACCAGATAATCCAGTGAAGCATCCAACAGCGATTAAATACAGTGTGTATATTGCTTAATGATGTGCAGTATGTATAGTTTTACTGTACGCCATACGTTTTCTTATCGAACCCACGCCAGAAACCTATGATTGTGGGTTCGAATCCCGGTTCGCCCCGATAATGTTTCTAGGTTTGTCAGCACCATACCCGTGCTCGTGGGTCTCAAGTGGTAAACGTCTGAGATCTGCATCACTTCGGGCTTTCCTCCCACATTAAGCTGACACGCCGTGATGTAACTGGAATACTGTTAAAAGCGGCGTTAAATCTAACTCACTCACTCACTTATCGAACTGTAATCAACGACCACGTGCAATGCCAAAATATATGGTACAGAGGAATCACATACTTGCGTCCGACATGAATATGAAATTTAACATTGAGATTTCCCTTGTTCAGTACAATTTTCAATATCCCAGTCGAACGTGTGCTTTACAGAGTTTACAAACTGTATAGTTCTAGATTCCTCCTAAATTGCCGGGCAGAAGAAAATATAGACCCATTTTTGATGAGGGCTAACAATGAAACAAACAAGAAATGGTTATTTGATACAGGTATCATAGTTGTGTTTTTGGGCCTCATGTTTGCAGTGTTTCAGCGACTGTTTTTATCCAAGTAAAGTTTTGATGGTGGCTAGAAGTGCTGCACGTGCTTTTTCTGAACCAACCGCTTGTGTTTTGGACCTTAAGTCTGCGATGTTTCGGCGACTGTCACCAGCCTAGTGACGTTTAGATGACGTTTTTGTTTAGTCAAATTCAATATTCAAGTGTATAATTTCTCTGGCATGTCAGTTTTGTCCGACATTTTGTATGAACAGAAAAGCAATCTTGGCTGAAGTACCGGTACACATGTAGTGTGATCGAAGAATGCATATTTTGTACAGATGTCGCATGATATGGAAACACATTCAGTGGCCAGACCAACTGTAACGGTGGCTAGTATGGAAAGCATCTCGTGGTTCCTCTCACCCGTACGTTATTATTTGCTTTACTTTTCTTGTT
Organism: Haliotis rufescens; assembly: GCF_023055435.1. NCBI lineage: Eukaryota > Metazoa > Mollusca > Gastropoda > Lepetellida > Haliotidae > Haliotis > Haliotis rufescens. Next base: position 44,428,611 of record NW_025963780.1, read on the forward strand.
TATGAATGTTTTGCCTCAAATCTAGCGTAAAAGATTATCAGACCTTTCAAAATCGTTTTTAAAAAGTTGAGAAAAAAGCCCAACTTCTGTATATTTCACTCCTCAGTTTTGTGAAATGTGACAGGAATGTTCGAAAATTGAAAACGTTAACTAGGAAAAAAGAAACGAGCTACTTGGGGTACAAGTGAACCTGATTATTGTAGCGGACATCATTGAGCGTATATTAGTTGTCCGGATCAGGTATGGACACAAATTGCCTGATTGTCCCTCTATGAGAGCGATATCAAGGCTAAGCGAGGATAAAACAAATTTTAAACTGGAATTATTTGTTTCCTCATTCCTGATTCTCAGGGTCAGTGGTTCCATAAACCCAGTCGTAGAGAAATAAAACACCTTATTGCCAAAGTTGAGCACGTCGGTCGCTCGGTGTGAGCTCCTGCAATGGCGGACTGTGTTCCTGAACGATACTCATGATTATTAGGATGACGTCATGCTTCTCAGATACTCTTCTCTACAAGAGGAAATCCTATAATTAATCTCACAGAGATGAAAGCGAATGAAGTAAGAATCACTTTTAGCTTCACTAAGAAGGAATTTGCACCGAGTGACTGGAAGTTTAATTAGTAAACAGGCTCCGCTCCGGCCGAGAACAGGTGCCCGAGTGCTAGCGATGCCTACGCTCTTGTGTGGAGCTGTGTTTGCAAAGGTACACTTATCACATACATGTTTATTTGTTTGGCATTTGAAATAACACCAAAACGCGAACTGAAATAAACAAATCTTATTTTGCTTCAAAATGAATGTTTTTACATAAAAACAAACACACACACACATATAACTGAAGCAGTATCCCATTAAGTTGAAATAGTTCCTGGTATTATTTCAAATTCTACGTGTCAGTGACTCAAACTAGAACCCGGACCTTAAGATTTGTTTCGTTTGTTTGTTGTTCAACGCCGCACTCAGCAATATTGCACCGATATGACGGCCGTCTGTAAATATTTGAGTCTGGACCAGACAATCTAGTCCTCGCCATGACTGTGGAATATATTTATTTTATGAAAACAGCATCAGGAAAATTATTTGTTTTAATTTTAGGGGAGAGAAGTATATTGTGTAATATAAGATTTCATAGACTATATGTTATGACTGACATAATGAGCATCGATTTACGCAATTGGGATACGATGACATGCATCAACCAAGTCAGCGAGCCTGACCACACGATCCCTCTAGTCGCCACGTACGACAAGCATGGGTTGCTGAAGATCATGTTACGGTAAGTATGCACCTGATGAAGCCACCGTCATGTATAATGTTACGGTAAGTTCGAACCTGATGCAGCCATCGTTATGTATAATGTTACGGTACGTATGAACCGGATGAAGCCACTGTTAGGTATAATGTTATGGTAAGTACGAACCGGATCCAGCCACTGTTATGTATAATGTTACGGTAAGTACGAACCGGATGCAGCCACCGTTATGTATAATGTTACGGTTAGTTCGAACCTGCTGCAGCCACCGTTATGTATAATGTTACGGTTAGTACAAATTTCATGCAGCCACTGTTATGTATAATGTTACGGTAAGTACGAACCGGATGCAGCCACCGTTATGTATAATGTTACGGTAAGTTCGAACCTGCTGCAGCCACTGTTAGGTATAATGTTATGGTAAGTACGAACCGGATCCAGCCACTGTTATGTATAATGTTACGGTAAGTACGAACCGGATGCAGCCACCGTTATGTATAATGTTACGGTAAGTTCGAACCTGCTGCAGCCACTGTTATGTATAATGTTACGGTAAGTTCGAACCTGCTGCAGCCACCGTTATGTATAATGTTACGGTAAGTTCGAACCTGATGCAGCCACTGTTATGTATAATGTTACGGTAAGTTCGAACCTGATGCAGCCACCGTTATGTATAATGTTACGGTAAGTTCGAACCTGCTGCAGCCACCGTCATGTATAATGTTTCGGTAAGTTCGAACCTGATGCAGCCACCGTTATGTATAATGTTACGGTAAGTTCGAAACTGCTGCAGTCACCGTTATGTATAATGTTACGGTAAGTTCGGACCTGATGCAGCCACTGCTATGTATAATTTTACCGGAAGCAGTCAGGTGCATAATTCGTTGTCCTATATTATGTTACAGTAAGTACGCACCTGCTACAGACGCCGTTCTGTATAACGTTACAGTACAAGCATATGTTTTGACCTCTCTGCGCACATGACAGAGGGCCGCTAACAGATTGCCTTGTAGCTGGCCGCTATGACAACAAACAAGCGTTCTCAATGCGCGTGCGGACCTAAACTCACAGTTGATATTTGTAGGCGTTCCCCGCGGCAGTCGTTAAGACAACACTTTTCTTGATAAGCAACAACCATTAAGGTGCCAGGCACACTCTGTCCGTGTACTGTTATTGATTGATGGAGACAAAGCCAGGGATACTGTGTTTTACATTCACAGTATAAGTAACCCTGGAAGGAGGTGTGGGGAAGGAGGTATGGGGGTGGGGAGGTGTTCATGGGGATCGACTTCCTCCTGAAAAGTACTCTTGACTCAAACACTCCTCATCTCAACCCACACCCCTCCCTCTGCAAGTCTTAAAAGATTACCATTTTGGTGAAATCCTCCACCACGTATGGCACTGAATATCTTTGAAACATACTTAGGTCGCCTTAGGGACGTACACTGGACGCCTGTGACTCATTTTTGCACTACAGAATAATTATCTACGTTTCGGAATATAACTCACCACAAATAACCGCAAAATCCCCATGGTGGCTGCAAGACTTGGCCTCGTTGTCCAGTGATATAACCGGGCACTGGAAGGTGCGCAGACACGTTACGTTAAAATCCCAGTTGATACCGGAACCGGAACCGAACTGCCCCCTGCCGGCCGCAATACCACCAAGATATCCAAGATGGCGGCAAATGGCGGAGGCGTCAGTGTGACCAAGGCTTGTGTTGCAGATGGTGCCCCACTGGCCCTTATGGTAGATCTCCACCCGGCCTTCGTTAACATTCCGTCCATCCACCAGGGTGATGAGCGGCTCTGAAATATACAACGTATTGGAGTTTTATGCACAGTTACTGACAACAGTGGTTGTGAAATATACAATGTTATCGTCATTTTATGTACAGTTGTTGACATCAGTTCCTGGGAAATATACAACGTTATCGTCATTTTATGTACAGATATTGACATCAGTGGCTGGGAAGTATACAACGTTATCGCCATTTTATGTACAGATATTGACATCAGTGGCTGGGAAATATACAACGTTATCGACATTTTATGTACAGTTATTGACATCAGTGGCTGGGAAATATACAACGTTATCGACATTTTATGTACAGATATTGACATCAGTGGCTGGGAAATATACAACGTTATCGACATTTTATGTACAGTTATTGACATCAGTGGCTTGGAAATATACAACGTTATTGCCATTTTATGTACAGTTATTGACATCAGTGGCTGGGAAATATACAACGTTATCGTCGCTTTATAAAAATTTACTGACATAAGCGGCTGGGAAATATACAGCCTTATATGATATCTACAGTTACTGAATCCAGAGGGTATGAAATGTACATTATCATCATTATGTCTACAGTTACTGACATCAGCGGTTCTGAAATATACAACCTCATCGTGATTACATTTACGTGACTGCCATAAGCGGCTGGAACATATACAGCTTCCTATCATATCTACATGAATTTATCTATCTCAACATCTTTTTAATATGCAACATAGATTCATTATTAATCATATTTCAATAATAGCCTTACTGAAAATCATTAAGCGCCTCATTTGTGATATTGAGCTGTATTTTAACGCCGCTTCGAACAGAGTGTCGGTTATATGACTGCCTGTCTTGTCGTCAGTGACACACATTTCAGACGTTCACCACTTTGGTAAAACCCACGACCACGGGCACTGGGCTGACAAATCAACGATCGTAGTAGGGCGCATTTAGGATTCGAACCCACGACCAGCCAATCCACTTCAGACTACATGGCCACCCGAGCTCATATATCGGCTTTGAACAAACACCTGTCTAGAAATCATTTGGAAATAAATGCATGTCTTGCATAAAAGTCTTTTAAATGTTCCCTTTTAAAGAAATTAATTCCAGTAAATATTTTCGGGAATTCGGAAATTGATAAATGTAATTATCAAATCAGTGGGCAACGAGATATTATAACGAGAAAAGATAATATTAAATGTCCCTTCTATTTTGTCAATTTATGATAACATTATTTAATTTCAAAGAGGCATATCTTCTCTACCTTGAACGAAAAACTGGGTTTAAAGAAAGGCAGTGCCGAGGAGATTTCCTGGCTCTTATCAAAGGCTTAACGGTACTCAGTTTCATTACGAGGAAGGCAGGGGTATAGGAGTTTATAAAACATATGTGAACAATGTGTTCCAGGCGCATGAAACAGACGGACACAGATGTTTTTACAATCACGTGACATGTTGACGTTGCCGTGAAGGTCATCCGTGAAGCGTGACGTAGACAACACGACGATATTGACGTATTCTGGCTATACAGTAAACTACGGTTATAACGAACACGCTTATAACGAACTGACGGATATAACGAACTTACTTTTTTGGTTCCGACTATTTGCTGTAGTTATGATGTATATATGCTTATAACAAACTACGGTTATAACGAACTAAAATTAGTAGTCCCTTTGAGTTCGTTATAACCGTACTTTACTGTACTTAAAAGGTTGACATCGAAGACATTATTTTGAACATTGTCAATTAAATATTCGTTTGGCCTATATGCTGTTGAAATATACATTAACAATGGAGGACAGAACCAGTCTAGATTATCTGCTGGAGTGAGTGAGTGAGTGGGGTTTTACGCCGCTTTTAGCAGTATTCCAGCAATATCACGGCGGGGGACACCAGAAATGGGCTTCACACATTGTACCCATGTCGGGAATCGAACCCGGGACTTCGGCGTGACAAGCGAACGCTTTAACCACTAGGCTACCCCACCGCCCCTTATCTGCTGAAACAAATTCCATTTCAAAATCGCTTTAGAAATTATATGAATGGTCTACTGAAAATCAGTTATGACACCAGGTGTTCGCGAAAAGGGTAAACATGTCCTGCTCTACCGGTAGCACCCGCCATTTACACAATTTGGATAAAAAGTATAAGTAGTTATTGCCAGACAATGCACATCAAGATTCCTGCCATGCGTCTGCGGTAAACAAACCAGACAATCAAGTGATCGATGAACCAGAAAAATCTAGTGACACGATAGTGCATTCACTGATTTTGTTGAAACGAATAAAAACGATATGATAATTTTAGTGATGACACCAGGTGTTCACGAAAAGGGTCAGCCTGACCTTACCTATCGGTCACAATAGGATATTGAGTAACCATGGACACGAGTGAGTGAGTATGGTTTTACGCCGCTTTTAGCAATATTCCAGCAATATCAGGGCGGGGGACACCAGCAATAGGCTTCACACATTGTACCCATGTCGGGATTCGAACCTGGGTTTTCGGCGTGACGAGCGAAATCTTGAACCACTAGGCTACCCGACCGCCCCTCCATGGACACGATATCACCCTTCATACTTACTGGTACGCTACGACGTTTGGTTTAACATAGGGGTGTTATTACTGGTATTTATTAATTAAAACATTGTATTGTAAAAATGGTACGAGTTGAAAATTCTTATATGAACGTTGTATCTATACAATGTTAAAAAAACGAGAATTGGACGGTGTTTCCGAATTTGAGAGTTATTCACAGTAATAAAGCTCATTCATGTAAACTCTTGTATGATTGGGGGCGGTCGGGTAGCCTAGTGGTTAAAGCGTTCGCTCGTCACGCCGAAGACCCGGGTTCGATATCCGACATGGGTACAATGTGTGAAGCCCATTTCTGGTGTCCCCCGCCGTGATATTGCTGGAATATTGCTAAAAGCGGCGTAAAGCCATACTCACTCACTCACTCACTTGTATGATTGTATTATGAGCTGTACTGAATACATTGACTGTCTCTCTGAAATACTGCCAATGCGACTCCTGATTGCAACTCACTCCTTCACTCACTCACTCACTGAAGATATTTCTGTAATGTAAATGTTGTGTTAATTTAGAGTGAGTGAGTATGGTTTGACGCCGCTTTTAGCAATATTCAAGCAATATCATGGTGGGGGACACCAGAAATGGGCTTCACACGTTGTACCCATGAGGGGAACCGAACCTGGGTCTTCGGTGTGACGAGCTAACGCTTTAACCACTAGGCTACCCGACCGCCCCGTTCATTAAGAGCTGGGTCTCGTTCCATAAAGCAACGTCAGCACTAAGATGAGTGTTACTACCATAGTTTAACATAGGCTTACGACAGTCGTAGCGCTGAGGTCGCTTTCTTGAAAAAGGCCCTGGTCGCATTTTCTGGTATTTCCCAAACTCACTCAGGAAGTGTCAGAATTCGGGTGTGTAGCATGATGGGACGTTATCACATCAGCTGCATCCTCTCGCAAACAATGGTCCAGTCATGCCAGTGTGGTGAGACTGTCAAGTCACCTGGATCTCCCCATCGCCGACATACTCGCAGTGTCCGACAGGAAATGGGCGGTATGTAGATGCCTGATGCTGAACAGTCTCTGGCTTCATGGAAGGTAACACAGGAATTTGGTTTTATGAACCAACAAGGGAACAGTCTCATTAACAGCTGATCTCAGTGCTCGCTACCGTTAGACAATGGTCTGAGGACATCCGAGTACAGGTCATGTCAAAACTATGTATCATCAGAACGAAGTATCTGTGTATCTTTGAAACCCAGAACTGTAGAAACAAAGCGACAAAACCCTTCGTTTTCATATCAATGAGATATGAGGTGGTGATCCATACAGACTAAAACAGATTCAGTTGTTACACGTTTTGCTATTAATGGAAAACGTCTCAACACCGTGTGCACTGTGGATGCAGCGTTTCTGTAGTTGACACCCCCCGTCAAGGGGAGTATACACTGACGCTGTGTGAGACGGTCCCCGTCAAGGGGAGTATACACTGACGCTGTGTGAGACGGTCCCCGTCAAGGGGAGTATACACTAACGCTGTGTGAGACGGTCCCCGTGAAGGGTTTTACCATCTAGACTCGCCCCGCACATACACATATTCTCCCGATATGCACGATAACAACGATAAAGATACATGTGACTTTAACACCAAAATAAACGTGAACAAGGTGGGTATTCTCTCGGAAGTTATCATCAACACCTTTAAATGTTGTCCAATCGATAGACTGACCCCAGTCCATTCCTACCCGCCCTTATCCCCACACAGACCCTCCGCCCCCTAGCCTGTCTCACAGTCCTTCAACCATACTCGTTCCTTCCGCCCAGCCCCTACTGTAATGCTACATAGCCCTAAATGAAGCAAGTCTAGATTTTCCACACGTCTCCCCCAACTCACTGGGGTTACTTTTCAGTTTTAATAAAGTTGTTTGTTTCTTTCAAAGCTAGGGATACAGGGCAAGTCGTCTAAGGAGCCGCAATTCGCTGTGCAGAGTTGCGTCCCTTAGGCACGAGAGAAACATATGATCGTAGGTTCGAATCCCGGTCGCCCACATCATATTTCTAGGTTTATCATCATCATACCCGTGGTCTTGGGGTTAGCCAAAGTGGTAGACGTCCTAGACCTGCATCACTTCGGGCTTTCCTCCCACATTGAATTGACATGCCATGATATAACTGGAATACTGTTCAAAGCGGCGTTAAACCTAACTCACTTATTCTACCAAAGTTACTTATTTTCAGGGACTAAGCGGTAATCTAACACGGTAGTTCAACACACAACCCTGCACTCGGTATAAAGGGGCTGCACATTTTCATGTCGAACGTTTCTTCCATGGCTATAGGACTCAGCTGCATCCGCTATCAGCCCCCTCACATGCCTGGCCTCTCCCACAGATTGTATTTAGGTTGTTGTGTTTTTATCAGTATGGCTTCATGCTCATTTAATACATCTTATATCTCGACTGCCTTGATAACACGCGATACAGACTTATTTTAACCTGGGTTTTTTATCAGGAGAGTGCAGTGCAAGAATACCATTGCAGCAGGTCAACGCGGAAAACGCAGTGTATCTCTCTCTCGTCTGAGACATTCATAGCTCCGGGCTTTTCTCCCACCGCATTAAGCTGACGCCTTGATACAATCACATACTGTTCAAAGCCGCCTAAAACGCACACACTCATCACTGGAGCATTGCGTGAGTCTCCAACCAGTCGCCATATACTATCTCACGCACTCGCTCACTGGTATCCAGTCTCTCTCTCTCCCTCTCTCTGGCTCTCTCTCTCTTTCTCTCTCTCTCTCTCTCTCTTTTTCTGGCTCTCTCTCTTTCTCCCTCTCTCTCTCTCTTTCTCTCTCCCTCTTTCTCTCTCTTTCTCTGGCTCTCTCTCGCTGTGTAAAAAGGAGAGAGCGAGGAAGAGTGGGGAGAAAGCAATAGATAGGGCGAGCACCGCAAATATAAATTAGGAGAGTGAAAAAGGACACGTGAGAGAAATAGAATGTTGTCTCGGAGAAGAATCTGGACGAGAGCATGAGAGTGATAGAATGAGTGAGTGTAACGCTGCTCTGTACAGTATTTAAGTTACATCACGTGAAATCTCATGGTGATAGAATATGGAGAATAAGGAAGACAAGTTAATGACCGAAATACTTAACCGAGGGAGTGGAGAATGACATGTTCAGAAGTGGCTGGAGACAAGATCGTGGCACAATGAATCAGTGCTAGTTCTCCAAGACACTGGAATATCCGTATATAATGTGATCAAAATCAATCTAGATGATAAAAATAGGCCAGTCTAGCTGGCTGCATACCACAGCATGACATTGACATGTAGGAGAACGGCGTTGACATGCGCTAGATATACATGTATATGATACTACAGGCGTGGCGCAGTCAGTCGACGCTTGTTCCCATGCACCACGGCCACTGATAATTATCTTATCTTATCACATGTGTCAGATGTGCTTATAGCCGGCGGCCCCACCCCACACCCCCATCTCCGACTAGCACACACACACACACACACACACACACACACCCCACACCCCCAAGTACACTGTTGACATAGCGACACACGGACAACAGCAGAATGTAAGCGTTTTTAACAGTATCGTATGACACACAGCTGTCGACCTTCCAGGAACCGGAAGTGGGTCAGGGAGAGGTCACAGTGGCGTGGCGAGACGAGATCAAACGAGATTTCAAATACTACTTTATCTGATAAGTGCACGGGGGTGAACGGGGATCTTTGAATCAAGCTGGGATGCGCTGTTAAAGCATCAAATGACACTTACAGATCAGCGTCTACACGTCCCCCCCCCCCCCCCCGGGTATAAACCCCGGTCGCCCTCGTTCTGCAGAGTATTGAATAAAGTCAGTCTAGGTAGCCTTTGATCAAGTAAAATATCCGAGATATAATCTATGGATACGTTCAAACAACAGAGCCTGTACAAGTAATATTAGTCCTGCACCATGTCTGTGGAATTCATATTTTGTAGGTATTTCTGTTTACTAATAGCCTAGGCAAGTCCAGATCAAACTAACCAAGTCTAGTTTGCTTGATTCCACAACAGCAGAAGAGGAAAGCTTCTTTCGAAAAAATAGTTTTATTATTTCAAAGACATGTTCATTGACTAAGTGTTAGTCTGAAATAATATATCCCATGAAAAAAGAGAAACGGTCAACAGAAGCTCTGAAGTCCTTGGGCAATGACTGGGCGACCTAGGCTCCTACACCCCACCACCACCACCTATAAAATATTTATAAAATAAATAAAAATAAACTAAACTACCATTTCTTATAGCGAAACTGTAAACGCCCTGGAAGTACCGCAGGATTTTAAGCGACAATTTCATAGATACGAATCATTGTACTCTCTGGGTTCGCGATTGCATGTATCAGGACAACATGTTTCTTATTATATCCTCTTACAATACCATGTTGTTCCATGTTGAAAAGGGGGGGGGGGGGCAGTCTTTTAAGGCGCCGCGATTCGCTGAGCAGAGTTGCGCCCCGTGGGCACGCCAGAAACAGAGGAATTGTGAGTTCGATTCCCGGTTCGCCCCGATTATGGTTCTAGGTTTGTCAGCACCATACCCGTGCTCGTGGGTTTCACCGAAGTGGTAAACGTCTGAGATCTGCATCACTTCGGGACAAGCCGTGATATAACTGGAATATTGTTAAAAGCGGCGTTAAACCCAACACACTCACTCACCATGTTGAAAAACAGTACTTTCAGGGCAAGTCCACTTAGTTTGGATAGCTTGTGCGAATGTTATGTTCAAATTGGAATTGCGTATCTCATTTTCTCACTGTAGAAGAAGCTATATACAGTCTTATACACCCACCACGATAGAAAACCGTGTCATTGGGCCAACTTTGGCGAATGGTATACCGTTTGTCAAAGAACCCATCACATAAGGTTGGTAATTCGATAGACCAACAATGGGTTTTTTATGTTGTAGAGTTGCAAACATGTTTACTTTATTTAGTTTTATTTACAATACATTAAAATTAAATGTCAATTTACAACTTGCACGATGGCGGCATCAATTCTGGTCACGTATAGTATACGTCACGTGGTATATGAGCAATAAAATAAAGGTCAGGTTATTAAAATATCGTCGCGTCAGCCAGCCCGACTTGTTTATTCAACAGACGTAAGCATTATTTTTAGCCTCGTTTCCTCACCATCACGTCACTCTCGCGTCACTCTCACGTTACTCACACGCACTGAGAAGACCTCCACGCGCCACCTCCTCGTCAATGAACGCAAGCACTCGAGGATGCGTGTGTGTCGACAGGAATGTGCAATAGAATGTCGCCCCACAGCACCAAAACACCATGAGGCCACGCCTTCTTACGTCCTTGTTATATAACATGGACACACACACGTGGTTTGTGTCCTAGCAACAGTTGCTAGGATACGTATCGGTATGGTCCACACATCACACACATTGCTATAACACACATCAGAGGCCATAAAATAAATAAAATCTATTTTGTAGTCTCTGCACACATGTATGAGAGGTCAACAAGTGTTTCATTGCTTGACAAATCTGTCATTGAATCTTAATTCTATATAATCACGTAGGGCAAGAAAATTCAACGTAGGAAATCACAGATGCAAAATCATCATCAAAGTATTTATATCAACAATCGAAAGGTAAACTTCTCTTACGCAATTCACAATACGTATGAAGTATCAGTACCTAGTTAATTATATTCATTTAAATGGTTTTCTTCATGATTTAATCAATAAATGAAACAGTTACTAATTTTCTGTAAATTTGACGTCATTTGGAGGCTGCTAACCAGAGAACCTCACCCCAGGGGCTCAGTAGGTACGGGCAACTTTCGTCAACCAAAGTGGGACTTAATCAGTTAATAGTGCTGACATTGCTAAATCAACGTTGACTTATAGTATACCTTGGTCTACACGGGTTCGCAAGGTCGTCAAGGGTTTTTAAATCGAACGCAAGCACCACAACATGGCCAAATTGTCATTGAGACCCGAGACCCGAAACAAACATATATGGGAAAAATTCAAATAGATTATAACACAATAATGATCACATCTTAACACTTATCATCACATTAAGGTTTTATCATCTGGGTTATGTGCCCTTGGCGGTCTCTGCTTGACGCTGCCATTAGTCTGTTTAACACCCCCCTCCACCCCCCGCTGGTTACATCAACAGTTACGTCGCTCTGCTCCTCCCCTTCAAGTCAACCACGACGTAAACAGCCACGTGCATTCATTCAAGATAGTCTTTTTTCCGCTCCCCTCGGGGAAGTCACCCTGCTGACTTCATTTCCCACGTGTTGCCACTCACCTCGGCATTTTAACTCGACAGTCCAATTTCCTCATGTTGTTTCAATATGGCCGCTTCAGGCGAGATAAACCACCTTCAGCAGCATTACGGTTATAAAGTCCACAGGTGAGGACTCTAGAAGCAAGCAGCTAGTCATATATTTGGCGATACAAGTGGCGATACCATCAAAAGTGCAGCTGCATTTAAATGGTACACAATGGAGAGATGTCCTGTGTCTCGTATCTTACGTGTCTTGTCTGTCCCGTGTGTTTCCCGTGCCCATGTGTCGTGTGAGTCCAATGTCCAGTGTCCCGTGTGTTTCCTGTGCCCCATGTGTCGTGTGTGTCCAATGTCCAGTGTCTCTTGTGTCGTGTGTCCCGTGTGTTTCCCGTGCCCCATGTGTCGTGTGTGTCCAATGTCCAGTGTCCCGTGTGTTTCCCGTGCCCAATGTGTCGTGTGTGTCCAATGTCCAGTGTCTCTTGTGTCGTGTGTCCCGTGTGTTTCCCGTGCCCCATGTGTCGTGTGTGTCCAATGTCCAGTGTCTCTTGTGTCGTGTGTCCCGTGTGTATCCCGTGCCCCGTGTGTCCAGTGTCCCGTGTGTTTCCCGTGCCCCAGGTGTCGCGTGTGTCCAGTGTCCCGTGTGTATCCCGTGCCCGATGTGTCGCGTGTGTCCAGTGTCCCGTGTGTATCCTGTGCCCGATGTGTCCAGTGTCCCGTGTGTATCCCGTGCCCCATGTGTCGCGTGTGTCCAGTGTCCCGTGTGTTTCCCATGCCCCATGTGTCGCGTGTGTCCAGTGTCCCGTGTGTTTCCCGTGCCCCATGTGTCGCGTGTGTCCAGTGTCCCGTGTGTTTCCCGTGCCCCATGTGTCGCGTGTGTCCAGTGTCCCGTGTGTATCCCGTGCCCGATGTGTCGTGTGTGTCCAGTGTCCCGTGTGTATCCCGTGCCCGATGTGTCGTGTGTGTCCAGTGTCCCGTGTGTTACCCGTGCCCCATGTGTCGCGTGTGTCCAGTGTCCCGTGTGTATCCCGTGCCCGATGTGTCGTGTGTGTCCAGTGTCCCGTGTGTTTCCCGTGCCCAATGTGTCGCGTGTGTCCAGTGTGTTTCCCGTGGCCCATGTGTCGCGTGTGTCCAGTGTCCCGTGTGTTTCCCGTGCCCCATGTGTCGCGTGTGTCCAGTGTCCCGTGTGATTCCCATGCCCCATGTGTCGCGTGTGTCCAGTGTCCCGTGTGTTTCCCATGCCCCATGTGTCGCGTGTGTCCAGTGTCCCGTGTGTTTCCCGTGCCCCATGTGTCGCGTGTGTCCAGTGTCCAGTGTCCGTGTGTTTCCCGTGCCAATGTGTGTCTCATGTGTCCAATGTCCAGTCTCCCGTGTGATTTCATGCCTCGTGTGTTTACCATGTCCTGTAACACCAGTAGGACTTGATCCTGGGTCCGGTTCGACCCGTTTCCTGAGTCCCATGTGTTCGGTGTCATCTGTCCTATGTTTTCCCAGTGTTTCCTTCGTACCACATGTTCCGAGTGTTTCCCGTGTCCCGTGACTTTTCGGTTTAGTCTGTGTGAAGCTTCGTCATTCACACTCTGTCCTGATGTACCAGCAACCTTTGACAGCGCTCCTAAATCACACGTGTACCAGTGACAGCAGTGACAACTGCAGTCGGGTCAGAATGTTTGACACTCATTAGGTTATTGTTGTGACGAAGTGAATCTGTTATGGGGTTACCAGCGTGGGTGAGTGAGTTGAGTTTAACGCTGTTTTGAACAGTACTTCAGTTATATCATGTGAAGGACCTAAGAGAGTGCGGAGCTTGTGTAACAGCGACAGGTTGAGCTGTGCAGATCAGCCAGGAAATACGTACGATTGTGTGGAGCTTTGGGTTGGGATTGTTGTGTTATGTCATTGAGTACTTTATTAAGAGACATACTGATTTTTCTCTCAATGTATACAGACATATAATTTCTTTGTTTGAATTTTTTAAACACGTTTTGAGACACACCACATCAAGTGTACAAGTTTTGGTACAACCTGAGGTTAAATTTTATTTATATTTTTCTAAGATTTTCGAGAACAAATTCTTCTTTTGAAACAAGATACCAATAAACGATAAATGGTCAGCAGCACTTATAACCACTCAGCAGCTCTCAGCGACACTCAGCAGATCTCAGCAGCACTCTGCAGCGCTCAGCAGCTCTCAGCAGCACTCAACAGTACTCAGCAGCACTTTGCAGCTCTCAGCAGCACTCAGCAGCTCTCAGCAGTACTCAACAGCTCTCAGCAGCTCTCAGCAGCACTCAAAGCTCTCTGCAGCACTCAGCAGCACTCAACGGCTCTCAACAGCTCTCAGCAGCACTCAACAGCACTCAGCAGCTCTCTGCAGCACTCAGCAGCACTCAGCAGCACTCAACAGCCCTCAACAGCTCTCAGCAGCACTCAGCAGCTCTCAGCAGTACTCAACACCTCTCAGCAGCTCTCAGCAGCACTCAACAGCTCTCTGCAGCACTCAACGGCTCTCAACAGCTCTCAGCAGCACTCAACAGCACCCAGCAGCACTCAGCAGCACTCAACAGCCCTCAACAGCTCTCTGCAGCACTCAGCAGCACTCCGCAGCACTCAACAGCCCTCAACAGCTCTCAGCAGCACTCAGCAGGTCTCAGCAGTACTCAGCAGTACTCAGCAGCACTCAGCAGTACTCAGCAGCTCTCAGCAGCACTCAACAGCTCTCTGCAGCTCTCTCGGTTTTCGACAGACACATGGCGCCGTCTGGTATTACATTTCGTGACGATGTATGGTTGTTTGAGACTGGGTTGTAATTTACAACAGCAGACAGGTAGGTTGTGGAGCTGGTACCCACGGTGATGTTGATGGGAAGATGGCTGTGTCGGCAGCATCAGGGCTATCGGTGGGGCTGTAGTGCCTGACAGCCGTGTGGAGATGATTGAGCTGTCACTGTGGTTGCCCTCAAGTTCACATATGAATCTAACCGAAAAATGTCGAGCATTCTTCAACTTACATTTTTTGCTTCAAAGAAGTTGTTAAGAAACTGAAAGTCTAAATTGTTACACAAGGAGCTCCCTCTCATCAACGACTGGTTCTGACTTTGATGGATCGCAATGGAGATTCTTTAACGTTTCATGTTTCTCGTCAATTAGCGTTAACCTCGCAGACTCGCTGAATTTGTGTCAAAATTTGACATGTTGGAGGATTTGTGCGTGAGTATGTCGTAGACTCGATAACAGAATACTTATCTGCAATATCTGGCTCTTTGTAGTCAATTACCCCCTGATAATCCTGGAATAATGCTCAAAGCGGCGTAAAATCACACTCACACTCACCCATTACACTGATCACGTGCTATTTCCCATTGGCGGAATAAGATTAAATGCCATCTCAGAATATTCCAACCAACGCCAGATTCCCACGGCCGTTGTCAGCAGTGCAAATATATCAACCCCATTTGGAAAGTGTCATTGAGACTGGCCTAACTTTCAAGAAAATAATTTTGATTCAAGCAGCCTGGGTTCGACGCCACACTAGGACAGCCAGTTGGCCACAGGATGTCTCCCCGTGTTACGCTACCCTTCCCTTATCTCATGTAGTCCTGCGCCATGACTGTGGAATTATAAAAAATCTAGATTTGTCTAAACGAGTCTGGGGGCACGGGTGGCCCAGTCGTCTAAGGCGCCGCGATTCGAGTAGAGTTGCGTCCCTTGGGCACGCCAGAAACCTATAATTGTGGGTTCGAATCCTGATTCGCCCCGATTATGTTTCTAGGTTCGTCAGCACCATATCCGTGTTCGTGGGTTTCACCGAAGTGGTAAACGTCTGAGACCTGCATCATTTCGGGCTTTCCTCCCACATTAATCCGTGTTATAAATGGAATAATGTTAAAAGCGGCGTTAAACCAACACACTCACTCACTAAACGAGTCTAGATCAAACTTAACCAAGTCTAGTTGCCTTAATTCCACAACGGAAGGAAAGGTTCTATGAAGAACTCAGTTATTTTAAAGCCTAGGTGTTAGTCTATATTGCTTGGTGAAACCCGATCTCGACTTGATGCTTCTGGCAAAGGAAAGGGTGCTATAAGGGCCCATTTACCTAACAGGATCTGAGCAAAACTTTCAGAAGTCGCATATTGTCCCTGTGTTCACGTACACCAAAATTGTACTTTTTCATTTCAACACGTGCATGTTCACGAGATACAACAATACTAACTGTTTTCATGAACTAGGTAGATCTACAATTATACAAAGGCTGATTTTCGAGGTTTTCACATTAGGAACCGCGTGTCTAATACTGAAACACGATTGTTTCATATTTTCATTGATCTAGAAAAAAACAGTGGAGACCTCGCGCTAAGGCAATCTAGACTTCCAAATTATTTAAGACTTCACTTGGATTCCGTTCTTAATATATTCACCTTGGTCTGGCAGACAGACTAGGATATGTGGTAACGAACAGTTTGGGTGAAGGACTTGCTCCAAGTCATACTTTCTCTTGTGTCTTTGATGTGCGACGGAAGGCTTAGGTGTCACTGTACCAAACACTATCAAGAAAGAAATATACGCTTGGGAAATTTATCCACTTAAAATGTAAATATCCAGAATCATGAAAACAAATTATTTCACTACATCCTCTCAAATAATGAAGCCATCAATAGCAACTGCATTTGCTTCCATGTCTATCATTTCAAGCAATAAATGCCCCTTGATATAAATCAGCCGATGACATAATATGTATAATATCATCACATATGTAATATTGATATATTTTGTTGTTTAATATTTGTTTTGTTTTTTTGTATTGTTTGTTTGTTTTTTTGTTTTTGGTTTTGTATTGTATTGTTTTGTTTTTATTTTTTGTTTTGTTTTTGTTTTTTGGGGGAAGGGGGAAATTGTTTTTTGTGTTTACAAGAATGTATTTATGTCTGTATATATGTATATATGAATCATAATATTTTTGTCATTTTAAGAATTGCATCTCTTCTGCAATAAATATTATCTTATCTATCGTATCTTCTCTTATCTGTCCCCCGGCATGATATATTGCTGGAATATGCTAAAAGCGGCCTAACACCATGCTCACTCTTGTTTCTTTCTATACTCATGTACTTCATCGTGTGGAAAGAATAACTGGCATTTAACCAAGCCGGACAATTTTCACAACTACTTGGCAAAGTTTTAAATAAATTAAGTTTTGATGACTTTGCCAGAGTGGCAATGTGGCTTTTATCAAACGTCGTTCTTTTAAAAGTTCATGTTTTTGGAAGAAACAGGTTAAATTTCTGGCTCTGTCCGGAACGGAAATAACATGAAGACCCCCATCAACCACTGGTTTGTCCGGCCCAATACTTACAGGTCGCCCTGACTTAGCCGGATTATTGCCGAGTGCGGCGTTAAACAACATCCACTCTCTTGCTCTTTAATGCTGAGACTTAAAATTACTAAACTATTAACAAATATCCTCGTATCAAGTATACACCATCCCTTCCTACGTACAATGAAAGTTTGATAATGTTGACCCCCGCTATTCCGGAAATCTCGCCTTCCGGACGATTTTGTTGCGAATCTCCATAATTATGTCTTTTTCAGTAGCATTATCCAGCGTCAACGATTGGTTCGCCCAGATGATTTCACTTTAAACAGGACCGTCCAGATTAACGAGGTGTTATCTGAACAACGAAACCAAAATTAATGCAGAAACAAACTTCCATTTGAAATAACGGGTCCCCCATTGTACATGTTTACCCAGCTCTCTATAACTACGTTCATAGTAAAGTAAAAATAAACATAATGTCCATAACTGATATAATTATGGCCCAACACGTGTAGTTACCTGCCAACCCGCTCTGTGATGATCTGATCCCGTTAGTCGCCTCTTACGACAAGCATAGTCGCCATTTACGGCAAGCATGGATTGCTGAAGACCTACTCTACCCCGGAGCTTCACGGGTCGGTCCCCTTTGTAAGAATACAATGAATAACATTTATACATGCATGTGTAAGTTTTATAATAGTGATCGGGTTTATTTGTGAACTTATTACGACAATTTTGTATTGAGGACAGATATGTTTTAGCTGCAGGTACAACACCAGATATTTTTAAAAATAAAACATTGAGCTAAATTAATTTTGGCAACTCATGGCAACAATGTAATTTGTATGGCATGAACACATAATTACTTGTTTCAAACATTTTGGGGGACAACATATTTTTTTAATCCCCCACCCCCTACCCAAGAATATCAAATGGTCCTTTAAAGCACCAAGAACGTCTTTTGTTGAAGAGACTGAACGACAGTCTAGCTTGTGCGAATGTTCGGCAGTTGTTCAACCCTCTACGCCATGTTGTCAGGAGTTAATATAAAGCCACAGTTCCTGTGCTCAGTGTATACACTGTTTATAAACTCAAGTTCGACATTTGAAGCATGTTATTTAGGAAACAAGGTCGGAGTCAGTGGATATCGTATTTCGCGACTGTCATTACTGGTGTTGCTGGGATGTGCGGAAGTCGAACGTCTATCTGGCGAATGAGTTAGGGGGTCAGGAGCGGGCTCTTGCACATCACTTAAAGGCCATTTACACTTAGGAGGCTTTGGCGTGCTGTAAGGTGGCAGTGGGGCGTGTAAAGACTAACTCATTGATTGGAAGGGGGAGACAGGTTGGATGGTAGGATGGTTGAGAGAGTGAGTGGGTGGGAGGATGGTTCAGTGAGGGGGTGGCGAGGCTGTGTATTAGGGGATCTGAGTGTGAGTGAGTGAGTGAGTGGATAGGTGGGTGTTTTTTAAGACAAACATCTAAAATCTGAAATGAACATATTTTACAGAAAAAAAGTTGTTAAATGATAGTTATAAAAATATCATAAACAGGTGCCCAGAGACTTTCCTCATTTTAAGATACTGCAGTAAACTAGACTTGCCAAACATTATATACTTGCATGGGCTGTATTGGATATATTTGTTTCGGGGTCTGTATGACAGACTAGGTGTTCTTCTAGTTGCATTGTTAAGTGATTGTATGCGAGTTTGGGAGTTTGAGAGGGGGGGAAGAGGGAGAGAGAGAGAGAGAGAGAGAGAGAGAGAGAGAGGGAGAGAGAGAGAGACTGGATACCAGTGAGCGAGTGCGTGAGATAGTATATTGCAGAATGTTTGGCGACTGGTTGGAGACTCACGCAATGCTCCAGTGATGAGTGTGTGCGTGTTTGGCGGCTTTGAACAGTATGTGATTGTATGAAGGCGTCAGCTTCATGCGGTGGGAGAAAAGCCCGGAGCTATGCATGTCTCAGACGTTCACCACCTTCATGAAACCAACGAACACGCGTCTGAACTTAGAAACGCACCAACGTACGAGGCGTAGTCAATGATCAGGTTTAATGCTCCTATAACTGTATTCCAACAAAAAAGCGTCGGCACATCTGGTGTGACAAACTAACACTTGAAGCACAAGGCTAAGATGCCTTCTCGACCCCCATAGTCAGCTCCTGATACAGTGTGCTGTGTGGAGTGGTGTGTGTATGTGGGGGGTGGGAGGTGGGGGGGGGCGGAACAAGTCCTGTTCTGTTGCCGTAGTTCGTTATAAGAATGTCATATAGACAGCAAATACCCAGGACCCTTAAAAGCCTGTTC
Organism: Haliotis rufescens; assembly: GCF_023055435.1. Taxonomy (NCBI): domain Eukaryota; kingdom Metazoa; phylum Mollusca; class Gastropoda; order Lepetellida; family Haliotidae; genus Haliotis; species Haliotis rufescens. Next base: position 44,448,123 of record NW_025963780.1, read on the forward strand.
GTTATATCCGTCAGTTCGTTATAAGCGTGTTCGATTTAAACGTAGTTTACTGTACACTGGCGAGTGAAGCCATATTCTGTGTTGTGACATAAAATGTGCAAACAGTCGGAAGCTGGTGCTGAAATAAAGTTTGGTTTTTCTCAAGGAAACAAGGTGTTGAAATATGAACAAGAATATTGTTCAGATAAATCTAACAAAGTTTGTTCTTACCTGGTTCAGCTATAAGTCTTGTCAGCGCTGGCATAATCCTCTTCAGCTTAACGCTGGTGTCGTATATAAACTCAAGCACATTCTCCTGGGTCATCGCACTTCCATTTCGCGTGTCCCCCTCCCGCTCAGGGGGGACATTGTTGGCCACCCCTGCCTGAGTTTGTGCATTGGGATCAGGTCGGCTGAGTTTACTCGTTAAACTTCGGAGTTCCGACAGGAATCGTGTTGTTACGGACATAGACCTATTGAGCTGACCCTCAACGTACTGGACATTGTGGAAGATGTAAGGAATCCAACCAGTGTTCGAGGCCATCGCTTCGGTCATCTTCAGCGTTGCCTTGGATGTATTGAGTATTTTCTGAAGGGCAAGGTTACTGTCTCCCGAACCGTAGGACGGTGGCAGTTTTGTCTCCTTCTCTAGTTTGGTTCGAGTCTCCTCCATTCGGAGAAGCTCGTCCTGAAGTTCGACAAGGGAGGATGATAATGACACCTGACTCATCTGAGCAAGATCAGTTAATATTTCAAACAACTGCGACCCATTTTGAGAAAACTTTGCAATATCCTTAAGCACACTTTCCGGAAGTGAACACCCCCCTGAAGGCGCAACTTCTGTGCGCAGGTGACCATGACCTTGATCTACGTTTGTATGACCTTCACCTGTAGGGAGGAGGTTGTTTGCTGGGTCGGGTTTTTCGTTGTCACGTGGTGATTGTACGACCACGTCGACGACGTCTTTACGAAGCTTCCCCTGTTCGTACGCCAACGTCTCGGTGTTTGAAATGATCTGCTCCAGCATACTGTCAGTGTGTCTGATGAAACTCACAGACTGAACGATATGTGACGTCATATTTGTGATTGCGTGGAAGAGCATCTCGTTGTCAATGAAGACGTCATCAGAGCGAGAGTACGTCTCCTCCGACTTCTCAACTGTACGTGATTGGCTGATATTGGAAAGACGATTGAACTGACTCTGGGACTGGTATTTAAGACTGTTAAAATAACCCTGAGATTGATTTGTCAGCCTTTGATAGTTGGTCTCGGACTGAAGTTTCAGTTTGTCGAACTGACTGGCGGACTGATGTTTCAGTTTGTTGTTCTGGCTCTCTGTTTGAGTTCGCAAACTACCATAATGGGATTGTGAGAGGTACTTTAACTTATCAAATTGCACACTCGATTGGTTCCTTAGTTGTTCATACTGAAAATGGGACTGATTTCTCAAATGGTTGAAACGTAAATCTATACGTTCTTCTAGTACTTTTATATCCACTGTACAGTTTAAAACAGTTTCTTGCCTCCCTGTATACGCCTGCTCAGTGGCCTCCTCCTCAGGACCACGCTCCTCGCGCCCTCCGAAGTCGAGGCCATCAAGAGCTGTCATCAATTCGTTTGTTTTCTTTTCAATGTTTCGATTTATATACACAATAGAACGCTCCAGCTGTTGAAACATTTTAGAGTTTGTTTCTTTAAGAGAACTCATGTCATGCCCAATCCGTGTAACTGTAGACTTAAGTGTTCTTGTTTCAAGGTCATTTGTCCCGAGTTTAGAATGCATGGCCTGCGTAAGCGCTGCTGTCGTCTGTAGTGTGTTGGTGACTCCGCGGAACTGACGAATGTTAAAAAACTGTAACCCGTTCAACGCCCGCTCCATCTGAGCAATCCGGGAACTCAAAGTGTCAAACTTTTCATCCACTATCTTCAGTAACGAGGTGATGACAGCCTCCTCCAGCTTATCTGTAGTTGGGACTGTAGAGGTGGGGGGTGGAGGGGTTGTTTCCCCTAAGGTCAAGGTCACAATGACAGCTATGACGGCGAAGTGACCGGACAGACTCAGGTGATACATGCTGATGAAAGTATAATCCGTACAATTCTTTGATCACGAATCCACCGCTGAAATCACCGAATCAGACACAACTGACACAGACACAACTGTCACAGACACATGAGAATATGGTATTTCATAAAACTAGTTGCTCCAGGCTGCGCGACGACGTGCACCGGACACCTCCTGCACAACACACGACTCCCACCACATTACATACAACTCCATCATCACCGGCCATGATCCACACGTCGTAGAGCGGGAATGAAAACACGTCCTGCACCAAGCGATGAGCGAGACACACGGCGTCTGTGGAACCCTGTGTACCTCCCCTGCACTCGATCCTTATCTCGCGCGCGTCCACTTCCCCAACCAGCCCCTCACTGTCGCTGAGGGGTGCACAAGTACGTTAAGGGTCGCTCCTGCTCCTCCCCCGACAACTCATCCCCGACAAGTCACCCCTGCCATGCTAACTGTCTGTAGAGGAATTTACAAGCAGGAAGTGTACGGCCCCACTGCGAATCGGCGACCCACTGTGTTGATGTTATTTATATCATAGACCTCAGTTGGCTTTGAGGATCCATTCATGAAGTTTTTGTGTTATAGAAGGCTCATCTACTCAACAAGTATTCTCCTCTTACGGTAATCCAAGCTTCCCCACGCTTCAGTTTTCCTCGTGGCAAGGTTTTATCATCGCCCACTCATTAGCGGAGGCTGCTGGTTGAAGTGATCGGGCCACACGGATCTGGGGAGAAAAGAACCGGTCATTATATAGTTGGCGGAGGGGCCGCAGTCATTACAACTGTGAACACCCAACAGAAGTCAGACACAGATGCTGAGGAGGGCCTAAGGGACGGAGTCAGCAATATCGAAGTTGTATTACAATGACCGGTTGTCAGCAATGTGACGGTTATATATCACAGCGACCTGTTGTCAGCAATATGACGGTTATATATCACGGCGACCTGTTGTCAGCAATATGACGGTTATATATCACAGCGACCTGTTGTCAGCAATATGATGGTTATATATCACAGCGACCTGTTGTCAGCAATGTGACGGTTTTATATTACAGCGCCCTGTTGTCAGCAATGCGACGGTTATATCATCTCGAGCAGTTTTCAGTAATATAAGGGCTATATCACAGTGACCTGCTGTCAGCCATTTGATATTCTGGGGTGGGACTTGGTCTTTGGTATCGAGATTAGATATATGTTCAGCTACAGCTTCAGCTATTTATCGTACCTCCATGTCAGAATAAGGAGCTTTGATTGCCCCTCGTGATCTTCATAAAATGCTATGTATCCCGCCTTGGAAGTAAATAAATTTCTCAGCGGGGGAATAAATCCCTTATACCCCGCCACGAAGAAGACAGGCTGTGCGTGGATTTCTGAGAGGCAAAACAAATCCCTTATACACCGCCTCCATGCAAAAAGCCCCACCTTTTTCCGAGTCAGTGAAAGTCACATGATAGAGAACAAGTTAACCTCATCTCAATCGAACAGCTGTCTTCTATCAATTTTGAATTTTAATCTTTACAATGTCATAATAAATCAAGTCGGCAAGATGAAATTCGTTGTAGCAGGATTACGAGGGTACATGTGGTTTAATGCGTCCCTCGTTAGGTGTTCGTGGTATAAAACCTAACGCGTGACGCAGGAAACCCCATGTACCCCTCGTGATACTGCTACAACTTAAAATAGGAGCCTGTTTTTTTCTTTCAAGAGATGTAATTTTTGTTGCGGGCAATTGTTGTTTTTCATTATTTATATTTTGTTCAAGAATGTTCGCAAACAATGGTTTTTTTCCCACGAATCTAAAATTGTCAGTCCCCTATGTGACAATAACCTGCAATCAACAATATGACAATTCTGTAACAATAACCTGTAGTGAGAAGTAAGACGCCGTCAGGATTACACCGCGGCGGCTACCAGCAACACGACAGCTACACAAATCATGAATGTAATGTAATCATGTTCTTATGATATAGGGAAAGTCAGACACAACCTTCCCAAATATTATTGTTATTGTCACCTTCGTCAAGACCGATTGCCTTTTTCTGATATGCACAACTATTCAAATGTTATCACGTGCATTGTTTTATACAAACATGGGGCATACGTGTTTCTAATAACAAGCGCAATAATATCGAAGTAACATGTATTAGCTTACTGTTTAAACTGGCATTTGTCTTGCTCCGAAGTAATTGAGTCAGTGCGCCGAGGTCAGTGCTGTCTTGAAAGCTCTGCACACCGCAGCTCGCTCCTCCCAGGAACAAAAGTGAAGAATGCGATTCTTTGAAGAACTTTTAGCTGAGCTGGCAACGCTATAATCTCCACACAGCCTCCTCTCTGGCCTCGGTCCCATACCAGGTAATGCGCCAGAGTGAAATAGTTCACTGTTGTCATCAGGGGGGATACCTCCGGATGCTTGTGCGGTCATGTGACTGCGTTGTTGTCACGTGACGCGTATTGTACGCACGATTGGTTGTTTATATTATCAGAATTCCTCAGTGGTCTGATGAACTATAAGATATTGTCAATTTCTTATATCGGATTTGTAAACAATAACGGTGTGATGTAATTATTTGGAATTATGCTGACAATTTTTCGTTTTATATTAAATATAAAAACATAGGGGTAAATATTTGATACAATTTGGGTAAATACTTCAAAAAGAGGTGGGGTAAAATATAATAATTATTTATGTTATACAGACTTTTATTACCTAGATTTTACAGCATCGATAGTCGTAAAAGTTGACAAATGTCGCAAGATCATCGTGCTTAGTATCCTCCCAAAATAACTACACACGGTGTATATGACAAAAAAACTTCAGTCTAAAACAACAAAGTTAAAAGTCCAGTGGGCAGATAATTCCCCCTCCCATGTTCCCTGTATCCCGAAGCTGACTTATGTTACAACATACAAATACAAAAAATGATTGAAATAGTCAGAATATTTTAATGTAAATATGAACATTTTTATATTAATCTGAGTTTAAATTCGTACTTTTTTTCGGCAAACAACGACGCGATGGTAAATGAGTGAGTGAGTGTGGTTTTACGCCACTTTTAGTAATATTCCATCAATATCACGGCGGGGGACACATTGTACCCATGTGGGGAATCGAACCCGGGTCTTCGGCGTGACGAGCGAACACTTTAACGTCTGAACTACCCCCCCTAGCCATGTGTGATTCTTGGATTCGAACCTACGATCACTGAATACGGTCACCGATAGGGAGAAATACAAAAGTTTAATGTAGGATAAAACCTTTGTGATATACCCCACTCATTATCACCACCGCCCATCTAGTCAACCCCAAAATATATTGTGAAAAATACTGCTATTTTTTTAAAGGGATTCTTTTGTCACGCGAATACTATCTCGTAGTGATACAAGCTGGTGATGGGGCAGAGCTTTTGCATATGTCAAGGTGACCTTCTCACGCATTTGTTTGTATTCCTACGATGCGGGATGTCGCTTGTTTTCACACAAATATATTTCAGGGATTTACAGTTGAAGTCAATAAATAACCGTTGTAATTTGTTGACTTGTACGAAAATTCAGTCATCTTGACATGCACAAAAACTCTGCCGCATATTAGGCCCAGAGATTTTCGGTTCAAGTCAATACATCACGGCTCTAATTGTCACATTTTGCACTGAAAATGAAAAAATATGTCCGTCGGAGATATTTTCAAAATATTCACGATTAAGTTTTTGATACCACTGCGGGGTACGTCTCAAAACCTATGGATAGTTTTTATTTATCCGGTAGTCAACTATTGAACTGATCCTTGATCTTGACATTCATTTAGAGACTCCTCAACCTAAAAGTGGGTTAGATAATGTCATTGAAATCGTGAACGTGTTATAAAATACATGACCTTTGTGTCCGACGTTGACACCAACGTTACCGAGGCAACAACTTTACAAGTGAAATATGTCGTTTGTGCAGCACTTGACGATTACACAATACCGTACCGGATACAATAGACGCACCGCGGCTTGTGATATTGGCGTACTCAGTTGGTGTTATGTTGGCTGACTGACGGTTTAAAGGACCAATTCCTTCACCAGTGAAACATGTTTTGAAGCCGATTCGGCTGTCTCAGAATCTAAATTTGAATCGAAACAGTCAATTCATTTTTGTTGGCTATTCTCTGCTGCTCTGGAATCCACAACTGCCTCTACACCGACCCCTTCATAATCCAACCCCCTTTTCTACTCCGGACCCTCCAGAATCCACTTACTTCTCTACACTAACCCTCCATAATCCTCCACACTCTCTACACCGACCCCTCCGTAATCCACTTTACTTTCTCTTCACTAGCCCCTTAATCCACCCCTTTCTCCACAACGATCCTCCACAATGATTCACTTGCTTTACTCCAGACCCTCCACAATACACTACTTCCTCTAATACTGACCCTCCGTAATCCACAATTCTTTCGTTAATGTCATCTATCATTCCTTGACCCAATATCACCGCGGTACGCACTCACACAGTCAGCTGACCATTGTAGTAACTTATTTGGGCGGTGGGATAACCTAAAGGTTCGCTCGTCACAAAGAAGTGAGTGAGTGAGTTTGGTTTTACGCCGCCTTTAGCAATATTCCAACAATATTACGGCGGAGGACACCAGAAATGGGCTTCACACATTGTACCCATGTCGGGAATCGAACCCAGGTCTCAGGCGTGACGAGCGAAAGCTTAAACCACAAGGCTCCCCGACCGCCCCTCACAAAGAAGTCCCAGGTTCGATCCCCCACGTGGATAGACTGTGGGCAGCCCATTTCAGGTGCCCCGCCGTGATTGTGATGGAATATTGCTAAATGCGGCGTAAAATCTAACTTACTCATTAATATTTTGTATAGTTCCGTTTCTTTACGTCCAACAGTGTAGTAAGCTTTCTGCATACTTATACGCAATAATAACAGATCAAAGCTGTTTGTTCCATAATGTAGTGTTCTAACACTCATAGAGACGACCACAAAGGCAATATAGGATGGCAATGCCATACACTCTCCCGTTAGCTATTCTTTCCATTTACATGCTTTTGTTTGTTTGTTGTTTAACGCCGCACTCAGCAATATTCCAGCTATATGACGGCGGTTTGTAAATAATCGAGTCTGGACCAGACAATCCGGTGATTGACATCATGAGCATCGATCCACGCAATTGGGATCGATGACATGTATCAAACAAGTCAGCGAGCCTGACCACCCGATCCTGTTAGTCGCCTTTTACGACAAGCATAGTCACCTTTTACGGCAAGCATGGGTTGCTGAAGACCTATTCTATCCTGGAATCTTCACGGGTCCATGCAAGGGGGAGCGGGACCTCGTGAAATTCTGGCTTGTAAATGTCCCGGATGAACTACCACTTCAGGGCATCTTCTTGTCTACACATCTCCGAAAGCTTGTGTAACGTTTAGGCATAAAAACAGGAGGGTGTAGAAGCTATGAAGTATGCATTAAAACACCTTTCGCTCTCACTTCAAATTGACTGCACCGCTACGGGTCGTTAAACAGTGTTTTCGGGTCTGGGAAAAGATATCAACACCTTCTAAAAATGGTTTATAAATTAGATCAGTTCAGAGGTTTCCTTGGCTCGATTCCTTGGAAAATAGACTATAAGTTGTGTCAGGATCGTAGCAATCTAAATTAGTCCCTTGTGCTGATGTATACATCAGTTGTGGGAATTATGGTATAGCAATATGTAGAGTATAGGACATGCACTGGTCTGAAGAATATTGTACCAGTTGTTGGGATAGTAGTAGTAGTTTAGCAGTATATTGAGTATAGAACGTGCAGTTGTCGGGATAGTAGTATAGTAATAAATTGAGTATAGACCATGTACTGGTCTGTAGAATATTGTAGCATTTGTCGGGATAGTAGTATAGTGATAAACTGAGTATAGACCATGCCCTGGTCTGTAAAATGTCGCAGCATTTGTCGGGATAGTAGTATAGCGATAAATTGAGTATAGACCATGCCCTGGTCTGTAAAATATCGCAGCATTTGTCGGGATAGTAGTATAGCGATAAATTGAGTATAGACCATGCCCTGGTCTGTAAAATATCGCAGCATTTGTCGGGATAGTAGTATAGCGATAAATTGAGTATAGACCATGCCCTGGTCTGTAAAATATCGCAGCATTTGTCGGGATAGTAGTATAGCGATAAATTGAGTATAGACCATGCCCTGTTCTGTAAAATGTCGCAGCATTTGTCGGGATAGTAGTATAGCGATAAATTGAGTATAGACCATGCCCTGGTCTGTAAAATATCGCAGCATTTGTCGGGATAGTAGTATAGCGATAAATTGAGTATAGACCATGCCCTGGTCTGTAAAATATCGCAGCATTTGTCGGGATAGTAGTATATTAAGTTGCTTGTCTGTATTGTACAACCAGTGGGGATGTTGATGAGTGTTCAATTCCAGAATCAGAGGTGATGGTCCATCCCGTACGTTACAAGACCCTCTGAAGGGGGATGGACACAAACACAGTCAAGCGTATGCCATACAATGTCCAAACTGGATCACTAGGTTCCCGTTTCATCGACACGGGCTAAATCGTGAGATTTGGTTTGTTTGTTGTTTAACGCCGCACTCAGCAATATTCCAGCTTCACGACGGCGGTCTGAGAAATAATCGAGTGTGGACCAGACAATCCAGTGATTGACATCATGAGCATCGATCCACACAATTGTGATACGATGACATGCATCAACCAAGTCAGCGAGCCTGACCACCCGATCCCGTTAGCCGCCTCTTACGACAAGCATAGTCGCCTGATACGACTGGCACCGGATGCTGAAGGAATACCTATTCTACCCCGGATCGTCACGGGGAGACAAGCACCGGATGCTGAAGACCTATTCTACCCCTGATCTTCGCGGGTTAGCGGATTATCTGCATCCATTGGCATTCAAGGCTGAAGCTGTGACACGAGAGGCTCCTCCCCATCAGCTGTATCCGGGCTTCTGATCGTCCTGAAATAACACCAAGTTAACGACAAGCATAGTCGCCTATTACGGCAAGCATGGGTTGCTGAAGACCTATTCTACCCCGGATCTTCCTAAATTTTGAGAAAATATGTACTATACAAATAATTACGTTTGGCAAGGCCATTATGCGAAAAGTCTGGACCAGACAATCCAGTGATTAATATTGTGAACAGTGAATGAATAACGATCCATGCAGTCGGGGTAAGATGATACGCCATCAACCAAATCGCCGAGCCTGACCACCCGATCTATGTGCTCGCCTTTACGACCAGGGTGGGTTGCTGGGGACATGTGTACTGTAACCCGGTTTGCCGGGCTTGTTTCCACATAATGACCTCTTCAATGGTAATCAGTTGTTTTGTTGTGCCCAAATTCATTATTTTTTATAAAGTGCTCAATTTCACCTTTTTGGAGCGCTCTGTTTTGCTACAATTTCAATTCAGCCGAGGTCTTCAGAAATATCGGCGAACCGCACATTGCCACCTGTAGACGCCATGTTGTTTTCTAGCAGACGAAATCAAAATTGAACACGTGACACACTAAGGATCATGTGACGAGTCTCTATTCGAGGTCAGTGTCAGTCACGTGAATTCAACAAATCTTTTCGGGTCTGTTTTCTATTGTTAGGTCAGTATTGGAATTTATTGTTTCGTCATGTGATATAAATTAACCAATGAAATTAAAAGACTCGCAATAAAGGTATCACATATAACATAATAATATTATGATTGAAGAGAAAGTGTGTTTTGGGACAAAACGGGCGTGCAGCCTACAATTTAGTCAACACGAATTTTCAAAATATCAACCTGAGTTATTGTCAATTTCTTAAAACAAATTTTTCATTTATTCAATAATTCAATAACTGATCTCAGGTTTAAGATTAAGAAAACAAACAAATATCATCTCTTTCCTTCATCTCATTATATACCCGAAAATCCTTTAAATATCACATGTACATTGTTCGAGATCATAGAGTCTAATAATAGAAAACGCAGTGAACCGGTCGGTCCGACAGACGGCATTGCTGTAAATGCTTATATAAAGACATGATTGATTTGGAAGAGTAATTTACAAAATGATGAAACGACCGTTCTCGTTACAGCACTCAGTTGAGGGAGTTATTTCCCCGGAGTAACAGATTTATAGTTTTTTTCGCCGTTTCGACTAAAACACTTCCAGAGGCAAGAACATAAAACTCGGAGCCAAGTTGAAAGTTTCTATAACTACCGCAAACGACCGGGGCTATGACAGACAAATATGCCATGTCAGCGAAAAGTTGCAAAAAGCTGACATTTCAGAGACGGGAAGGCGCATGTGCGTTGCAGATTTTCAACAACACCATCTGGTCATGAACGTCACACGCTGTGTTGCCGTCATCTTCCTTTATACCGTAAATATCTCATTAAATTCATATTACAGAGAAATCCAATTCGTGTATGGTGCGCTTTTACGTACAGAACTATAACACTTTTGACCATCGAATCATTTTTCGCAACTAAATATGTTCTGATTCCCAAGGGCGGTTATCGTCATTTTACAATTATCTTATAATTGTGAATCGGAACAGTCTGGAGTCTTCCATAGTGGTTTGATCACTGCTTCGTCAGACCTTAGGGAAAGGGGCTCCACATGTAGGTTAACACGATACACATGCCTGAAACGCCGACTGTAACGACATAGCATAACGCCGGCAGTACCGATATCCGATATACCGGCTGTAACGATATACCATAACGCCGACAGTATCGATATCCGATATACCGGCTGTAACGACATACCATAACACCGGCAGTATCGATATCCGATATACCGGCTGTAACGATATACCATAACACCGGCAGTATCGATATCCGATATACCGGCTGTAACGACATACCATAACACCGGCAGTATCGATATCCGATATACCGGCTGTAACGATATACCATAACACCGGCAGTATCGATATCCGATATACCGGCTGTAACGATATACCATAACGCCGGTAGTATCGATATCCGATATACCGGCTGTAACGATATACCATAACCCCGGCAGTATCGATGTCCGATATACCGGCTGTAACGATATATCATAACGCCGGCAGTATCGATATCCGATATACCGGCTGTAACGATATGCCATAACGCCGGTAGTATCGATATCCGATATACCGGCTGTAATGATGTCGGGTAAATAGGAACGCCGCTTGTAACGATGTTGGATATACCGTAACATTGTCTGTAACGATGCTGGACATACCTAATACCGGCTGTAACGATGGCACAGTATACTGACTCCGAGCCGACCAGTCCTTGTTTTAGCCCCTTAATGCCGAGAGCCAGACAGGGTAACAACAAGTACCGTCTTTTAGCGTCTGGCGGACGCTCTACCACTAGACCACGGAGGCGGTCGGCTGTAACAATACTCAATGCACGACAACTACAAGAATGTCGGATATACTGTAACAACGCCGACTGTAACAGTGTCATGTATGCAGACAGTAACACAGATATATTTGATAATTTCAGAACTATTAAATTGTATTCATGAGCTCGTGTGTGCGAACGTGCCGATCATGGTATCTTCAGGTCAGAATCGCTTAGTCATCAAATCGTTTCTGCCTTTACACTTGATAGACAGAACATGCAGTTTTAAATCATAAAAAGTGTTTCCATGACAATATAACAACTGGGCCAATTAGTGCCAGCAGGAAGAGAGCAAAGGGAAGCTGGTCAGAAATAAAGCCACATCTGCCTACCCATGATGCAATGTCCATGTATTCCGCACATTACGTCGTGATGGTTTTAATCACCTAATTGGTCATAGGTTGCACCTAAACACGCTTCTTAAGTGTATGTACCGGATACCGGGAGAAGAGTTTGCCAAGAAATCGCATCCAACGCTAGCAACAGGTCGTAAATTTGAAATTGAGAGTGATACCTCTCCTTTCTTCTCGGCAATTAACTCTCTTAACAGCTCGCGCACACTGGTGCTCTGCAAATTTGATGGCTGTGATGGCGTGACGCAATCGCTCTATGGGCTCTTACACAACGTGCTCATGCGTGGCTTATTATCTCCCTTCAACGTTCAAGCACCTGTTGAAACAAAGAACATTCCGCAGAGTGGACGTGTTACCTTCCTGGTATATATTGTTGCCTTGGCTAGCCACCGCTACATCGGGCTGACACGAATTAACGGCGTTCTCACGGTAATACTCCGTGCTTTCTGATTGAGACAACTTAGTGCATGCCCTGGCGGTGTTCACAGAGAACATTTAGGCGCTTAAACATATTGCATAGCCACCAAAACGGAAGAGCCAAGTATTAATGCCTAAAACATATCTGTTTATTGACATAATTATATTCATGTACAGTCCATCTTATACATTAATATGTAGTTAGTACGTACTTAGACTAACGCTTAGTCTCCGAAAATACATAACTTTGATAGAAACAAACAACTCCATTTATATTAAAAAGGAGCCCCGATGAGCTTGGAGATTCAGAACTGGGGAAATCTAGACTTGCTCCATTTAAGGCGATAGCCTTAAAGTAATGGCTAGACAGTAGGGAAAATAATATGGTTCAGGACTGTGAGTGAGGCTAATACGTGTCGTAAAGTCGAAGGTTGAACATTCACACCACCGCTAAAACAGCTGGTGTGCTGAGATGGCCTAGTCATGTAAGGTGCCTCAACGCGCTCTGCAGAGTTGCGTCTTTTTAGCGTGTCAGAAATCTATTGTAGTGGGTTCGAATCCCTGATTTGTCGTCATTATGTATCTAGGTTTCTCAGCACCATACACATTGCGGGTTTCACCCAAGTGGTAAACGTTTTATACGTGCGTCAATATAACTCACTCACTCACTCACTCACTCACTCACTCACTCACAAAATACGATATGTTCGTGCGTCCTTATATTGTTTTGGATCAACTTCCTTCTTCAAAAATAATTGTACACATAAAGGCACAGTTTGTAGATCACCCACTTTGAGAATCGACCGGAGGAGCGAATGCCTTAACCACTCTGTTACCGATTTAATTTATTATTAGAGGTGGTGAGGTGAAATGGGGTTAACGTCGCGTCCAAGATTATTGCACTTATATAGCGACGTGCATGCACGTGTGTGTGTGTGTGTGCGTGCGTGCGTGCGTGTGTGCGTGCGTGCGTGTGTGTGTGTGTGTGTGTGTGTGTGTGTGTGTGTGTGTGTGCTTGTACTAGTCCGGACTGATGCCGATTTATAGTGCTAGCACACTGAGACACCATGCCGCAGTTTTACATGAATACCCCACTCAGACACAGTATACTGACTCGGAGACGACCAGTCCTTGTTTTAGCCCCTTTATGCCGAGCGCCAGACAGGGTAACACCACGTCTTTTGACGTCTTTTAGTATGACGCGGCCGGGGATCGAACCGCGGACCTCCCGCTCTCCGGGCGGACGCGTATTATTAGAATTTAAGATCTATAAGGCAGACGGCATGACACATATGTCCTGTACGTCACATTCTAGTTTAAACTGGATTGTGTTACTCAACTGATACCTGCGTGACGTCAGGTAAACCAACAGTAAAGTATTTGTTTTTAGTGAGATTGTGTCTGAGGTGGTTTGTTTATTTTGAACCTATGCTCCCACAAAACTAGGGGATACTCTGAAATAACTGGAAAATTGTAAGATATATCAAAAGCGGCAGTTAGGTATGACAGATGTTGGGAACGCCAAGCATCTTGAACGACGATGGGAGTGAGATGGGAAAATTCAAAGTTGGCGGTTTTGGATCAGTCGTGCGTAATACCGCCACGATTTGTCAAACATGCATGCGGCGCGAGCAAACTGTACGTGTTTGGTGTCAAGGTTTACAAACATAAACGTTCTCGCATAGGATGTTTGGTAATATCCCAACTTTGTTTGAATGTACAGGCCTACGGGTGAATACCGCTGACTGGGAAGGGAAAACAACACCCACTCATCCGCTGAGGTACTGATAGATGTTCTGAAATTGTCTGATATTAGAAAGGAGCGCAGAGAATATGTTCATTTTCCGAAACACTGACCCTGAAATCTAGACTTGCCAAATTATGATAAGAATTGCATGAGATAATTTTTATTTTTTGTTTTTTTGTTCTTGATTTGTTGATTGTTATCAAAATTATTTATTTTCAGAACAAAGCGTTATTCTACGTCTGTTTGGGAGGTCCTAAACTTTGATAAAGTATAAATTCATTTTAAGCAACACAATATATATAAAGTTGATATTTGTCAATATGGACAAGGTCTCGTAGGACAGCGATCGATGCGCAACGACTGTCGTAAGTGTATGTTTTTTGTTAATTTTTGGGAGTTACGATCGCCTTAACGCTACGATAGCTTAGTGGAACGGACCTCGTGACCGGCCGTCCATGTCCTCTACTGGGGGGCGGTCGGGTAGCCTAGTGGTTCAAGCGTTCACTTGTCACGCCGAAGACCCGGGTTCGATTCCCGACATGGGTACATTGTGTGAAGCCCATTTCTGGTGTTCCCCGCCGTGATATTGCTTGAATATTGCTAAAAGCGGCGTAACACCATACTCACTCACTCACGTACTCACTCCTCTTCTGGAGTGAACCCACGACGAGCGGGTCCTGGTTAAAAGGGACGTTACTATGACAATTGCAGGGATGAACCACCATTGGTTTCCAAGAGTTTTTTACTTCTTTTGTTGAGCCATTTATATAACCTAACATCTAGTCCTTGAAATGAACATATCGTACAGAAAAACAACAGTTGTTCAATTATCTTAATAAAAGGCCAGAGACTCTCTTTACTTTCAGATACTGCAGTAATCTAGACTTGCCAAACATTATAGACTTGCATGGGCTGTATACATTTGTATCAGGGTCTGTAAAACAGACTACCATTTACATAGAGCATATCAGAGCCTTCCATTCCCGACAATAGGAACGTCGATGCATTTATGAGAATCTCTGACTGACACGAAGGAGGCCGAGTATTTACGTTACCGACCGGCTACGTAAACCGATGCGTGGTGTAGTGGGATTTATGTGACAAGTCGGAATAAACGATGGGGGTTCTTACCGGGGGGAATCAGCAGCGTTCTTGGCGAGCGGAACCCCCTCCTTCAGTCCAGTAATTGGGAATAACTTAGGAAATCCTTGTCTGAGACACAAAGTGCCCTCTGTGCGGTTAAAGAGAGTAGTTACTTCCCCTGAATTACGCTTACGTAGAGGACTAACTTACATCCCCTCAAATAAAGTTATGTAAATCTTATTAAAAGGGGATGAAAGTGGAATGGGGGTGAATGTTCTGTGGTCTGTAAGAGCGGAGACCATTTTTTTATGATCTCTGGTAAGAGAGACAAGACATTTGACGATTTCGTGATAATATCTGATTTCTCAATGATAATTTTGATGGCGGCGGCGACGACAGGGACGATGATGATGATGATGATGATGATGATGACGCTGATGATGATGATGATGATTATGATGATGATGATATTAACATCTCTTGGGAAGTATGCACTGGTTTCCCACGGAATAAGCGCTAGAATGTTCAAAACATGTCATTGCATTGTTATATTATTTTCGCTATATTGAAGTGTATTTTCGAGGTATTCGAATTCCGTTCCACTTTTTGATGTTGACTGATGACTGACGTTGAAAATGTTCGTCCATGAATGTACATGTGGATTACTACATTACCGGGAGGGGTAGCCTTGTGATTAAAGCGTTCGCTCGTCACGCTGAAGACCGGGTTCGAATCCAGACATGGGTACAATGTGTGAAGCCCATTTCTGGTGTCACCCGCCGTGATGTCGCTGGAATATTGCTAAAAGCGGCGTAAAACCATACTCACTCACTCATTACCAGGATGGGGTGACCGTTTGGCAATCCCAGATATTCAATGTCACTTAGTGTGTCGTCACCGTGCCCGTGGAGAAAACGTCTACGACCTGCACCACTACAGGCTCGGCTTTCACAACAAGCTGATGCGCCGTCATATAACTTAACTAGGGTTCCAAGTGGAGTGACCAGAAACTTCACCTGACCTAAACCTGTGTAGATCCGGATTCGAATAAACTTATTAATCTCCAGCAACCCATGCTTGCCGTAAAAGGTGACTATGCTTGTCGTAAGAGGCGACTAACGGGATCGGGTGGTCAGGCTCGCTGACTTGGTTTATGCATGTCATCGTGTCCCAATTGCGTGGATCGATGCTCAAGATGTCAATCACTGGTTTGTCAATCACTGGCCGTCATATAGATGGAATATTGCTGAGTGTGGCGTTAAACATCAAACTAGCAAACTAACTTTCAGGCCGGGGTGAACTAGAGCGCGCTGACTCCTTCGCTTTTACTAATACTTAAGGAGTGAGTGAGTTGGGTTTAACGCCGCTTTTAACATTTTTCCACGGCGTGTCAGCTTAATGTGGTAGGAAAGCTCGAAGTGATGCAGGTCTCAGACGTTAACCACTTCTGTCAAACCCAGGAGCACGTGTATGGTGCTGACAAACCTAGAAACATAATCGAGGCGAACCGGGATTCGAACTACAATCATAGACTCCTGGCGTGCCTAGGTGTCGCAGCTCTGTACAGCGGATCGCGGCGCCTTAGACGACTGGGCCACCCGTGTCCCCGAACACTTAAGGAACAAAGGATGCAATTAGTAGCTTGAATATGGAAACCCCATGCATTGTGCGCCTTCGCAGTTACACGCTCGCATTTTGTGTGTTTATCACATAAACGTTTTTCCAGCTTATCACTCTTTAGCTTTTCAAAACAAACCTGTAAACCCAAATGGCTTCAAGTACGCGTGAAATAATTATGTCGGTCGGGTCGGGTTCACGCAAGAACAGAGTAGCATACATCACCCTCCCTACGTCAAACATACATGTCTACAGAGAAACCTCGCTACTCCGGATCCTGTTTTCCCGGAAACCCGGCTTCAGGGCGATGTGAGTATCATTAAAGTCTGATCTTAATGCTCGTTACCGCCACACACAGATTTGAGGACATCCCATTACAGGTCACGTCTGAACGACCTACCGCGAACTTGCCTTGCCATGACTAACGGCAAGTCGACATTAGCCAGTCAGAAAGCATCATGCTCGAGCTTTACGGCATCAAGGAAGAGAATGTATTGATGTCAACTTCTGTATTATGAGGAACACAACGTTTCGGGGTACATACTTACTCCTTCATCAGGTGATGAAACGTTGTGTTCCTCAGAATAAAGAAGCTGACATCCATAAATTCTCTTCCTTATGTGTATCACTTCTAAATGCCTTTCAAAGACTTTACGGGGGGCACGGGGGGCCCAGTCGTCTAAGGCGCGAATAGTGAATAGTAATGGGTTCGAATCCCGGTTCGCCCTGATTATGTTTCTTGGTTTGTCAGCACCATACCCGTGCTCGTGGGTTTCACCGAAGTGGTAAACGTCTGAGGCCTACATCACTTCGGGCTTTCCTCCCACATTAAGCTGACACGCCGTGATATAGCTGGTATACTGTTAAAAACGCCGTAAAACCCAACTCACTCACTCATTCAAAGACTTTACGACACTAGTGTCAAATTGACAACTTTAATTCCACACTACGCCTTGAAAAATAATATTTCGAGTCAAAATTGGAAAACTTAACAAAAGAAAATTTTGGTGCGTCTAGTAGATGGCCAAGATTGTATGACAGTATCTCATCCGGTTATGGAAAGTCGCTTTCGTTTCAACTATCTATTCTATTGAAGCGAGAGATAGGCCGAATAGGTCAAATATTGAGAAGTAATACGCCAGATGATCGATATTTTGCAAGCAGTTATTTTGACGTGTGTGTTGAACTCCCCATAAGCCGAAAAATATTAGGACACGCCCACTAGCCGACTACTGTTTCCTGATTGGCTGATAATGGGGTGAGCGGGGCTTTGATTGGATTATTGCCCTGAACGATGTCGCTCATTTCTTACTGTGGTCTACAGTTGTTTGTATGTTACAGGGCAAGAAAAGTAAACAGAGAAACTTTCCAGATTATAATTCACAAGGGCATACTGAATCACAAATGCTGGACAAAAATAAAATTTGAAAATCTGAACTCACGTAAAAATAACGATAAAAAACGACACGCGAAATCGTCCCCAGAGCGAAAACTTCCGGAAGAAAGGGGAATCTCCTTGGTGGGGTTAAAACGGGTTCCTGGTGTTTGAAGCGCTGCGCAATTTCAACGAACGGGCCGGCGCCTAGTCTGGATTGGGGTTTATTGGGGATCTCGCTACTTGCCATTGCTATGGGTACAGAATCCCCCGAGCATGGTGAGACAACAGCGGATTAAGGGGGTCACCTCACATATGACACAACTAATTGGTGAATATCTCACAAGATACAAGGACACAACTAACTGGTGAGCTATATTCACATACACTGCACTGAGTGAAAACTCTCAACATATTTATGTCAGTGAGAGAGTGAACATCATCCTTTTGTACGATTTGGGATATAAAAGGAATTACAGACAGAGACAGCATTCCGGATCCACTGCGGCAAATACACAGGTTTATTTATGTATACAGTAAACTACAGTTATAACGAACTCAAAGGGACCACTAATTGTAGTTCGTAATAACCGTTGTTCGTTATAAGCATATGTACAACATAATTACAACAAATGGCCGGGACTAAAAACTTAGTTCGTTATATCAGTCAGTTCGTTATAAGCGTGTTCGTTATAAACGTAGTTTACTGTAGTTTATTCTAAGAGGGGCCAGCACTTGGTTTTTGCCCGAGACAAGTTCATGATTTAGACCGGACGTCATACTTCAATTCTTCGGAATGCCCGACCAACATTAACACCAAAGATGACTTTGTCACGAAGCATAATAATACGTCACTGGGCAATGGGTCGACGCCAACATCATCTCGAGGGGTGCCATCCAAATCTGTACAGATTCCTTGAGATTGTGCAGGTCAAGCAGGATAATACTGCGATCACAATCCAGTTCGTGTGATGCCACCCAAGAAGAGTGAGTGAGTGAGTATGGTTTTTCCAGCAATATCACGGCGGGGACACCAGAAATGGGCTTCACACATTGTACCCATGTCGGGAATCGAACCCGGGTCTTCGGCGTGACGATCGAACGCTTTAACCACTAGGCTACCCGGCCGCCCCACCCAAGAAGTGTTGTTTTACAGTTGGACTCTGAATTATGAAAATTGAAATGTGAAACAAAAATGTATCTAGTGAGAATTTTTGCGTTACAAATTGTTATCTCCGTGTTACAAGCATCCGCCGGTCCGGTTCAGGTTTGATTATCCCTTGACCAGCTGGCCAAAACAGAAGTCACCGTTTATTGTATCCAACAGGATGCTAATAATAAAAGGCTGGTTATGATTATTAATTGTTATTTTAATTATTCACAATATCCAGACCCAATGTGACGTTTCACACGTTCTATAATGTACAAAATGTTGTCATTTTTGTAGGATTGGCAGAAATATCAGAAATGTACTGGTGTTAAGAATCACATATCAGTCAATGAAATATTTGTCATGCACCGCTGCGCATCTGCGCCGGTATCTTTAGGGCACGTCCCCAAATATGTTTGTTTTGGAAGCCGATTACGGAGCGTGTGATTTCAGCGCTTTCACTTTGACATAAATATAAATACTTTCTAGGAGTGTCACGACCGCTTCCGTGGTCCAGTGGTAGAGCGTCCGCCCGGAGAGCCGGGAGGTCCGGGGTTCGATCCCCGGCCGCGTCATACCAAAAGACGTTAAAAGATGGTACTTCTTGTTACCCTGTCTGGCGCTCGTCATAAAGGGGCTTTAACAAGGACTGGTCGGCTAGTCAGTATACTGTGTCTGAGTGGGGTATTCATGTTTAACCGCGGCATGATATCTCAGTGGGCTAGCACTATAAATCGGCATCAGTCCTGACCAGTACAAGCAGCCACACACACACACACACACACACACACACGTGCGTGCACGTCGCTATACAAGTGCAATAATCTTGGAAGCGACGTTAAATCCCATTTCACCTCTCCTCACCTCTAGGAGTGTTAGGAAGTTTTCATCTCAGTTTTTACTCAATATAATTATATTGAACAAATGATATTCGAAAAAAAAAATCGCTATCATTTTTTTCAATTCACTTGCGCTTTAATGACCAAACAACCCCAGTCTATTGGTGTACACGGTACATGCACATCGACATGTACCTTATATATTGACATATTGACGCAAGTTCCTAAAGGGTCTCTCAAAACTTTTCCCTGTACTAGAGTTCAAACAATGTCTAGGATGACGGGTTAGCCTAGTGGATAAAGCGTTCGCTCGTCACGCTGAAGACCCGGGTTCGATTCCCGACATGGGTACAATGTGCGAAGCCCATTTCTAGTGTCCCCCGCCGTGATATTGCAGGAATATTGCTAAAAGTGGCGTAAATCCATACTCACTCACTCAAACAATGTCTATGTGATGACTTCATTCGATATGTCATGAAATTCAGGCACGCAGGCTGAAAAGGCTACTTTGGGTAATTACGCTCTTATATTACTAGGATTTTACAATTTTTATACGAATTTGTTCGCACAACTAAAATACATCTAAATGGAGAATCAATTCACGTATTTTAGGCAGATAGGCAGCTTGTCTGGAAGTCTGTAAAACCTACCTGAGTACATAAGTGGTCATGGTAGATTCTGTTGCTTCAAATAGCAAGGGCATGTTAAAAGTTCGCCAGGCGATTCCCTTTAAAAGTGCTACGAATTACAGTAGTGTACGTAACGGTATATCTGGCGCATGGTCGTGTTTATGTTGCAACTCAAGATAAAGTGAACATGCTATATGTATACATGTACGTCTGGAGATAGCCTCCATTCCATAGCCTAACCAAATACACACATGTCAGGCCAGCATACCGTTCAGATGGGTTCTGTTAACCCTTGTAATGTCAATAATCCTTTAACGTTCAGTTTCAGCGTTTAACCGTATCATAGTAACATAGATCAACGGCGTCATTCTCATAAATCACATATGTTATATAGAGTATATAATTAAGACATTAAATAAATATTTAGTGTTTGATAACATGCTAAATCTATTAGGGAACTCACATAAACCTTGTTTTATGAACTGAGTTCTGTTTTAATAACTTGTACATGTATATAATATTATGGAAGTTCATGCTTTTTGTGTGAGAGGAACAGATGCAACTTGGTGTTATTTCAGGACGACCAGAAGCCCGGATACCGCTGATGGGGAGGAGCATCTCGTGTCACAGCTTCAGCCTTGAATGCTAATGGATGCAGATAATGCGCTAACCCGCGAAGATCAGGGGTAGAATAGGTCTTCAGCATCCGGTGCTTGCAGTAAAATGCAACTGTGCTTGTCTTAAGTGGAAACTAAGGGGATCGGATGGTCAGGCTTGCTGACTTGGTTGATGCATGTCATCGATCCCAATTGCGTGGATCGATGCTCATGATGTCAATCACTGGATTGTCAGGTCTTTATTCGATTATTTAGACCGCCGTCATACAGCTGGAATATTGCTGATTGCGTCGTTAAACAACAAACAAACAGACAGACAAACAAACAAAGATAATCCGCTAGGCAATTTGCTAATTTGGGTCCCAAAATTTTGCGTCGTCTTATTTGTAACAGACAGACATATTTATTTCGTATATGTGGCCATGAGGCCAATAGTATAATGGCATTTTGTTGAAGGAAAGTTCTTGTAGAGCACCACTTATATATTGTATCTGAATAAATGTACACATTTGAGTTTAATTCATATTAAATGTATCATCCTTCTTTCACATATCTTATTAACAAAAAACTGCAAGTCTGAGAAGAATGTGGCAATTTTACTGTTCATTAACTGTACAATTTTGTGTGTGTGTTGGGTACGTGTAATACTAGTTAGACAGGTACTTGATTCTTCCATCTTCATATACTGGACACGTTAGTAACACATGGTACTCATCTTCTTGGTGATACTTGCAGTAGTGACACATCGATGTTAAAACATCATTATCTTTGGAGTGAGTAAGTATGGTTTTACGCCGCTTTTAGCATTATTTCAGCAATATCACGGCGGGGGACACCAGAAATGGGCTTCACACATTGTACCCATGTCGGGAATCGAACCCGGGTCTTCGACGAGACGACCGAACGCTTTAACCACTAGGCTACCCGACCACCCCCATAATCTTTGGAATGTGTGTATACCCTTATATCGAGGGTATGAACTACACACCTGAACTTCATCTGCGTAAACATAAAGATCGAATAGTTGTTAAATACATTTCTTGTATTATGCCCACCTTAAACATCGAATAGGCATGTAACGATTCTGGAAATGTCGAGGCCTGTTGCTACAGGTATAGTTGTGTAGGAGGTCGGTGGTGACCTGCAGTCGGTTGTTCGCAGATCTTGGGTGCAACAGGAGCGAGATGTAGTGAGATTGTACATCACAGAGCTTTCTAACACAAGGTGTGGGTGAGTTATTTAGTCTACACTGTCACCAAAGGACGGGGCAACGAAACGTGTTCAGTGTCACTGGTCTGCTATATACACGCGAGTACGCTGTGTCTGCCCATGTGTAAGACGTGTCATCCCCTGGTCTGCTATATACACGCGAGTACGCTGTGTCTACCCATGTGTAAGACGTGTCATCCCCTGGTCTGCTATATACACGAGAGTACGCTGTGTCTACCCATGTGTAAGACGTGTCATCCCCTGGTCTGCTATATACACCCGAGTACGCTATGTCTACCAATGTGTAAGAAGTGTCATCCCCTGGTCTGCTATATACACCCAAGTACGCTATGTCTACCCATGTGTAAGGCATGTCATTCCCTGGTCTGCTATATACACCCGAGTACGCTATGTCTACCCATGTGTAAGACGTGTCATCCCCTTGTCTGCTATATACACCCGAGTACGCTATGTCTACCCATGTGTAAGACGTGTCATCCCCTGGTCAGCTATATACACCCGAGTACGCTACGTTCACCAATGTGTAAGAAGTGTCATCCCCTGGTCTGCTATATACACCCGAGTACGCTATGTCTACCCATGTGTAAGGCGTGTCATCCCCTGGTCTGCTACATACACCCGAGTACGCTATGTCTACCCATGTGTAAGACGTGTCATCCCCTGGTCTGCTATATACACCCGAGTACGCTATGTCTACCCATGTGTAAGAAGTGTCATCCCCTGGTCTTCTATATACACCCGAGTACGCTATGTCTACCAATGTGTAAGAAGTGTCATCCCCTGGTCTTCTATATACACCCGAGTACGCTATGTCTACCCATGTGTAAGAAGTGTCATCCCCTGGTCTTCTATATACACCCGAGTACGCTATGTCTACCCTGTTGACAATGTAAGTAGTAACCAGGACGATAGATTAGATTCTTGATATTTATGTGATATACTCAATATACATGTTAATGCGTAATAAATTTAATATGCATGTTAATGTGTAATATATTCAATATGCATGTCGACTAAAGAAGATCGTGGGAAAGGCACATCCCAACATTTTCGAGATGATTACCTTCCTTTCCAAAGAGCAGAAGTCATCAGAAATTCACAGAATGCAGGACAGAAAAGACGTCCCTAGAAGAAGAAATACTCAGAAGTCGACCGCAAGATCGCCAATTTGAAGATGAGGTTGGGGAGGCAAGAAATCGACATCATCCACTATGCCGATGTTGTATCAGCCATTCTAATCAAGTTAAAAAATGTTATAATTCATGTAAATCATGTTCTGTTCGTTGTACCAAGTTGAAATGTATCAACTGTTGCCTGATCATGTCGCTGGTTTTGATACAATATAATGTGTGGAATAAACGACACAAAAATGTATCATAAATCTGTTTCTACTGTTAGAATGTGAACACCATCAAAAAACACCATTCACTGCGTGCTTGTAACAACCTCGTGGGTTAACATAACACGCACATATGATCAAAGAAAAACCGCTGGTCGGCGTAACGCGAATAATTTTTTTCTGAACGTAACGGCGTAACGCGAATGAACCATCCCAATACTAGCTAAGTGGTTAAGATTAACCTTAGCTAAGGTTGTTTGTTAATGGGCCTTGACTGTCTACAGATAGCTCATGTACAATCATCCCAAGAATAGCTCATATGATACACTCCCTCCCCTCCCCCCCCCCCCCCCCCCCCCCCCATATGGGCCAGCAACGCTTTCGCTACTCTGCACCATCAATAGCTCCAGACTCCAACGTCTACCCACTTCCTTCATGTTAGAGGGGGCACGAGTGACCCTGGTGTCTAGTTACACACAACCAAATATTTTCCGATAGACTTCTACAGTAACGTTATATTTTTTTTTAAATAACAAAGCATTCAACAGCTATTACCCGTATGTGTGTGCACAGTTTGGCCTTAGAGCAGAAACTAATGACTGGCTGAGCCAGCTCCTTTTCCGATCACAGGAAGCTGAACACGCCACCCCCAGTTCCGCACCAAATGTCACTTCCGTGAAAATATCTGTGGTCACATTCAGCATTAGTCATCATGTTGAAAAAGACAGTACTAAGTATAGAAAAAACATGGTCAGTTTTAATTATTGGATGGATGTACATTTCAAAAACATAAAAATCTTTCACAAAATCATCCAAACACATCTGCCAGATGATTCAGTCTGCATTGAAAACTGCTTGTTGAACGACAGATCCTGTTTTGGTGTAGTAGAACCTCTAACGCGTCGCGTGTCGCTGTGCAGAGTTGCGTCCCTTGGGCACGCCAGAAACCCACGATCGTGGGTTCGAATCCCGGTTCGCCCCGATTATGTTGCAAGGTTGCAAGACCTGCATCACTTCGGGCTTTACCCCACATAAGCTGTCACGCCGTGATAACTGGATTTCTACACAGCGAATCGCCTTAGACGACTGGGCCACCCGTGCCCTCTTCAGTGCATTACGTTTTCTGATAGAAACCATTTTTTTATGTTTGACACAAATATTCAAATATCCCTAGTGTAGACAACACGTATCATTTTGGTTAATGAATATTTATTGTAACAAAAGTACAGTCTCTCAAAATTGTCTAATACCAATGAATATCATTGTTCGTGTGTCCTGAAAAGTCACAAATAGGAACGAATTATTGTCTATCTCAGATCGAAACTGTTTCCAGTTTCTATACAAAAAGCGTTAATCCACGACATGCCTTTTTATGTTCGTGTTAGGTAACAATGTACTAACTCGTACTATCTCTGGGGGTGCTTGGTTAGAATGGGTCCCCGCCACTTGTGAGTATTTAGCAGTGAAGCCTTGGTTTCCCTGTATCAACGGGTTCTGGAACAGATTACAAGGCTTACTGGGCTCAGTGCATGGCGGGCATCAGGGAACAGGCATCAGGGAACAGAACATGCATGTGGACATGTGGCAGGATGGGGATACAAAGCAGACCCCGCGTGGTTATAAAACGTCTGTAGATTCGGTCCTGTTATCTCTGCTGAGTTTCAGATCTTTAACACACTCTTCTGGGTCGGAGGAGCCTTCTGTGTGATCGTCTCTTTCCGGTAAAATGACGTCATTCACTTTTTCAATGACGTCAGTTGAGCATGTCGTGACGTCATCTACGCACACAGGTGATATTTCTGCCCCGCTTCCACATTGTCTAATACCCGAGGGAGTGTCTGGATGGTTGTGGTCATTGCCTACCCCGTTCACAACCCCCGAGGCAGGACACGATCTCCCCCCAGCACAACTGTTGTCATTAATCATATCACATTGTTTGAAGGAAGCACTGATGTCGTCTACATGCACGTTATGCAGAACATCCGGTCGGTTATCTCCCTTTGTGTCGGGTGATTTGGAAGTCACGTGGCTGTTTATGAGGTGTTTAGTGCCTGGTAGGTTCTTTGGATAGTTAATATCAGTAGATGAAGCATTCGGGGCGTGGTCCGTCACGTGATCAGAAGTAAAAACGTCATCAATCTCGTCTATTTCTGAATCAAGATGGTCGTCAGTGCGTGAGGAAGCAGAAAACAGACCTCGCTCTGAAAAATGGAGACATTGACTATAATATTAAAGATGACATTTTGGCGATCACAACCAACACATACTGACTACACTAATTACCAGATCCTGACTTTTAAGACCTAACAGTTAACGCCCCTGCCTCGTGAAGATGGCAATATCACGGGTTGGGGGATACCAGAAATGGGCTTCACACATTGTACCCGGGTCTACGGCCTGACGAGTGAACGCTTTAACCACAAAGCTACCCCACCTCACCTACGCGTACATGAACGTATACGATGTTACTGGCTTACTAGACTGCACGTACCAATGTTTTGCTCGGATATACTGGACCCCAGGCTCTCGTCGTCTGCTCCCACCCCCGGTTCCCGCGGAAACATCAGCAGGATCTTCTGTCGTCTGCTCTCGTGGATCTCCTCTGAGATCCCTTCCAGGTGGCGCAGTGAGTCCGAGTACTTGACCTTGGAAGAACGTATTGCGTTCTGAAGGTCATCTATATTCTGCTTCTGTTGCTGAGAGAGATAATATGACAATTAGATAGTGGCGTAACTTCCGGTTAATGAACTCGATTAAAAGTCGACATCTCGCTCGTCTCGATTTCACTCAGAATCCGCTAAAAGAATTTTGTAATGATTTATATTGTTAGTGATAACGAGATGGTACAACTCTACGAACATATATCCTTTTAAGCCCGTGTTAATGCACGTACGTACGAATCTTTTTCAAAGTGTAAGAATATCCATTATAACTACTCGGAAGATGAGTTACCCTTAATAAGTTGCCATAATTTCAGAAATCACATTCACAAGCCATGAGCATTGTCCAAAAATAAGTCACTCGTGTGAAGAAACGTTTCACATGTCAGAGCGGTGTTCCCAAAAGCTATCTTAGCATCGACACTGTCAGACCCACCAATGAAAACAACAGAGAGCAACCAAACTATGGAATATGTACACACTTTTAATAGAAACAGCAAATCAAATTACAAACATGACACAATCCCCATAAACTGTGCATCGTCATGAGTAAAACACGCCACATTTCCACTGGAACCAAACACATTCAATCACGCAGACCGCAACAGACCGAGTGCGCATGCATTCCGTGCGCATGCATTCGGCTTGTGGCGGTCTCCATTGAAAATGCGGCAGGTTTTAATCTTCATGGTGATTTTAATGACTTTCATTGGTAGACCTGACTGTCGCACGATAATTGTGGCACACCTGAGAAGTGATCGCAGTATGTTACCGATATTACCAGTACAGGTTTCCCCTATCTGCTATGTTATGTCATCTTGGAGATTGTATAAATATTCTTTCTTCCATGATTTGTAATTCTTATCAAAGTTACATACAGTATGTTCGTTATCACTTTATTATCATATTTAAATATTTTGTATCTGTGTATTGATACATTGATGTATTGTACGGATACGTGTGATGTATTGTACAGATACGTGTGATGTATGGTACAGATACGTGTGATGCATTGTGCGGATACGTGTGATGTATTGTTCGGATACGTGCGATGTATTGTACAGATACGCGTGATGTATTGTACAGATACGTGTGATGTATTGTACGGATTCGTGTGATGTATTGTACGGATACGTACAGTACTACATGGTGTAAGTAAGTGCTATTTACTTAATGAAAGTGATATCTCTATTTTATAAATTAAAAAAGTAACTATAACAGATTGTGTATAGTTATTAGATTCTATGTTTTATTTGCCTATGTTGTACTTTCATTGTTTCAGGCCGAAGTAAGTACGTACGTACATGCGTACCTACTATATTTAAATATACGTCATCAGCCTCACCCCCCATCTGTTTGTGATTATTTGGACCAGTAGATCGCCTACTCTACTGTGGACAACACAAGCACGCTGCTTAAGCCTGGTTTGATGGGTGCCGTTACCGCGAATATATTTACCTGCAGCTTCAGTTCAAGTTGAGCCTTGAGTTCAAAGTATGGTCTGCAAAGAAAAAAGGAGGTTATAAAAATGTTACGCCATAGAAATATATTTCTTCTTTCTCACACACTTCTCTGTACCGTAACTACAATATACAAAACGGTACTTGGGTGGGGGGGTGTCGTGAGGTGTGTTACGTCACTTTCAGCAATACTCCAGCAATATCACGGCGGGGAACAACACAAATGGGCTTTACACATTCTACCCTTGTGGGGACTCAAACCGTGTGCGAACGAGCGAACCACTAGGCTGTGAGGTGAGGTGACCCCCCCCCCCCCCCCCCCCCCAGCCCCCTCCCACCTCCATCAAATTGACAGGTCTTCAAGTTTATCAATTCTATTCTATATTAAAAACAAATGGGTTCATATTGTAATTTCAACGATTATTTTCCTTACTGCCGCCTACAGTACTTGGATACCTGATGCCTGTTCAGCCCCCTCTGGTAAGGTGAATAACCTTAGTTGAGACTCGTTGTCACAACAGCAGTTCCAGATTATTTTCAGCTTGCTGTAATTTTCGGCTTCATATAGTTTGTGGAAATAGCTCTAGACTATGTTACAGGTGCAGAACAAATTTTTATTCAATCATGGCTTAGTCAAAACACTTTACGGAGCTCATAAATCATGGGGAGCAGGGGAGACAACTGGCCCTATATTAGTCAACCCGACATGCCTATTCTATGTCTGACGCCAAGATACTCAGCCGTGCTCAAGTACATGCGTACTAATCTGTGTGGAAAAAGATACAGCGATCATTAAAAAAGATTACTCAGCAAATTGATTAAATTGATAGCATGTACCAGAGATATATGAATGTGGACGATGGTATAGTCTAGTGGTTAAAACGTTGGCTCGTCTTTCCCACAAGCTCAATATAGGGTGATCATACTGTAATAGTGTTGAACGCGGTGTAAAACAATACTCACTCTCTAAGACTGATTAAATAGGGCCTGCAAGCAGTGATGACACGTGTGAAATACGTCACAAACACGTCTGAGCGCGCATGCGCATATAACAACGTATCTACGGACCACACCGGAAATAGCCTTTAAAAAAAACATTGTACGTCTCGAAGCAGTTTCCGAAATAATTCTATCTACGAAAAAACTCCCAGCTCCTGCTCTGAGTATTATATGATCTGTCCTTTGGTTCACATCATCAGCACCAACCGCAGCATCATCTACCTCCACGACAACCTACCTGGCCTTCAGGATGGATTTCTTGAACTTCTTCTCCAGATACGTCAGCTTCGTCTCCAGTTCGGCGAAGATGTTGGAGCGTCGGAGATGTTCCTGTTCACTCCGTGTCTTCTCCCGCTCCGCGTCCATCACCTGGACAAAGGACATGGCAACACTGTAACTGTCCCTATAGCTGGGAGAGGACATGGCAACACTGTAACTGTCCCTATAGCTGAGAGAGGACATGGCAACACTGTAACTGTCCCTATAGCTGAGAGAGGACATGGCAACACTGTAACTGTCCCTATAGCTGAGAGAGGACATGGCAACACTGTAACTGTCCCTATAGCTGGGGGAGAACGTGGCAACACTGTAACTGTCCCTATAGCTGGGGGAGAACATGGCAACACTGTAACTGTCCCTGGGAGAGAACGTGGCAATATAATTTGACTAGTGTGGAACCCCATGTTATTACCTACCCTTATCGTGGCATGGTTGAGCATTTCCTGCCAAGCACTAGACAACATAGCCGCTGATTGGTCATCCATTAACTTCTGTTCAGCCAATGCGATCGTTTCTTTCGCTGCTCTATAAATTCCATTGGCTGTCTGGTACTGACGAGCGGCACGCAGGGCCTCACTTTGAGCCTGAAATGGAACAGAGAACGTTGATTTTCAGTTAACATCTACAGGGAATTTAATAATTCTTTTCCATGACTCCGTAATGGTTTTCACAAAAAGTTTCAACTGATGATTTCACGGAATTAAATGAGATGAACGTGTCTTTGTTTTCACAATGCAAAGCGTGTGGCAGACAACATTGTGTTCTAGTCAAACAGTTGAGCACTTGCAAACCAAACTACCTACGTGATAATGTGCTTGGAACCAGTAACACAAAATCATTGTTCTGAAATATACGTTTTAAGTGAATCTCTCGTTTCTTATCCGATCGTATGTATGTGAGAGCCTTTGCGTATGTGCGTGTGTACGTATGTGTGTTCAATAACGTTGGCCGGTCACGTTGATGAATTATATTTGACAAAACTCCCTTATTCAAGCATGTGAGGCATCAGTATTAGCTCTGGTGTAATTCGTTACGACTGCATTTAAAGTGGGTTAACGATACGTTATTAAAATGCTTTTTCAAAAGGGCAGATAAAAAGGACCGAGCTGTACATTTTCATATTTTTATGAAGCATTCGCCAATGCCACTATTTACAGAGCATGCACGGTGCATTCCCTCTCCCACATCTGCCAGTCATCGAAACATCAAACACGGGGTTAGGTGGGCTTGCCGTAACGCAGGCAATAATATTTGCCAAAACTATTTACTTTGATGACAACAAACGAAATTATGGTAAGCGTTGTATGGAAACACAGTCCAAGTGGTAGTTGCAGTTGACATATCGTTTTTCTTGTCCAGCTTGCAGATGTGCTTATATATGGATGCCATAGCTACATGTGGTGTAGTCAGCAATATTACAGTTATATCACATTGGGTTGTAGTCAGCAATATTACAGTTATATCACATTGGGTTGTAGTCAGCAATATTACAGTTATATCACATTGGGTTGTAGTCAGCAATATGACAGTTATATCGCGGTGGGTTGTAGTCAGCAATATTACAGTTATATCACATTGGGTTGTAGTCAGCAATATTACAGTTATATCGCGGTGGGTTGTAGTCAGCAATATTACAGTTATATCACATTGGGTTGTAGTCAGCAATATTACAGTTATATCGCGGTTGGTTGTAATCAGCAATATTACAGTTATATTACATTGGGTTGTAGTCAGCAATATTACAGCTATATCACGGTGGGTTTTAGTCAGAAACATTACAGTCATATCGCGGTGGGTTGTAGTCAGCAATATTACAGCTATATCACATTGGGTTGTAGTCAGTCAGCAATATAACGGTTATATCACATCGGGTTTTTGTCAGCAATATTACAGCTATATCACGGTGGGGTTTTGTCAGCAATCTTACAGTTATATCAGTGGGTTGTTGTCAGCAATATTACAGTCATATCGCTTTTGGTTGTAGTCAGCAATATTACAGTTATATCACATTGGGTTGTTGTCAGCAATATTACAGCTATATCACGATGGGTTGTAGTCAGCAATATTACAGTCATATCACATTGGGTTGTTGTCAGCAATATTACAGCTATATCACGATGGGTTGTAGTCAGCAATATTACAGTCATATCGCGGTGGGTTGTAGTCAGCAATATTACAGTTATATCCCGTCGGGTTGTAATCAGCAATATTACAGTCATATCGCGGTGGGTTGTAGTCAGCAATATTACAGTTATATCACGGTGGGTTTTAGTCAGCAATATTATAGCTATATCACGGTGGGTTTTAGTCAGCAATATTACAGCTATATCGCGGCGGGTTGTAGTCAGCAATATTACAGTTATATCAGGGTAGGTTGTAGTCAGCAATATAACAGTTATATTACAGTAGGTTGTAGTCAGCATTATTACAGTTATATCACAGTAGGTTGTAGTCAGCAATATTACAGTTATATCACAGTAGGTTGTAGTCAGCATTATTACAGTTATATCGCGGTAGGTTGTAGTCAGCAATATTACAGTTATATTACAGTAGGTTGTAGTCAGCATTATTACAGTTATATCACAGTAGGTTGTAGTCAGCAATATTACAGCTATATCACGGTGGGTTGTAATCAGCAATATTACAGTCATATCGCGGTGGGTTGTAGTCAGCAATATTACAGTTATATCACGGTGGGTTTTAGTCAGCAATATTATAGCTATATCACGGTGGGTTTTAGTCAGCAATATTACAGCTATATCGAGGCGGGTTGTAGTCAGCAATATTACAGTTATATCACGGTAGGTTGTAGTCAGCAATATTACAGTTATATCACAGTAGGTTGTAGTCAGCAATATAACAGTTATATCACGGTGGGTTGTAGTCAGCAATATTACAGTCATATCGCGGTGGGTTGTAATCAGCAATATTACAGTCATATCGCGGTGGGTTGTAGTCAGCAATATTACAGTCATATCACGGTGGGTTTTAGTCAGCAATATTATAGCTATATCACGGTGGGTTTTAGTCAGCAATATTACAGCTATATCGCGGCGGGTTGTAGTCAGCAATATTACAGTTATATCACGGTAGGTTGTAGTCAGCAATATTACAGTTATATCACGGTTGGTTGTAGTCAGCAATATTACAGTTATATCACGGTAGGTTGTAGTCAGCAATATTACAGTTATATCACGGTAGGTTGTAGTCAGCAATATTACAGTTATATCGCGGTGGGTTGTAGTCAGCAATATTACAGCTATATCGCGGCGGGTTGTAGTCAGCAATATTACAGTTATATCACGGTAGGTTGTAGTCAGCAATATTACAGTTATATCACAGTAGGTTGTAGTCAGCAATATAACAGTTATATCACGGTGGGTTGTAGTCAGCAATATTACAGTCATATCGCGGTGGGTTGTAATCAGCAATATTACAGTCATATCGCGGTGGGTTGTAGTCAGCAATATTACAGTCATATCACGGTGGGTTTTAGTCAGCAATATTATAGCTATATCACGGTGGGTTTTAGTCAGCAATATTACAGCTATATCGAGGCGGGTTGTAGTCAGCAATATTACAGTTATATCACGGTAGGTTGTAGTCAGCAATATTACAGTTATATCACAGTAGGTTGTAGTCAGCAATATTACAGTCATATCGCGGTGGGTTGTAGTCAGCAATATTACAGTCATATCACGGTGGGTTTTAGTCAGCAATATTATAGCTATATCACGGTGGGTTTTAGTCAGCAATATTACAGCTATATCGCGGCGGGTTGTAGTCAGCAATATTACAGTTATATCACGGTAGGTTGTAGTCAGCAATATTACAGTTATATCACGGTTGGTTGTAGTCAGCAATATTACAGTTATATCACGGTAGGTTGTAGTCAGCAATATTACAGTTATATCACGGTAGGTTGTAGTCAGCAATATTACAGTTATATCGCGGTGGGTTGTAGTCAGCAATATTACAGCTATATCGCGGCGGGTTGTAGTCAGCAATATTACAGTTATATCACGGTAGGTTGTAGTCAGCAATATTACAGTTATATCACAGTAGGTTGTAGTCAGCAATATAACAGTTATATCACGGTGGGTTGTAGTCAGCAATATTACAGTCATATCGCGGTGGGTTGTAATCAGCAATATTACAGTCATATCGCGGTGGGTTGTAGTCAGCAATATTACAGTCATATCACGGTGGGTTTTAGTCAGCAATATTATAGCTATATCACGGTGGGTTTTAGTCAGCAATATTACAGCTATATCGAGGCGGGTTGTAGTCAGCAATATTACAGTTATATCACGGTAGGTTGTAGTCAGCAATATTACAGTTATATCACAGTAGGTTGTAGTCAGCAATATTACAGTTATATCACGGTGGGTTGTAGTCAGCAATATTACAGTCATATCGCTGTGGGTTGTAATCAGCAATATTACAGTCATATCGCGGTGGGTTGTAGTCAGCAATATTACAGTCATATCACGGTGGGTTTTAGTCAGCAATATTATAGCTATATCACGGTGGGTTTTAGTCAGCAATATTACAGCTATATCGCGGCGGGTTGTAGTCAGCAATATTACAGTTATATCACGGTAGGTTGTAGTCAGCAATATTACAGTTATATCACGGTAGGTTGTAGTCAGCAATATTACAGTTATATCACGGTAGGTTGTAGTCAGCAATATTACAGTTATATCACGGTAGGTTGTAGTCAGCAATATTACAGTTATATCGCGGTGGGTTATAGTCAGCAATATTACAGTTATATCACGGTAGGTTGTAGTCAGCAATATTACAGTTATATCACGGTGGGTTTTAGTCAGCAATATTACAGTTATATCACGGTAGGTTGTAGTCAGCAATATTACAGTTATATCACGGTAGGTTGTAGTCAGCAATATTACAGTTATATCACGGTAGGTTGTAGTCAGCAATATTACAGTTATATCACGGTGGGTCTGTCAGGGGTCAAACCCGGAACTTCTGCTTTACTGGCTGCCCCATGAACCACTTGGCTTCCTCACCCCCGAACTACTGTGTAGAAGGGTAGACCTACTCTGTTGTGTCTGCAGAAATTGCTTCCTTATGTGCGATATTTACTTATGGGGTGTTGGGGATGGGAGGAATGCCAACACGCCTCAACTTGTTATTGGGGTAGGTTTATGTGTGTTTCGGACACGAAAGACATGACGCATCATGGAGGATTATATAATTATAAAAACACAGCGCAATATTTATCTTAGAAACCCACGCCAGCTGTTCAACACTGCCGCTCCGCGGTTTCCGGAAACCAGACATTGTGATAAATATGCAAACATTATTGACAGAAAGTTGTTTGTTTGCTTGTTTGTTGTTTGACGCCGCACTCAGTAATAGTCCAGGTACAATGTATGCGACGGCGGTCTGTAAATAATCGAGTCTGGACCAGACAATCCAGTGACTGATATCGTGGGCATCGATCTACCCAATTGGAATACGAGTGAGTGAGTTGGGTTTAACGCCGCTTTTAACAGTATTACAGTTATATCGCGGCGTGTCAGCTTAATGTGGGAGAAAAGCCCGAAGTGATGCAGGTCTCAGACGTCAACTACTTCGGTGAAACCCACGAGCATGGGTATGGTGCTGACAAACCTAGAAACATAATCGGGGCGACCGGGTTTCGAACCCACACTCATAGGCTTCTGGCGTGCCCAAGGGACGCAACTC
Organism: Haliotis rufescens; assembly: GCF_023055435.1. Taxonomy (NCBI): domain Eukaryota; kingdom Metazoa; phylum Mollusca; class Gastropoda; order Lepetellida; family Haliotidae; genus Haliotis; species Haliotis rufescens. The sequence continues at coordinate 44,483,086 of NW_025963780.1, forward strand.
TGCACAGCGAATAGGCGACTGGGCCACCCGTGCCCCAAATTGGAATACGATGACGTGCATCAACCAAGCCAGCGAATCTGACCACCTGATCCCGTTAGTCGCCTCTTACGACAAGCACAGTGTAACCCCATTAATCCGGACAGTACATGTATCCGCGTATTGGTCCGGACTGACAAATGTCTGGATTAACGTGCCAAGGGAAAATGTCCACTTGTACTTGTGCTGACGCTGGCGGCGGGGTAGCTAAGTGGTTGAAGTGTTCGTTCGTCAAGCCGAATGCCTGAGATCGTTCCCTACATGGGTACAATGTGTGAATCCCATTTTTGATGTCCTCCACCGTGCTATGACTGGGATATTGCTAAAAGCGGCGAAAAACCAAACTCACTCACTCACCCAAACAGTAAGGATTTGCAAGCGCGGATAGTTTTCTTGTGTAATACCTTAAGAGCACATCCCACCACCGCCCCAACACTCTGCATCCGCATATGATTTAATGCCTGGGGTTTGAAGTTTTAATGCAATAAAATTGATCAATGTATACCACTGATGACTGTTATCACATATCCCAAAGTTAAATCCAACTGAGCGGCCACGTCCTGTTTGTGTAACACTGCTCCCAGTAGCTGCACATTGTTTCGCGAGATAGCACTGGGCGTGTCACAATTAATGGCCTTTGGAACATACTGAGTACATATGCCAGCCTTGTCCCAGATTGGTCGGGCGCATCAGTCAGTGGCATAACATCTCAGGGTGGTTACAAAAACACTCCGCCCGTTCTCTCACACAGACATTCCCGCAGTTGCTGAATGTGGTAAAAATTTCAGACACAGGTCACGCCAACCTCGCGACGAGTGTCTGCACGTAAGGTGTAGTCCGTCTCACAGTCCCTGAACCATTTTATTTTCTCTAACCCCTAGCCCTTTCTGGCATTCAAAAGCCTTAGATGAAGCAAGTCTAGATTTTCCTCAGAAATCCCCCATCTCACTGGGGCTCCTTTACAATATAAATAGATTTTTTTGTTTCTGTCAAACTTATATATTTTCATGTGAGAACATCACACCTTTCATTTGGAGATGGACGCTGGAGAGGCCGGGATCTATGACTGATCTACAGGTTCTACTACACCAAAACAGAATCAGTCGTTCGACAAGCAGTTTTCGTAGAACGTGCAGATTGACTCTGGCAGCTGTGGTTGGATAAATCTGTGCAAGATATTTCTGTCTTATAAATGTACAACATCCAGTAATTTAAACTTACCACGTTTTCTGTGCTGTCTTTTTTTAACCATGATGACTGAATGTGACCACGGATATTTTCAAGCAAGTGACATTTGGTGCGGAACTGGGGGTGGTATGTTAAGCATCCTGTTCTCGGAAAAGGAGCTCTCAAAGCTTGTCAATTTTTTTGTTTTTATTGCTGCTAAGAGGCCAGACTGCACACGTGTACATGTAATAGCTGTTGAATGCTTAGTTATTTTCAAACGAATATAACGTTGGTATAGAAGGCAATAATGGGAAACCCTTTGGCTGTCTGTGACCTGCAGCAGTGTGGGAGTTGAAGTAAGGGAGATAACTCGATCCCTATTGCAATTGGTGATCCTGACAACGGGCGATACAATCCTGAAACTGGTTTCAAACTCCAGTTCAGAAAGCGACAATGCAATATTATAAAGATTGTATGAAACCGGATTAGGTTTCAGAATTGACTTCCCACGTCGACAATCTACGCCAACGGTGCAGAAGTGCTGTAAGGAGCTCACGTCAAGGGGCGGAGTGATTGACTATTGTTTGAAGTTAAATTATTTTTGTCACCGGTGAGTCCAATATTGTTGTACTTACTGCAACTGTGTGATTTCTCTCTTGTCTACAGCATGGTAGTGGCGGTTATAGTCACTTTAACTCAAGTTCAGGGTATCGCGTTGTCATGGTGAGTTATAAATAATGATAAATGCCAGCGGTTTACCAGCACATGGTACGACCATAGACTAACATCTAGTCTCACAAATAAATAAAATAACAAATATAAAACAAATTGAGCCCAGAACAATTATTTTTAGACTTGAGTTGTATTACATTTTTAATTTATTCTCAAGGGTCTTGGAGACAGACTCGGGTCGAAAGTGAGTTTAGTTCAAAGCGGCATTGAACCGTATGTCAGGACAGACCACAGTGTGATTGTTGACGGTCAGGTTCGCTGACTTCGTTGATGCATGTCATGGTATCCCAATTGCGTGGATCGATGCTCGTGGTTAGTTACAGATCGCCGTCATATGGCTGGAATATGCTGAATGCGGCGTTAAACAACAAACAAACAAGGTATAATTTGATATAGGCAGTGATTGTCCTCCACGAGAAGTAAGCTACAACCGGAAGTGGTTGGTGATTCTGACCTCAATAGCGGCTTCCTTCAACTGGTAGTAGATGCGCGCCCTCTGGATGAAGTTCTTCAGACCGCGACCCATGGACTCCATCTTGTGAGAAGCATCGGAAAACGTCAGTCGATACTTGGCTCTCGCCTCCTGAGATGAAAAGTATATAGAAAAAAATATTTATTTCCCCGGGGTAATAGTTTGCAAAATCAATCTATGAATGATGTATATCTTCCTCTCTGAATGTCCGAACTATGATCACAAAGTCGTTATTGTATGTGGCCTTAATTGGATCGCGTTTGAGTCGGGGCCATGGTTGAATGCGTGTCATCGTACCCGAGGGTGTTGCTCATAATATCAACCACTAGTTTAGCGAGTCCAGACTCAATATTACAGGCCGTCGTCATACAGCTGGAATATTGCTGACAGGGTCGTAAAAACACCAAAGAAAATACACACAAAACATGACATTGTCAGAATACTCGCTGTCAAACCAATTATAAGCTCAAAAGGTGTGTCTGTTTTACTTAAACCACTAACCTGTGCTTGCCGTTAGAGGTGACTGTTTGTCGTAAGAGGCGACTAACGGGATCGAGTAGTCAGGCTCGCTGACTTGGTTGATGCATGTCATTTTACCCTAATCACGTTGAACGACATCAGTCACTGGATTGTCTGGTCCAGACTCCATTATTTACAGACCGCCGTCATATAGCTGGAATATTGCTGAGTGCGGCGTCAAACAACAAACAAACAAAACATTAACCACTACTCTGAAATGAGTTTTCAACTGAGGAGTGGAATACCTAACGCACCATCCCGTATTGTTCCTTAACAACCGCCACCCCATAACTACCCCATTGCCACCCAATAACCACCCCATTACCACCCCATTACCACCCCATCGCCACCCCTGCCACTCACGTCGATCTCGTTCTCCAGCCGGTTGATGTCATTGCTGGCACTGTTCAGCATGTCTAGTTCCTCCTGCAACAACAAAACAACATTACACAAGACCCGGATAAAACAACATCTATAAACGCAGCATCTTAAAAAATATTACACAAGACAGTGGCAAAGCAACATCTGTAAACACAGCATCCAAAAAACATTACATAACACACTGACAAAACAACATCAATGAACGCAGCATCCTAAAAAACATAACACAAGACATGATAAAACAACATATATAAACGCATCATCTTCAAAAATATTACACAAGACACAGATAAAACAAAATCTAAAAACGCAGCATCCTAAAGAAACATTACGCAAGACACTGACAAAACAACATCTGTAAACGCAGCATACTGAAAACACCCATTACACAACATTCTGATAATACAGCATCCAGAAATATTGCAAACTAAAATGTAAGCAATCGTTCTCACTTCATCTTACATAAAACGTCAAGGATAAAGTTGAACAGACAAATGAGCACGACAGGGAACACATCCTGTTGTAGCCGTGGCATTGAATTTTATGTCCGTTTCAATTGCTGTATATTATTCCGCACGAGTGGCTTCCCTTTGGCTGGCAAATGTTGGGTTCAGGTTTGTGAGTTAGAATATTTCCGTTCAGCTATGTAGGTCCACTTAGTCGCCTCTTACAACAAGCAGAGGTCACTATTCACCTCTCACCTATTTCGCCCGGAATCATCACAGGGTCATGATGAAACCGACTGGGGTTGGCGGTGGGGCAATCTGACATTTAAAACGTCGGGGTTGGAGTGGAATGAACACATTCATCACTGATTGAAATTTCAAACTAGGGAGAAACGTGGACCTTGGGGGTTCGGGTCATGGCATGCCCAGATATATGCAAGCTCTAACTATAAATGGGCATATTTAGCAGATTCCTAAAATTCAAAAAGTTAGTTTCATGAAACTGTGGGAGAAAAGACCAAAGTAATGCAGTGGTAAACTTTTACCATTTCTGAAACCCACGAGCACTGGATTCGAAAATAGACATATATACAGTCAAGTCAGTATGTTATTGGCACACCCGAGATATGAAGCTCATAATATCAACCACTAGTTTAGCGAGTCCAGACTCATTATTACAGACCATCGTCATACAGCTGGAATATTGCTGACAGGGTCGCAAAACACCCAAGAAACTACACAAAACATGACATTGTCAGAATACTCGCAGTCAAACCAATTATTAGCTCAAAAGGTGTGGCTGTTTTACATAAACCACTAACCCGTGCTTGCCGTTAGAGGCGACTGTTTGTCGTAAGAGGCGACTAACGGGATCGGGTAGTCAGGCTCGCTGACTTGGTTCATGCATGTCATTTTACCCCAATCACGTTGAACGACATTAGTCACTGGATTGTCTGATCCAGACTCAATTATTTACAGACCGCCGTCATATAGCTGGAATATTGCTGAGTGCGGCGTTAAACAACAAACAAACAAACAGGTGAGGCAATCTGACTTTTAAAACGTCGGGATGGGAGTGGAATGAACACATTCATTACTGATGGAAATGTCAAGCTAGGGAGAAACGTGGACCTTGGGTATTCGGGTCATGACATGCCCAGATATATGCAAGCTCTAACTATAAATTCATATATAGCATATTCAGCAGATTCCTAAAATACAGAACGTTAGTTTCATGAAAGTATAAAAAAATGCGTGCGTATGTGAATGTCGTTAAACGTGGTAGTTACGCTGTGAACTATACTTCAGTTATATCACGGCATGTAAACCTAATGTGGGAGAAAAGACCAAAGTAGTGCAGTGGTAGACTTTTACCATTTTGGTGAAACCCACGAGCACTGGATTCGAAAATACACATATATACACAGTCAAGTCAGTAGGTCATTGGCACACCCGAGATATGAAGCGCTACCATATACACGTATAGCCTCTAAAATCAAACAAGTGACGCATTTAACTTCCCGTTATCACTTCCGATGATGTGTGAATAACTATAAACGCATCCTGAAACTAAGTGTACTCAATCTCAAACTTCAGAAACTCACAATCTTTCGTTTGAAACTGACAGCTCACCTAAGCGTGCAGCCCGTGAAACGCATGCAGGGTGTCAAGTTTCCATTGTGTTTGGACCAATATTTATAATAAGACAATACTGATAAGAAACACAAATATATCTGTATGGATAACTTAGTTAATATGTTCGTGTTATACCGTAATCTACGACCAAATCGGAAACAAACAATATCCCCAACTTCATAGAAAACATTTCCGCGTCTGACGCTCAGGTCAGATTTCCTTCCAGAAATGTTTCGGGTAAATATAAAACTTGAAAGCAAAATCGAATTAATGTCCGCTTGTTCGCGATGATAGTTTTAAAAAATCCGACCGATTGATCATGTCTACTACATAACTATCGTAAAGATACACGCAGCTGGCTATATACTGATTGACATAAATAAAGGAACAGGTTAGATTATTGTAGGTCATATCTACGGTGTTGTTCGGTGTTTATACCCACATCAACACAGGTCATTTGGTGCAACATAATTCTCTGGTGGTCACAAGATCTAATTTTCTTCGGGGTAGAAACGAAATTTCATACTAAACCTTCCTGACGTTCCCTAACTTCTTTCAAAGAGCATGGACGTTTTCGTTGTATATACACCTCAACCCTCGATATAGTCCGTTAGTTAGCGAGACAACAGCGTTTTCCCTACCTGTACGCATCCTCGCGACTCCATCTTTTTGACTGCCCCACAGAGAGGAAACAACAGTTAGGTCCGTATTGCACCCTAGATGACAGACACCTTCCTCGCTGTGGCTCACAGTGTCGCCAACATCATTCGGGCAAAGGTTAAAGGTCGTGGGTGATAACGGATAATGTTCATCACACGAGGGACCGTCCCAACATCACGCATGTCTATTAACACAAGCCGCGCTGTTAATAATTCCCCGACCGTTCCTCGCGGGACTGTCGTCAAATAAAGCACCTTATCAGACACAATAGAGTTTTATAACGATCACGCAGATGTAGTTTTGTTGATGCTAGGGATGGTAGGTAATTGGAGTATACTAATGCTATACATGACGCAAAGTAAAGTAGGTTATTCGTCATTTGTTATTGTTAATTCATACCATCTGGTTCACGCGGGGCTTTGATTGACATGGGCATAACCGACTGATGCTACAGTATTGGAATATTTATACAATGTTTGCATGCCTGGATGTTAGACTATAATTTGCACTTGGTATGCTGATTTAAGGACATATATCCCAGGCGATGTAGCAATAGTCTATGATGGTAACATTAATACCTGGAGAATTAGCTATCTGTCGACTGATTAGCAAAATAATCAGTCCAACTAGGTTAATAACGGATTACCACGAAGCTGCCTTGTAATCACGATCGGGGGTCGATGGTGTATAGCCTGATGGTTGGAGCTCGCTCGTCACGACGAATTGGGCATATTATTGAGATATCGTATCGGAGAACATCGCGGAAACGATAACATCCTCATCGGGCATCGACTAACATCTAGTTTCTGAAATGAACATATCGTACGGAAAAAACAGTTGTTCAATTATCTTTGTAAAAATATAATAAAAGGGAGCCCAGAGACTGTCTTCCTGATGCTGCAGTAATCTAGACTTGCCAAACATTATAGACTTGCATGGGCTGTATTTGATAATTATATATTTGTATCAGGGTCTGTAAGACAGACTAAACCCCTTCCAACGCATAATCTTATCCACAAGACCACGATACGGGTCTTCTTTAAGCCCAGACCAACCGTTAACCATCACCCATCGTTAACTATTACCCAAACGTTAACCATCACCCCGCCGTTAACCAACACCCCAGCGTTAACCACCACCCCACCGTTGACCAACACCAAACCGTTAACCATCACCCATCGTTAACAATCACCCCACCGTTAACCATCACCCATCGTTAACCATCACCCCATCGTTAACCATCACCCATCGTTAACCATCACGACCCTGATATCAGCGTGTGAAACAGAATGATTCTTATCAGCCTCCTAAATATCTATGATCGTATCAGGCATGATATCAGACGCTGCATCAAGCCACAAGGTCAAGGTCAGGGGCAACACGATGCCCCAGTCTCCAGTTACATGTCTCTCTGGGCAGAGTAACCGACATTAAGCGATTAGCGAGTCAATTCAGCTGACTCCAGATTGAGATGCGAGTTTCAGACCAGTTCATTACCATGATCGCATCTAATGGAACAACTCTACTTTAATCCGCCGAAAATCTGGAAGGATCTTGTTTTGTAATAAAACTGTCACTCGTGCACCATGACTGTGGAATATGTGTATACTATGAAAACGAAAAAAGGAATTCACGGACTATTTGTTGGTCTTTAAACCTGCCATCAGGCCGGTATCCAGTGGTCATCACGCATTCTGGAGATCCTCACCCACAGCCGAGCTGGCATATAACTAGCACTCAGCAATATTCCAGCTATAAGACGACGGTCTGTAAATATCAGTGGCTTGCTCAGACAAGCCAGTGGTTGACATCTTGTACATCGATCTACGCAACTGGGATATGATGACATGCATCAACCAAGTCAGCGAGCCTGACCACCCGATCCCATTATTCGCCTCTTACGACAAGCATAGTCGCCTCGTGGTAAGTTTAAGCAGATTTGGTGAGTCGAGGCGTATATTTTCATTGAATGCATCATATTAGTCGTGTCAGAATGTCCTGCTCCGTCGTATGTCCCCCTGTCGTCCCTGTCGTCCCTGTTGACAGATGGGGGAAACACATTTCCCCCAGATAATTATGACAAGAGCGACGGTGCGGTCTACTTTCATTCTAGATTCTATATGGCGTCACACATACACATGTGTAGCACCGCAAAGGGACACAACTCTATCCGCGTTAAGTTCACGAACATTTCTGTACAGTGACGTCACATTAACCCCGAAGACCCTCTACAGACGCCAGTTTGGAATATTCGGGTTAAAATAAGACCCCGTTAATCCGGACAGAACATTCCCCGTGACTCAGTCCGAGTCATGGATACGTCGTACTGTTTCTTTCAGAAGATTCAGATGTTCCCCAAGGCAAACGTCCGGAAGACGATCTGTTTACCTGGGTCCGGAATACCGAGGTTCCACTGTACATTATATGTAGAGTGAAACGTCACGTTCAAGATTATTACACTTATATAGCGACGTGTGTGAGTGCGCGTGGCTGTTTCTCCGGACTTATGCCAGTTCCCTAGTGCTAACCCACAGACAAACCATGCCGCGATTTAACATGAATACCCAAGTCAGATACTTAATCGACTCCGAGCCGTCCAGTCCATGTTTTATCCCCTTAAATGCCGAGCGCCAGGCAGGGTAACAACAAATACCTCTCGTTTTTCGTATGACGTGCTCAGGTTATCAAACCACCAACCTTCCGTTCTTCGGGTGGACGCCCCACCACTAAACCACGGAGGCGGTCTTGTATATAATGAGGACCATTGGACCACACCCAGGATTGGCTGAATTGGACATTTGATGTTGGTTCGCAAGGAACGATACCGTCTGGGGTCATTGTCCGGATTTCAAGCATTCAACTCCTCAGAAAAACTTTCAAAAATGTTATGGGAGACATGTGAATAGATTTGATGCATCAGTGACCACAATCATATACAGTTCTCTATTTTGACTTGTACCATATGTCCATATTTGTTCATGTGAAGTCTTGACTTGCCTTTGCATGTGTTTGTGACGGTTGTCACCGGTGGGGCAGGATGCGCTCCCCTTTTCACGAACACCCTGTATCATCACTACTTGATACTTATACATAAACACATGCCGACGGTATAGTTGGAATCGTACATTTGACTCTGATTTTTGCACATATTTAAATGTGTTTGTCATTTTTATTTGAGAAGCGCCAGTGAAAGTTGATGAGGAAGTGTAGAGAGTGCGTGAACAAATACAAGAAGCCCGACAAGGCCACAATCAACGTTCTAGGTTATGTAATTACTCCGTTACTAACAACGGTTACGCTTTGGGATTCGAACTCTATTTTTGTGGCTGACTAGCGAACACTCACCACTCGGCTCGCCTATCGCCCCTTAACACAGGAATAGCTGTTGTTATACTGAAGTCAGTGATTGTATGATCATAGTGACTCATCGATGAGTGTGTACCTGGCACCAGGTGGCGCTGCAGCACACACTGACAGCTGCACGTACTCTGCATCCGCTCACTGGCAACTACGACGCGAGGCTAACATTTAGTCCCAGAAATAAAGTCGTATTTAAAAATATATCTGCAAAATAAAAAACTGGAGCCCAAAACAATGCTTCATTTTAGGCTAGAGCTGAGGCAATCTAGACTTGCCAAGTCATTCTAGACTTGAGCTGGACTCCTTTTTTAATATATTCTGTAGGTTCTGGGGCACAGACTACTTGGACGCAGTCGAAGGAACGAGTGGTTTGGCGAGGTGGCGGAATGTTTTCATCTACTCAACTTGAACAGATCAATTACACCCCACCTGCTACGGTCTGACTTAAAACAAGTGCAAAAACCTGCTACTTTCTGACTTAGATTAAGTGCTAATAGCTGACGACTTATTGTCTTAAACACACATATCATGACCGTCAAGCGAACTGCTACTTTCTGACTTAAAACAAGTGCTAATAGCTGCTACTTTCTGACTTAGAACAAGTGCTAATAGCTGACGACTTATTGTCTTTAACACATATATCATGACCGTCAGGCGAACTATTACTTTCTGACTAAAAAACAAGTGCTATTAGCTGATGACTTATCGCCTTTAATACAAATATCACGACCGTCAGGCGAACTATTACTTTCTGACCTAACATGTGACGACATATTGTCTCTAACAGAAATATCATGGGCGTTAGGGGAACCGTACCGACTTGTTAAAACGCGAGGACGTTGCTTACGACCACGAAGAGGTTGTTGACGCCGTGATAGCGCGAGAATCGCATTGTACTCTCTGCGCGGATGAACCAGGAATAGCCCGGCCCTGTGGGGGGCCAGATTAAAGCGGGACCGCGTCTTTTGATATTTTGAAAAGACTTAATCTGCTAAAAAACGATTTCAAACAGATTTTAAAAACTTTTTCTTCGATGTTGGTTTTGAAGATCATGTAAGTATAATGACACATCTAAACCGATTCGGCTTATGAAAACAACTGTTTGGTTTGATGGGCGTGTATATTTCTGGGGTTGTATTGGTGAGGTTTTTTGTTTGTCATGTAGGCGGTGTTGTTTGTCTTGGGCAGTGTTCTTTGCTTGACATGCGCAGTGTTTGTTGTTTGTCACGTTGGTGGTGTTTGTTGTTTGTTCGTCATGTGGGCAGTATTTGTTAATCGTCTTGTTGGTGGTGTTTGTTAATTGTCATGTTGGCGGTGTTTGTTAATTGTCATGTGGGCGGTGTTTGTTAATTGTCATGTGGGCGGTGTTTGTTAATTTTCATGTTGGCGGTGTTTGTTAATTGTCATGTTGGCGGTGTTTGTTAATTGTCATGTTGGCGGTGTTTGTTAATTGTCATGTTGGTGGTGTTTGTTAATCGTCATGTTGGTGGTGTTTGTTAATTGTCATGTTGGTGGTGTTTGTTAATTGTCATGTTGGCGGTGTTTGCTAATTGTCATGTTGGCGGTGTTTGTTAATTGTCATGTTGGCGGTGTTTGCTAATTGTCATGTTGGTGGTGTTTGCTAATTGTCATGTTGGTGGTGTTTGTTAATTGTCATGTTGGCGGTGTTTGCTAATTGTCATGTTGGTGGTGTTTGCTAATTGTCATGTTGGTGGTGTTTGTTAATTGTCATGTTGGTGGTGTTTGCTAATCGTCATGTTGGTGGTGTTTGTTAATCGTCATGTTGGCGGTGTTTGCTAATTGTCATGTTGGTGGTGTTTGTTAATTGTCATGTTGTCATGTCATAATCACCCATCCTCCCACATAATCACCCATCCTCCTACCCACTCACCCATCCACCTACCCACTCACCCATCCATCCCTCTACCCATCCCCCTACATAATCACCCATCCTCCTACATAATCACCCATCCTCCCACATAATCACCCATCCTCCCACATAATCACCCATCCTCCTACCCACTCACCCATCCATCCCTCTACCTATCCTCCCACATAATCACCCATCCTCCCACACAATCACCCATCCACCTACCCCCTCACCCATCCATCCTCTACCCATCCTCCCACATAATCACCCATCCTCCTACCCACTCACCCATCCACCTACCCACTCACCCATCCATCCCTCTACCCATCCTCCTACATAATCACCCATCCTCCCACATAATCACCCATCCTCCTACCCACTCACCCATCCATCCATCTACCCATCCTCCAACATAATCATCCATCCACCTTCTCACTCACCCATCCACCTACCCACTCACCCATCCATACCTCTACCCATCCTCCCACATAATCACCCATCCACCGACCCACTCACCCATCCACCTACCCACTCACCCATCCATCCCTCCACCCATCCTCCCACATAATCACCCATCCACCTACTCACTCACCCATCCACCTACCCACTCAACGTCCACCCAAACATACATACAAACACCCACCCACGTAACCATCCACCCACCCATCCACCCATTTATCCACCCACCCACCCACCAAACCATCCATCCATTCATCCACCCACCCACCCACCCAACCATCTATTCACCCAACCATTCATTCACCAAGCCACCAAACTCGTCAACCCACATTTATATCGTCGGTCCCTCACCACCTACACATCCCGCATATCCAAGTCTACAGCATCTTGTATCGATGTCAAGCCGGCGTTGCTCTTTAATTCAGATAATAATCTATTACACGTGGTTTCCATGGTCTAGTCTTCTCTGTAATGCCAGGCTAACGTTCAACGCACGACGCTGTCGACGATGATCACGCTAGGAAAACATCCAGTGACGGTTGCTTTCATTAAATGTTTTATACAGATTAAGAGGCATCCAAATATAATATCGTACCGCCCCTCAAGCGTTGCCTGGGTTTCACTGTTGAGAATACTTTACATATAATTCCTGGAACACCAAGAACGACGTCCGGTTAAAGCCGCGTGGTTAAAACGTAAGTGGGTGAATGTTCTTTCAAAACGTAGACAATATTTCATCTGTATGACGGGCGCCTGCATATAATCAAGTCGAGGCCAGGCAAAACAAATGGTTGATATTATAAGCAACGCAGGGGTACGATGGCAAGTAATCAACGAGTCATCAAGTCGGACCCCCCGATCCCCAAGCATTAGGTAGGACGAGGATGGAAACCCTTTCACAACATTTAATTCTAAGGCAGACTGGGTAGCCTAGTGGTTAACGCGTTCGCTCCTCTTAAGACCAGGGTTCGATTCCACACATGGGTACAATGTGTGAAGTCAATTCTTGGTGCCAAAGACCCAATATTTCTGAAAACGGCGTACCGTATACCGACTCACTATTACACTCCATAATACTAACTATAATATTACAATACTCAACAATATATCCTTACATGGTTGTTGTTGTTGTTGTTGTTGTTGTTGTTGTTGTTGTCTTGTCTGTCTGACGTTCCGCACAAAGCCACCGTACTCACGACGTTGTTATTTCGTCAAAGCACGGCTCGCCGGAAGCAGTAACCTGAGTTTCCGTCAATCACTTCCTTTCTCAATTCATTTATGATGCCGTAATTAACGCTCGCAGAAGAGTTGCCAGGGGCAACCAAAAGAAGTAGCCGTTACATCGGAACTGACGACATAACACTTATTTGACGAGGAATCTTCACACACTGACGAGTGGCGTCTTGCGTCGACTACAGCAGGACTGACAATGGCGGGTTTTTTCACTATCACCGCACTGGAAAGAGCATCATTAAGGTATTATTGGGAGGCTCCTTTGGATGAAAATGTGTTTTCTCTGAGGAAGCTTTCAATCCCGTTGACGTATGCCTTTATTACCTTATAAGGGAATTCTATTTTAGGAAGCAGGAGCAGCTTTGTCTTGTTGGTGCAAATCTTACATAATGTGTCTTGCTGCATGAAAACAAACCCTAAGTACTCCCCATATAACGCATCACCCGGCAACACTCACAAAACTAACAGTTATCGATAAACCGAAAAAAAAGTTTTAATTCTGCTCCCTTGGGCAATGTTTGCAAACATCGCACTAATTCAATAACGACACTGTGACAGGCCCAATTACCAATATTTTAGCGTATTAAGTTGCAAACGCTCTCAGCGTCTTTGGAGTTTTCAGTGAAAAACAATCATGTTTGACACAATATTCGATAACACATGCCAGATTTGTTACTGTGTACTGAAGGAGCCATAACGTTAGCATTACCGACATAGTGAGTGAGTGATGTTTTATGCCGCATGCAGAAATATCAACGCCGATGACACTATGAGCTTCACGTATTGTGCCCGTGTGCGGAATCGAACCCGGATCTTCATCGTAATAGGCGAACACTTTAACCACATGGCTACCATATGACACGCTTACTCCTCTACTATGATAGGTCTGTTTCCTGTGTAAAGTCATGTTTCCAAAACCGCTTCCGTGGTCTAGAGGTAGAGCGTCCGCCTGGAGAGCGGAAGGTCCCGGCTCGATCACCTGCCGCGTCATACCAAAAGACCTTTAAAGATGGTACTTGTTGTTACCCTGTCTGGCGCTCGGCATTAAGGGGCTAAAACAAGGACTAGTCGGCTCGGAGTCAGTATACTGTGTCTGAGTGGGGTATCCATGTTGAACTGCGGCATGGTATCTCAGTGGACAAGCACTATAAATCGGCATCAGTCCGGACTTGTACAAGCAGCCACACAAACACACTAACGTGCATGCACGTCGCTATATAAGTGCATAAATCTTGGACGCGACGTTAAACCCAATTTCACCTCACCCCATGTTTCCCCATTAAACCTAAGGCGTAACGTGGCTCAATGAGTAGCCTGTCTCCTAGACACAAGACAATATAAATAATATTGAAAAAGGAATCCAACTCAAGTCTAGAATGATTTGTCAAGTCTAGATTGACTCAGCCGTAGGCTTTTTTCATCACTGTTCAAGGCTCCATTTGGATTATATTTTTCATATTTTAGATATAGATTCTTAAGAAGCTAACTATGTTTCTGTGTCTGATTGTAAGCCTACTCAGGTAGCTATGTGTGTTATCAGCTGAATATAGCCATCATTTCCAGTGAGAGTGGGCAGTGTGTTTCACAACAATGGAACTTTATCTCTACAACCTGCAACTTATAGGCTTGATCGATTCACGCCGTAAAACTTTCAACCAAATCACACTTCAAAACAATCCCTATTTTAGTTTGCCATACAATTAGCATTGGGGTGACACACTATTCCAATGAACGCTCAGTCGGAAGATGGAAGAATTTGGTTAAGATTGCTTCGCAGTATTTCACCAATACCCAGGCAAGGGGAATGTGGTTCAAGTGTCTTAAACTACGGGTTAGCGGGCGATTGGGCCACTGGGCTAAATCATTGAGGAATGTCCGCTAGTGTCAGAAGCAGCATTGTTAGAAGGAATGTTCTGCCAATGCCGTAGTATTGTCAGAAGGAATATCCCGCTAGTGCCGTGGTATTGTCAGAAAGAATATCCCGCAAGTGCCGTGGTATTGTCAGAAGGAATATCCCGCTAGTGTCGTCGTATTGTCAGAAGGAATATCCCGCTAGTGCCGTGGTATTGTCAGAAGGAATATCCTGCTAGTGCCGTGGAATTGTCAGAAGGAATATCCCGCAAGTGCCGGGGTATTGTCAGAAGGAATATCCCGCTAGTGTCGTGGTATTGTCAAAAGGAATATCCCGCTAGTGCCGTGGTATTGTCAGAAGGAATGTCCCGCCCCTGTCGTGGTATTGTCAGAAGGAATATCCCACTAGTGCCGTGGTATTGTCAGAAGGACTGTTCTCCCAGTGCCGTGGTATTGTCAGAAGGAATATCCCGCTAATGCCGTGGCATTGTCAGAAGGAATATCCCGCTAGTGCCGTGGTATTGTCAGAAGGAATGTTCTGCCAGTGCCGTGTTATTGTCAGAAGGAATGTTCTGCCAGTGGCGTGGTATTGTCAGAAGGAATATCCCGCCAGTGCCTTAGTATTGTCAGAAGGAACACAGGCATGGTGTCGACAACACACCGTAATCTGGACGAATCCTGGCATTCGAATCCAGTATCATCGGATCCTGGCACGACTAAGGGGCGCAACATTGCACATCGAATTGTCGTGTGTGAGCAGGTTGTAAAACTTGCTGAGTAAGTCGGGAGGGGGATGTGATCACGGGCAGTTGATGTATCATCTGTCACTCTGCGGGGGTCACAGAGGATAGTCGTTCCTTTACTCCCAGTCCATGAATCAACGCTGACCGTTAAGTAAACACGCAAGCCTGACCCGGGGGAAACAGCTGTTAATGGCCTCGCGGTCAGTGCTACGAATGACCTGTAACACCCATTGTGTCAAACTCTGGATAAATCGATATATTTTTCTATGGCTCAGAGGATTTCGAGTAAATGGAACGTTGGTGTACACATTTGTAAGCTAAATTTTCGCAATATTTCAGCAAAATTGAAGCAGGGTATGGAGTCATCCAACAGATCTCCAGCGTCCGACCTCGAATCAGAAGGTCAAGGTTAAACACTCCGGATACCTCGGGAAAAGGGTGGTGCTTATTCGTCACCACTCGCATCTTTTCTACCATTCGGCTTATCCCGAGTTGGTCACGAATGGGGTGCAGGTGACGGGGCGAGTGGGGACGAGTAAAATGGGGTGCAGGTGACGGGGCGAGTGGGGACGAATGGGGTGCAGGTGACGGGGCGAGTGGGGACGAGTAAAATGGGGTGCAGCTGTTTCTTTGGCCGAAGTCTGAGACTGTAAACCCTCGAACCTACACCTTGTCTTGTGAGGATTGGGTGGTTTCAATGGTGTAGTTTGTTGATTGCATGGTGTGGTAAACCGTGGATCATGACATCAACCAAAGGGTTGCTTGTTCCAGACTCCATTATAACTGTGGGTAAACATAAATGTGAAACAGGCTGTCGCTTTCAGAAACCATGTCGCCGCATCTACATTTAGTTTTATATTAAGCGACCCGTGAAGACCCGGGGTAGAATAGGTCTTCAGCAACCCATACTTGCCGTAAAAGGCGACTATGTTTGTCGTGAGAGGCGACTAACGGGATCGGGTGGTCAGGCTCGTTGACTTGGTTGATGCATGTCATCGTATCCCAATTGCGTGGATCGATGCAAATGATGTCAATCACTGGATTGTCTGGTCCAGACTCGATTATGTACAGACCGACGTCATATAGCTGGGAGACTTCTGATTGCGGCGTTAATCAACAGACAAACAGCCAATATCATTTAACAATTTTGACAGGATCATGTGGTTCCTTTGATGTGTGGCTGGTTAGCTCTGAGCTGAAACAGTAGAGAGCATCGTCTTCAGTAATTTGATATATTTGTTGTCACTTAAATGCATCTTCTGCCTCAGTATTCAGTATTTGTTTGAGTGAGGATCTCGCCTTGGGATGCACAAGGGAAGGGTGGCAGAGAACTGATAACTGCAGCAATACTGGAGGATGTCTAACACCGCACTCAGCAATGTTCTAGTTATCGCGACGTTCTGTAAATAGTCGAGCCTCGACGAGGCAAACAGGTGGTGGATGGTATGAGCAACACTCGCGCAGGTAAATGACACATAATCAAAACAGTGCCTTTCGCGAACGTACAACAAGTGTTGGTTACAGGGACCTTTTCTGCTATAGGCTGAGAAAGGCACCACATGTGCTGATCCAGAGAGTGAGTGAGTGAGTTTGATTTTACGCCGCTTTTAGCAATATTCCAGCAATATCACGTTAGGGGACACCAGAAATGGGCTTCATACATTGTAACCATGTCAGTCGGGAATCGAACCCGGGTCTTGGGTGTGACGAGCGAACGCTTTAACCACTAGGCTACCCGTCCGCCCCTGAACCAGAGTGTGCAGCGGTTGCACTCCCTATTTTTCAGACGCCCAATTCGTTAGCATATCCTTTGTGTTGGTTAACTTCGTGACCAAGGTAATTATATATATTCTACCATAGTAATTACATGCACGCTCCTTTTTCATAATCAGATGTGCCTCTGTCGTGATATAGCTGGATTAGAGCTAAATGCGGAGTAAAACCATACTCCATCACTCACTTACAATCCTATAGATTCGCCTCTGCACACTCCTATCGTCTCCTACTCCAAAGTGCCGAGTCATGGTATTTACGACGAGGTAAACAAATGGTTTAATATACCCCTGGGGACATCTATTGCCCAAAATTGCCCTGTTGTCTTGTACATCAGCTCAGCTGGGCGAGCCCCGTCGGGACATCTACCGAGGTGGTGACCCCGGACATCGGACGTGACCGACACAATCAACGTATACAGGGACACATTGCAACATCCACGTGTTAACTGACCACACCATGCACGAATATCGATATCACGTGCAGCACGAGCTTTGTCCATTTGGCCTTTGGATTTAGAGGTCAAATAGAGCATGCTTCATTGCGGCTCCTACTGTCGACACGAGGCAGATCCTGAGAGGGTGGGACGGTTGTTAGATCTCACTAATATGCTGGCTGAACTTGTTTAAGGGAGTGGTACCAGCCGAGACGATGCTCGGATTCCAAAACAAGTGTTGCGAGTATTTGTAGAGGGAAGATTACTCCAGGAATATAAGATGAAAGTAATGCGGATCACTATAAGCTAATCACGGCCAGATACTAATGAAGAACTACATAGATCGGAAAGACTTCTCTCGCAACCTCCGCATCTTTCCGTAATAAATATGGTATTCCTGATCACTCGTCATTCTTGCATCTTTCAGAAAGGGGCGAGTGTTGACGAATGTACCAAAAGGGTTTGTGCCAGAATGGCGCGAATCGCAGGACAAGAAGGGTTTCTTGAGGTCACTGTAATTGGGTGATTGGGGGTCGGGTTCGTCTGTCTTACAGACCCTGATACAAATATATATCAAATACAGCCCATGCAAGTCTATAATGTTTGGCAAGTCTAGATCACTGCAGTATCTGAAAATGAAGAGAGTCACTGGGCTCCTTTTTATTATATTTTTATTAAAATAACTGAACAACTGTTTTTTTATGTACGATATGTTCATTTCAGAGACTAGATGTTAGTCTAGGGGTCGGGGTCTGGGGTCCAGTATCAGCCTATCCGGTGTCAATTGATGTTTTGAAACATTGGTTTGTTCGTTTGTTGTTTAACGCCGCACTCGACAATATTCCAGCAATATAACGGCGGTCTGGACCACAGAATCCAGTGGTTGCCATCATGAGCATCGATCTACACAACTGGGATACGATGACATGCATCAACCAAGTCAGCAAGCCTGACCACCCCATCCCGTTAGTCGCCTTTTACGACAAGCATAGTCGATTATTACGGCAGGCATGGGTTGCTGGGGACCTATTCCCTACCCGGAACTAGAACCATCTTTCAATGTCGTTTGTTATGACGCATCCGGGGTTCGAACCACCGACCTTCCGTTCTCCGGGCAGACGCTCTATCCACTAGACCACGGAGGCGGTCCCGTCAATATATGGCAGAATCCATTGCAGTCAATAATTGAGCTCATCTGGAGACAGCATATCCTCCTCATGTAGATGGAATACGGCGCACCATTCTGACACATATATATCTATACCAAATGGAATAATTCAATAATCATAATTCCATTATTTGCCATCCACTTTGAATTCTATAGAGATAGAATGAAATAGTTAATGTCCAAAACGATTTTAAAACGAGTACCAGTGCATTAAATTCACTCAAGCAAGAGTGACGTTAGACAGCACAGTACAGGGTTATATACAGCTGATAGAGGTTAACAAAACAACACGAGAGTATACATGAAAGGGGTTTTCAACAACAAAAGATAATGTTACAACTATTAGATGTTTGTTTATTTGTTGTTTAACGCCGCGCTCAGCAATATTCCAGCTATATGACGGCGGTCTGTAAATAATAGAGTCTGGACCAGACAATCCTGTGATTGACATCATGAGAATCGATCCACGTAATTGGGATGCGATGACATGCATCAACCAAGTCAGCAAGTCTGACCACCCGATCCCGTTAGACGCCTCATACGACAAGCATAGTCGCTTTTTACGGAAAGCATGGGTTGCTGAAGAGCTATCTACCCCTGATCTTCGCGGGTCAGTTTTCAAAGTAGACAGTTCAGCTTTTAAACTATTTGATGTAAATAAACCTGTACTGTCTTACTTCACTCTTGCTTGACAACGGTATAAGGATCAGTACCGAAACGTCGCATCATTGTAAAATAAAGAGATGGTCATCCATCAAATATAGATCGTCTTTAACGTGAAATAGATTAACAGACATGTAATCATTTGCAGCTGCAAAAGCAACAACATGGGCTTGCTCTCAAAATAATTTCAATTCGAAAAATGTAATAAATGTGTTTGAGCCTAAGGAAACGACTACATACGATTTATCTTCACATTGATAGACAACATGACAATGTGATTAGCGCCGGATGTAGCGAGTGTATATATTGATTACATCATTTGCCGCCGTACCAGAATCATCACAGATGTTGCATTATTGTGTCTACAGTATCACTTTCAGCTGTGCGTCATTCCACCTCTAATTAACCCCTGAATATATTATGTTATATATTTCATTATGCCGACAAGCAGATTTGACATGTACATATGCTTGTTGTTGGTATGTGCGCATGTGTGGACCTATACTAGAAAATATGCACATATAAGCCCCGATGCCGAATATCATCTTTCATAAATGCACATACAACTAGAATGACTGATATATGCATGCTTGCGTGTGTGCTTGTGTGCTTGTGTATAGTTTTTCAGTTGCCACGGGAACATGCATAACGGTGTGATATAGCGTGATATCACATGAGAATATACCTTGTATACATATTCTGAAATGGGTAGATACATTGTACTCTGTATAAGTCGTGTCCGGGAAGGAAAATCGAAGAGCGAATCTTGCAGCGACTCGCGGCGAGGAAAGTCGAAGACAGGTGACTGAAGTGTAGATGAATGAAATAGGGGATGTGATAAAAAGCTCTTGGGAAATTAAATCGCCTCACTTTATATTTCCTCGCCATAAAACATTGATGTTTCCAGTATTCACGTCACAGTCGAGCAAGGACTCAATTAATATTGGCTTATTCTAATTATAGTATATCCCCGTGTTGTGACGACAGAAGAATCGGGTAACATGGTGGTTTAGGCTGGCTCGAGGGCCAAACAAACAGGAATGTGTCTACATCTACACAGTGTCACATCACGGGGGACTACATAGGCCTTGACAAGGCTGTGAGATGGCGTCTCTGACGAAAGTAGGCCGATGTCACTTGGAGACGAGGTCTATCTGCTACAAGTGAGTGAGTATGGTTTTACGCCGCTTTTACCCAATATTACGGCGGGGGACACCAGAAATGGGCTTCACACATTGTACCCATGTCGTGAATCGAGCGCGGGCCTTGAACTACGGACTGACGAGCGAACGCTTTAACCACTAGGCTACCCGACCGCCCCCTATCTGCTACGAAGACATTGTCTATCTATTGTGAAGACTTGATCTATCTACCATGAAGACGCACTCTATCTTCAATGATCGAGTGAGTGAGTGAGCAACATCACGACAGGGGGCACCAGAAATGGGATTCACACATTGTACCCATGTGGGGAATCGAACCCGGTTCTTTGGCGTGACGGGCCAACGCTTTAACCACTAGGCTAACCCACCGCCCCCTATCTACTACGAAGACTTGGTCTATCTGCTATGAAGACTTGGTCCAGCTGCTATGAAGACTTGGTCTAGCTGCTGTGAAGACTTGGTTTATCTGCTATGAAGACTTGGTCCAGCTGCTATGAAGACTTGGTCTAGCTGCTATGAAGACTTGGTCTATCTGCTATGAAGACTTGGTCTATCTGCTAGAGATGGCCACAGAGACACAGCATTGTAGAGATTATATCAGTACACTGGCGAGGGTACAATGGCACGTGGTGACTGCCACGTGCACACCCTGGGCGTGGCAGACACTTGACGTTCTGCTGTCACACAACGGATTAGTCTCGGGGATGTTTGCTCGCATCAGGACGTGTTGATAGTATTAATAGGAAACACGACAAGCTTGCACTAGTCGGAGTCCCTGTGACTGGACTTTTGAGGATGGAAACGAGCGAGCGAGTGAATGCTGCAGGAAAAAGCTCAGTCACGGGGAGGGGGACTATATATTTGAGTCAGGAGCGGCCAAACCAGTGACCGAAAGCATGAGCACCGACCGGGGTCACGGTGACAAACAGTCGGCCAAATCACACAGCTTGACGATGGGGTCCTCATTATACCGAGGTCTTGCAATTGGAAATATTAACTGAAGCGTTTTTGTATTGAATATCACTGCTATTGAGTTATAATGAGTATACACCAGAGCTGATTGTACATACTTAACGTGGCCGTAAGTATGTGCCCAAGTGAATCTCACAAGCACGCTTGCAGTAAAGACAAATCAAGGGTAATATTCCAGGCGAATCTGATATTCCAGTGTGTGAGTGAGTGGGTGGCTAGGTGAGTGAGTAATTGGGTTTAAATGTTTTTAACATCATATCAACTATATATTATATACTGTATAGTATAGCGTATTTAGCTTGATGTGGGAGAAAACAAGAGGAAAACGTTTATGATTTGGGCAAAACTCGCCAGCACCGGGAAGGTACTGTATAACAGAGCATCATAATGGGACAACCAGCATATCCTGGTATTGTCAAGGGGCACAACTGTGCACAACTAATTGCGACAATTAGGCCACCCGTGTCCCCGCATACAGCCTGATTGCTGTCAGTGTGTTTGTGTGGGGGTTGTTTATATTGTTAGCAATATTAAAGCTATATGGCGGTGATCTGAAAATAATAGAATCTGAACCAAACAATCCTGTGATTGATATTCTGAGCAACGATCTACGCCGTCGGGGTACGATGACACACCATCAACCAAGTCACCGAGCCTCATCACCACAACCTGATCGCCTCTTACGACCAGATTAGGCTGCTGGGCCCGGTTCTACAAAGCGATCGTAGCGCTACGACTGTCTTGAGTCTATGTTGAAGGGAACTTACGATCATCTGAGCGCTACGATAGCTCGTGGAAAGGGGCCATGGGGACCTCTTCTAACTCGGAATACCCAAGGGATGATTTCTGTAAGTAGTGAGTGAGTTGTGTTTAACGCCGCTTTTAACAGTATTCCAGTTATATTGCGGCGTGTCAGCTTAATGTGGGAGGAAAGCCCGAAGTGATGCAGGTCTCGGACGTTTACGACTTCGGTGAAACCCACGAGCACGGGTATGGTGCTGACAAACCTAGAAACATAATCGGGGTGAATCGGGATTCGAACCAAACATAGATTTCTGGCGTCCCCAATGGACGCAACTATGCACAGCGAATAGCGGCGCCTTAACCGACAGGGCCACCCGTGCCCCTCTGTCGGTAGTGAGCGGCTCGTACGCCTGATAACAGGCAGATATATGATACGTAATGCATACGTGCGCCAGTAGGGGGCGTGAACGTCTACGTCAGCGTCGGGTGTTGATAACGCGGATGCAGTTGATGCCAACATGCCGACCGTTGATACTGGGGGAAGGGGTTGGGGACGTTTGGGTTTGTTTGTAAATAAATATTGGGGAAAAAATAAAGGTTGTCTAAAATGAGAAAGTCCACATTGAGACGAGCTAACATTGAGACAAGCAAGAATTTAGTCAAGCCAACTTTGAGATACGCCAACACTGAGACAAAACAACATTGAGACAAAAGAACGTTGAGACAAGCCAATACTGATATAAGTCAACATTGTGACAAGGCAACACTGAGACGAGCCAACATTGAGACAAGCCAACACTGATATAAGCCAAAATTGAGACAAGCCAACTTTGAGGCATATTGAATATGTAAATCCGAACTTGTAGTTGAACAAAAGTTGGATAATTTATGAAGTTTTTACATAAATTATCCAACTTTTTTAATCAGTTTAGAACACCATGAAGTTTACGCGAGAGAAGTGATGTTGGTGATGAATTTCATGCACGTTTCCATTATATTTGTATTCCATCGTAAAAGCTGATAAATGATGATATAACAATAAGCCAAATAAGTAAAAATGCCACAGTTTGTTTAACAATGCAAACATTGTATAAAAAGTGTGTAAAACAAATTAGATTTAATCCTCTGGGTAAATAATATGTACACTGTATTTATGTCAACTTACTTAAATATATTTATGTATGATTTTCAAATGCCACAGTCTGTGGCCAGAAAAGCAAATAAAGTTGTATTCAATATCAGGGGATGTCATATCAACAAAGAATCCAAGTCAGGGGAGGGTCATGGTCATGGTTGACTGAGTTTACAGGTGCTTCCCCGTACCTTTCAAAGTCTGATTCAGGCTGTAAGCGAACTGTGAGACCAGCTTTGACAATGGCTTGTCCTCCGCGGTCCACTTCACACACCTGCACACGGCAACCTGGCCGTGGTGTAGACTGGAGCCAGTCTCCGTCTCCAAATATCAAAACAAATCCAAGATACGTGAACTATTCTGAAGGGTTCTGATTGATTCCGCGAAGGGGAGATAATCAGGAATCTACTTTTATCTGTTGATAAAATCACGGACAGCTTGCTTGAGGTCATCTGAGATTTGTTTTCTTACGATAGATATAGACTTAATGCAGTCTATGTTTGAAGAGGAACACAGACATAAACACGCGACGTCGCGTCATTCTTAAGAATAGAAATGTTATAGAGTTTCACAAAACGTGACCCAGGAAGCATTGCTTTTAACGGTTGGCATACTTCTAACACACCGCTCAAAGCTACACTGGTTTAACTCGCGTACACCTGTAATCGTCTTGATCCATGGATAGGGATTTAGTATTTAAGTATACTCAATATATATATATATTGACTACTTCATGTCCGTTATTCAGTTATGGCCTGATGAGACTCGTACGTGGTACGAGTTGAAACCGCTAGCCTATTAAAACTGTGTTCAATCTTACTCCACTTATTTAATTATTACTATATATATATATATATATATATATATATCTATATATAATATAATATAATATAATATAATATAATATAATATAATATTCATGACACCTCTCCAAAAACAGAGGGCTGGTTGGGTAGCCTAGTGGTTAAAGCGTTCGATCGTCACACCGAGGACCCGGGTTCGATTCCCGACATGGGTACAATGTGTGATGCCCACATTTCTGTTGTCCCCCGTCGTGATATTGCTGGAATATTGTTACAAGCGGCGTAAATCCATACTCACTCACTCACTCACTCCAAACACAAAAGAATCAATGGTCGCTCCAATAGCCACGTGGTTGAGATTAACGCAGTTTCGTGTACCATCCTGTCCTGCCACTAATTTCGTATACCATAACGACAATTTCAAATCAGTTGAATTAATTAAAAATTGACGCTTTAATTCGGGACACTATTCCAAACTTACAAATCCATTATCAACGTTTACGTTAAGGTCAAGGCTGCCGCCATGTTGTGTTGTGTCATGTGATAGTCACGTGCACAAAGCTTGTTCAAATATGGATTCCTGACCGAGATGCACTGTGGGATTGAGGCGAGTCGAAAGACAGGTTTCGGTCACTTGTGTGCCAATCATAGCCACACATCTACAGATCGTGTCGGCAAGCCACGCGGACCCAGGGGCCTTAACATAAGCCTTGTCACAGGACTGAGTAAGACACCATCAACCGCTTAGTAGAACACGTATCCTGGCCGGCATTACATCGCGGTAATATATGTGAGAAGTGATCTTTGGGGAAAATCCTAATAGGGGTCAGTTAATCGATAACCAATCAGTCATCTCTGATCTGGATGAGAGGACTGGTCCTGGTCCTGGTCCTTTTGGACCTCACGTGGTTGTCAACAAGTGATGTACATTGTGTTTCCGTGGGGGGATCGTACCGGGTTGTTTTGCGAGTGGGAGAACGCTAGATCATCCAAACGCCCATTTTAACACAGCTATAGGGTGTTGACATATAAGCTTGTCCTCAATCTTCTAAGTAACCCTATCCGTGTTAAGTAGCTTTTTTCTAGGTTTGGATTGGTCGGATCGTCGGCCATCACAATCCTCTTGGGTGGGGTTGGACGGTCGCTCTTACGCCATTTGTCACCATCGGGAGAATCGAACTCGGGCAAACGGCGTACCGAGCGAACACTTGAACCACAAGACCCATGTCACTATTCACATCACCCATTTTGACCACAAAATCCCCGATCGGTGTATTCTAACGACAGAGATTAGGTACACATGATCTTTCCTCGGACAGCCCATGGAGATAACTACAGTTGATCTCATGTCAACAGATCCCTGTCAACAGAGTTTATAAGGCTACATGACTGTTGTAAACATGACATTTGTACATACCCTTATGTCTACGTGAAGGTTCAGGGGTAGAATAGGTCTTCAGCAACCCGTAAGAGGCGACTAACGGGATCGGGTGGTCAGGCTCGCTGACTTGGTTGATGCATGAAATCAATCCCAATTGCGTGGATCGATGCTCATGATATCAGTCACTGGATTGTCTGGTCCAGACTCGAATATTAACAGACCGCCGTCATGTTGCTGGTATATTGCTGGGTGCGGCGTTAAACAACAAACAAACAAACAAAATATTTACATGAATGCTTGTCTAAGTTTTCGGTTACATTAAATTATATAGGTGGTGTTTTCTTCCCGCGAAGATCCGGCTGTCCTTTGATAACGCATAGCCATGCATAACATACGCCAGGCAAGTACTCTGTGATCATAACATTAGTCACAAAGACCAGCGACTACTTTAACACAATCACCTTTAAGTCGTTCTTCTCAACATGCATGTATGCGTTATTTTTGTAGCTCTCTCACGCTCTGATTGCTAGTGAGTGCTTGTTTGTTGTGAGTTTGATGTTTGATATATACTGAACAAAATAAGTTAGGGACCATGACTGTTTTGGGGGATATCTTTTTTAATACTGTGCTCAGTGTTCACCACAGAATTATCCCCTAGAAAATTCATGATCCATAACTTTTTATGTTCAGTATAGTATTAAAGTGAGTGAGTGAGTATGGTTTTACGCCGCTTTTAGCAATATTCCAGCATTATCACGGCGGGGGACACCAGAAATGGGCTTCACACATTGAACCCATGTCGGGAATCGAACCCGCGTCTTCGGCGTGACGAGCGAACGCTTTAACCACTAGGCTACCCGACCGCCCCTTAGTATTAAAGGGAATGAGTGAGTGAGTATGGTTTTACGCCGCTTTTTGCACACTTCCAGGAATGTCACGGCGGGGGACACCAGAAATGGGCTTCACACATTGTACCCATGTGGGGTATCGAACCCGGCCTTCGACATGATGAAGAAACACTGTAGAGTTACACCCCGCCCCGACACAACACAATCACATAATATCAATAAGAAAGGTGGTTGAAACATTAAACCAATGGTGAGTGAGTGAGGGAGAGGACTTTAGCGCCGCTTCCATCAGTTTATCAGTTATATATTACCACGTGCCAGATTGGTTTGGCAGGAAGACCCCAAATGATGGGCATAATAAGGGCAAATCTAGCATTCGAGGCCCTTATCATAGGACCCTGCCACGCCTAAGGGAGGTAACCCTGCCCAGCGAATCGCAGTGGCTTACACGACCAATTAAAGATAACATCGAAGCTAAATTATATGTTTGGGTCACGTCACACGACTGTTTACAGTCTGTTTACTCGACGCCAAAAGAATCGCGATTCATACCTACATATAGACAAGTATGTTCCTTAATGTCTGTTAGTTGTTTAACGCCGCACTCAGCAATATTCAAGCAGTATGACGGCGGTCTGTAAATAATCGAGTCTGGACCAGACAATCCAGTGATTCACATCTTGAGCATCGATCCACGCAATTGGGATAGATGACGTGCATCAATCAAGTCAGCGAGCCTGACCATCCGATCCCGTTAGTCGCCTCTTACGAATTGCTGAAGACCTATTCTACCCCGGATCTTCACGGGACATGTACGTTAAGAAGAGATGTTTCTATTGTTTACCACTTAATGAAAAACTAACAATCAGTCAAGTGTCAGCACAAAGTGTTTTTATTCTTATCCCGATATGCTGCACGTGATTTCCAAACTTTACACGCTAATCCTGCACGGGACAAATGGTGCATCTCGAGTCATGGATCTATGACATCACATGTGATGCGTCCCTGAGCGTCCATTAACACAACATACAAGTATGTTCGACTGAGCGCCGAACCAATCTAATAGCTCTATTAACCAACAAGTATGGTATTCGCGTTTCTTTTGTCGGTCAGTTTATGCATCCAATAAACCCACACTGGGATCAAACCCAGACTGCATGTACGACGGTCGAACCAATGAGCCACTGGCCCACCAGACCTAGCTGTGACATTGTAAACCATCCTCTCCATGTCAAACAGCTCCCATAACACGTGTCATCAATAATCAATAGACACGTGCACATACATAACAATTCCTCGCTCCACCCCTCACACAACCACCCCAGTCACAGCTGGCAAGATGTAGATATGAAAGCTCACCCCACCAGCGTCCACATCGCCGTTGTGGCGGTATTGATCAAAGCCGCCGGAGAAAGGTGACAGCCCAGTACAGAACCTACACTACATATTATACTAACTGACTATCTGTCGATGATAAAATACTTTTCTTCTTGACTACCCCGCCTCCACAGCGGTCGACGGAGACATTCCAGGACGACACTGTTTGCATAGCAAGAGTGTTAAGGGGGAGTCTGCTCCTTCGCGATGATAAGAACACACACTGTCCCAACACGATATTTCTACACTTTCTGTTCACGCAATATAATTTACCTGTGCAGGTGTGTGAACGACGTTATTACCATAATCAATCTCGTTTCTATTGCTTTTTCAAATGTGCATATATATGTACCGCCTGAGGCGAACACAAAGTAAAACGTGGGTTACATGATTGCATGTGTGACAGACTTGCTTACATCACGATAGTCATGTCATAAAACATTCATACACCAGGATGTGGGAAACAATATTCAAGGAATGTTTTGCTCGAACAGAGGTCCCCAACAGCGCTAGTCTCATACAGCCGTGTGTCCCATGTGTGCATAGCATGTTAAACATAGTGACTTTATTTTATATATCAATCATATATGCTTTGTACTTACAGCTAACAATAATCTAGGTAGGGTACGAAATACATATTTTTATGTGATTAATATATGACCAGTAGAGAAACGGCGTTACTGAGTTGGGGGCGTATCGTGAGGAATTCAGAGCGTGGAAATAAACACCGGCGAACGGGGTGAGGAGAGACTTAGGGCAACCAAAATACAACACTGACTTCGACTTTCTTACCTGGATTCTTGGATCCAAATCGTCATTAACGTCCACATCGTCAATGGTATCGTCCATTCTGCTGACAACTAACTATCCGCTGTCCCCACTCTGACAACACATGGGTTCGTATTCCGATCGACTCCTTCTTGCTTGGCTGTTCTTTGAGAGGCAGTCACTCACAGCGCGGTCCGTCACGATCAGCGCTCAACTCTGACCTGTGACATAACTTCACCTTTGACCTACATGGCACGGTATGGTTTCCCGCTCTAGATGGACTAAAACAATACCCCGTGCGGCTGATCGTGGAATGTGTTACACTACAATAGCCGAGATACGACAGGAATTTGTAAATTATTGTAATTACTGCCCGCGCGAAGCGTTGGGAAATGTCAGCTGAGCGCTGTGACGGCTGTGACAACCATATCGATTGTAATATACATGTATATACACTGTCAGCAATGGTAACTGGGCGCGCTACATCAATGCCTGATTCGTTTGATTGACAGCTATGTATTGTGCTGTGAAGAGGGTAAACACAGATATAGGTATATTATGTAGGTTAAGTCAGGGAAGCAGGGTCGTCGCGGGGACAGGGAGTTCATGTACTGGAAGATAAACACACGGAGAATAGTCCTGAATTCCCTTGTCTCGGCTCGGCACTGGCTATAGTTGATGACGCGCACGTTGTCTATCATTCCGCACTCACTACTGACTAAAACAACAACAGTTTAAATTCGTTAAATGCAGGTAATTTTGTTTCGGGGTCGGATAACATGT
Source organism: Haliotis rufescens (assembly GCF_023055435.1). Classification (NCBI taxonomy): domain Eukaryota; kingdom Metazoa; phylum Mollusca; class Gastropoda; order Lepetellida; family Haliotidae; genus Haliotis; species Haliotis rufescens. Next base: position 44,512,661 of record NW_025963780.1, read on the forward strand.
AATAGATAGCAGCAATTAAAACACGTTTTAGCATGTCATGTATATATCAGAAAGAAGCCCAAAGAATGTAGACTTGCCAACATAATGTATTGTAGTCTGGCTTGGAAGCGTTCAGGAAATATGTCTCATGTTATGATCTGTGTGAGAAAGGAATTAACGGTAAGGAGGAGGAGGAGGGAGGGTGTGTGTGTGTGTGTGTGGGGGGGGGGGGGGGGGGGGGGGGGGGGCAAATGGTTAAAACGTTCGCTCATGTTTTCATTCATTCAACGAGTTGTCTCATTGGTCGGTTTTAACAGGAATGTTTTCAATGTTCGTATGTCGTATGTGTAGGTGGTGGCTTTGGTTAATTTCGCTTTTAACGCATAGACGTCTAGAACGAACAGAAATTATGGATGGTTGTGAGTTTAGGTTGGTTTGAGTCTTTAAATCAATGACATGTGACAGCCGCGTATCACGAAGGTTGTTTTGGTACAATGTCAATTTATTTGGATGTTAGATCTCAGAAACAAGGTTATATTATTAATAATCGCAAGATTATGTAAGCATTGATTTTGTAAGAGGCGACTAACGGGGTCCGGTGGTCAGACTCGCTGACTTTGTTGATGCATGTCATTGTATCCCAAAATGCGTGGATCGATGCTCATGACATCAATCACTGAATTGTCTGTTCCAGACTCGATTGTTTACACCCGCTTCATATAGCTGGAATATTGCTGAGTGCGGCGTTAAACAACAAACAAACAACAAACAAAAGTATTGGTTTTGCATGCATACTCTAGAACATCAACCAACGTGCAAGTAATAGTATTGCACGCCATCGTCATATATATTTATGTATATCACGTCTGACTGTTAACAATCAAATATGTTTCCATAACCTGAAACAGATGAGGCCACGCCCCCTAACGGACTTCTGTTTCCTGAAGTCTTTGAGAGGCATTTAAGGAAGAGGCACATAAGGAATGGAATTTATGGACGTTAACTTCCTTATAATGAGGAACACAATTTTTCGGAGTATATACTCCTTTGTCAGGTGAATTCACCAGATGAAGGAGTAAGTATATGCTCCGAAACGTTGTGTACTTCCAAAGACGCATATACACATTCGTCTTTGGCCCTTCATAATAAAGAAGTTGACATCCATAAAACTCTTCTTTACCGTTTCCTGATTGCTTGATAATTGAGTGAGCGGGGATTGTGTTCCGTGATTGCGCCGACTGGTGCCACTGATTTCGTTTGGTTGTCTACAGTTTTCTATTAAAGGGGGCACGGGCTAAGGCGCCGCAATTCGCTGTGCAGAGTTGCGTCCCTTGGGCACGCCAGAATCCTGTGACTGTAGGTTCGAATCCCGGCTCGCCCCGATTATGTTTCTAGGTTTGACAGCACCATACCCGTGCTCGTGGGTTTCACTGAAGTGGTAAACGTCTGAGACCTGCATCTCTTTGTGCTTTCCTCCTACATTAAGCTGACACGCCGTGATATGACTGGAATACTGTTAAAAGCGGCGTTAAGCCCAACCCACTCGCTCACTTTTCTATGTTAATGAGTACATAAGCGGCCTGTGAAGTTTATCATTGTTGAGTTATTAGTTTATAGGAATAGACTTCAATATTTGTTTGCATTTGTGGACGTATAAAAATAAAAATGGATGTAAACACTTTCTGTAAATCCGCTGCAGGAATACACACCGAGTACGAGTACCTCAAATAAATGCAAACAATATTAAATTCGTCCACAAGTAAAGCATTGTGGCAGCTAACATGGCACAATGGGTGTGTCGGCGCTGATGAAGTATCGTATACTTATGTTTGTCGTGGTTTTCTGGGTTTATGTCCACTATATATGGCCACAGTCGATTTAGACAATTTAGGAACAGCGAAGCTGTATTTCTCAATGTACTTTTAGCGAATCGGTATTTGGAATTGCCTACCGTTCGAGTTTTGGAAAAAATCCTCCAAAGTAATACTACTAGTATTTCCTTTACCGTGAGATGAGCATCATTTAAAGGTAATCGGAATGAAGGAAATGTATTCAAATAATGGTCACTTCAAATTGCAAACTGCGCGTACATCATCTTCTCTTGGATAACTAGGAATTTACATAAGTGAGTGAGTGAGTATGGTTTTACGCCGCTTTTAGAAATGGTTCAGCAATATCACGGCGGGGGTCACCAGAAATGGTATTCACACATTGTACCCATGTCGGGAATCGAGCCCGGGTCTTCAGCGTGACGAACGAACGCTTTAACCATTAGGAATTTATATAAACTAATGCAAATTCATTGGACACCTTAATATTTTAATTAACCTCGAATTCATACAGGATCTACACCATGTGAAGTTGAATATCATGACATAAACGGGTTTATTTTGTTTTGTTTGTTTCTATTATCTATGATAATGGTTTTAGTTGTCCGGGCACAGATGTTTCTTAGCAGAAAAAACGTTACGGAACAGTTGTAATTTTTTTTAAACCGCAAAATACACAACAAATGGTTAATCTTATTTTGAGGAACACACACACTTACATCAACTCACTCCACAAACGGTTAGAAAGACGACATCGACAATGGTATTTGGAGAATCTATTGTATGGTTACTTCTAGTCAATGTTTTTAAAACTGACGTGTCTTTATTAAAGAAATAAGACAACCATTACAACATGGGCTCAAAAACTTCCACACTCCTTACGAATATCGCAACGGTCAATAAAGACCGCCAGCTCCTTTGAATCCCAACCCTCCAAATCCCATCCCACACGACACTTCTCCCCACCGCTCCTGTCTATCGTCCCCCATCCGTCAACCCCCACCACTGCCAGGTGACGTGCTGGGGAGGATGGCGCCGGTCACAGCAGATGACGGACAGCAGGTGCGTGCGATGTTTTTTCTGTTCGGCAGCGTTACGCAAGTTTACCCAACTTGACGAACATCCGGCAATGTGTACAGGCAGTTTATGCAATCGTTATTTGCATGTCCCTTTTGTCTAGTTTACAATCACACAGCTCATCAAATTACCGTGACACGCACGGTATGTTAATCTCTGAACCAACCGTCTCTGGTTTCACACGGGGCGAAGGCAAGTCACGTTCCAGGTGATTCAGACAAGTTTCTATGGAGACTTGCGAGATCTGATTTTGATGCGCTCGTAAAATCTCAAGTCAAATGTAAAATGTGATTCACTCTGGCAATTCGTAATACCCCATAACATTTCTGTCATATTAGAAATTGACTGAGAAATCTGCCAAAGTGAACATTTCAGTCATTTTACACATTGACTGTGTGTGTCCGTCTTAGGCCAGGTTCACACAGTGCCGATTATGGCTCCCGTTTGAGATCAGACAGCACTACGACACGAAAAGTGAAATAGTCGGATTCCTATCCTCAATGATCTGGAATGTCCTATCATTGTCTGAACGCAGTCGTATCGGGAAAGGTCTAGAGAGGTCGGCCAAGCACTCCCGACAGTGTGATGCGTCCCGTTACATTCGGGGAAACTCAGGCGATTTTGTCTTGTCGGATTACAATCGTGACTATGTCGTGACGGATTCTGCTGTATCGGAACAAAGTCGTAAAAATGCCCTGTGTTGTCTGGACGGTGTCCTGTGGAACGGGACGATGTCGTGTAACGGGCATGAATTGTTATTGCCGATTCTTGTCAGTTAAGTCCAGATTGCGTCCAGATCTTGCCGATTGCGAACCGTCTTTGTCGGTTCACTGTCCGGTCACTGTCTGATCTCTGTCGGATCGCATTCCGGAGAATCGGGACGCTGTCGCGACAGATTCGGTCGTTTTTTACCATGCGGAAGATACAAATCGGATCAGATTCGAATTGAGAACGGGAGAGTCGGGACCAATTCGGCTGGGAACGGCTGAATCGGAACACTTTCTGAACAATCTCTGATTGTTTGTGAGTTTCCCGCAACGAATCAAAGGATCACTTGATCAGACCTATGACAAATTTCAATCGGGAATGGTCCTATCAAGGCCGGCAATAAAAATCCCGAATGTGTGACTGAGCCCTTATGGCGAAGGGAGCTCACGCTTGGCCCTCCCATGGGTCAGTCTATTTTGAGAAAACGACAGTTCTTGACCTCTGGTACCCATCGGTCATTCAGGCCAAAGGTAACGCCCATACTTCACCCACTGGCAGATGACTATAGTCTCCGAAACCGAGGAACGTTCATATATTGTTAATCTACGCACCATGAAAGGATTCCAAAAGGGCGAGTCAACCACAGCTATGGAAGCGTCCTTAAAATGTTAGATTGGCCAAAGTCTCCCGGCCACGTTTAGCATGGCTGTCTTTTAATATCGAGGTGTTTTAAAGTGGGGTTAAGCTATGTAAATAAGTCCCAGCAAGTTTGATTCAAGCCCCTCAAGACTATTTTTTCATGTGCTAGGTGAAAATGTATAATGCATATCTGTCTTGTAGTTAAAGATAACTCCAATTGGTACCCGGTAGGATGCAATAGATGGCGCCTGTTAACCCTCCAGCGCCTCACCATCTTCCCGAGGCAAGGGAGTTAACTGACTTTAAAAGTCCAGTTTCCACCCTTGCCGAACTTGGCTGGAATTCCTGGGCTCGATCGTAGCGCCACCAGTGGCTATTACGAGTTATGTCCTTTCTATGCCTCTCCTATTGACCAATCAGATTCAACCTCTCGTATCACTTGCATTTGCTTCAAACAAAACGGTGGCGCCAAGTCAAGACGATCTGATCGATAATCAAGATCTATATTGTGATTAAAACGAGTCTTACATTGCGAAGTGCATCAAATCACGTGAGCACCTTGATTAAAAACATGAAAAGATTTAGAAAATATCTGTTGACAACAAGTTAGCGGTGCACATGCTTTGCAAATCCTGCAGTCGACCGAAATCTGCATGAGACTTTACGAACCGGATTTCGATTTCGGTGCGCGATTTTGATTGGACTATGCAGAGACTCGTTAGTCCAGCCAAAATGTAACTCCATAATACCAGCCTAGTTCGGCAAGGGTGGAAACTGGACTTTTATAGTCAGTTAACTCACTTGTCTAGGGAAGATGGCGCCTCACAGGCAACATTGGTTGTATACTCCCCGGGGAGTATATCTGCAAGCTTTAAGCATGATATCCAGCATGGACAAGCGCCATACAACTGGAAATGGAACGTGGATGTGGAAGGAAAACCCAGGTGAGGCAAGGCGAAGAGATTTACCACTGGCAAGCACGAACGTCGTTCTATCAGAACAAGCTACGGATCCTGGTACAATGAAGGGACGCAACTCCACCGTGTCCTGTATAGGTGTGCCGTTGATTGCCTTAAGCACCTTGTCTAGTTCCGAGTGTTTTGGTTTTTAAGGCATTCGATGAAAGTCTCAATCATATTGAAGCGAAAAGCATTTGTCAATATGAAATACTCTGGGTTTATTTTCAAAAACTAATACGCACAGTAGTCACAAAAGTGAGCAGGTAAATAAAGAAAGTGAACAGATAAACAGGAATTCTTGATACATAAGCAAGGGCGAATACTACTACTTCTGCTGCTGCTGCTGCTGCTGCTGCTGCTACAACTTCTACTACTGCCACTGCTGGCGCAACATCTACAACTACTATTACTGCTACTGCTACTACTACTACTACTACTACTACTACTACTACTACTACCTTACTACTACTACTACTACCATCTTACTACTGCTACTACTACCACTACCACTACTACATTAACCACTTCATAACAAACACTCTGTGAGTGTCTTAATTAGTATCTTTCAAGCTTAAGTCTTTAAGTTTTTGTTTTGTTGAGTGGATTAATAATCTGAAACCCTGTGTCGGTGGTCGAAATAAAACAAATACATATAGTCAGTTACATGTTTTTTTCACTTCTTAAAAAAATAAATGAGATAGAATGGCGACCAAAAATATTCAGATTCAAACTTTTCGATAAGCATTTTTATGAAATGTGACACGAATGTAAATTTCTTTTTATTCAACATGGATCAAATCAACCACGCTTGCAGTGGCTCCGTCTCGCTTAAAAATGGCCAAATATTGTGTCGGTCATTGGTCATATTTCACTTACCATAGTCATACAAGAAACAATATGTCATATGTTTGGAAAGAATGATTAAAAAGATCGGTGATAATTAAAATGTAAAAACTGGAATTTAACTCCCTTTCTTTCCAGATTCTGAATATTTATCAAGTGATTAAAAATGTAAAAAGAACTAACAGTCTATAACATGGAGGTGAAATGGTGTTTAACGTTGCGTCCAAGATTATTGCACTTATAATACATGCACGTGTGGCTGCTTGTACTAGTCCGGACTGATGCCGATTTATTAGTGCTAGCCCACTGAGATACCATGCCGCAGTTTAACATGAATACCCCACTCAGACACAGTATACTGACTCGACCGACCAGTCCTTGTTTTAGCCCTTAATGCCGAGCGCCAGACAGGGTAACAACAAGTACATCTTTTGAAGTCTTTTGGTATGACGCGGCCGGGGATCGAACCCCGGACCTTCCGCTCTGTGGGCGGAAACTCTACCACTAGACCCCAGAGGTGGTTCTTTATCTGGATAATAGCCAAGGACAGGAAAGGTGATATACGGTGATGTGGTCGGTTATGAGGTTATTGGTGTGTGTTACAGTCAACAGTGTGCTCTCGGGGCAGGAAAATAGTCCCTAATCACCTGAACGGTGTGAATAGCCCGCTTGTAGGTGATGTAGATGTAGTCGACTGCGGTGTTGTGGCCTGTGTCCACGCCGTCGGGGATGTTTCTCAGACAGACGGAGCCCGGGGGATCGTGTCCCAGACTCGCCAGTGATTTCCACAGCTGGCAGAGGGGGACCCGGAAGTGGGCGTGGTTGAAGGAGCGGGGGAAGCCCCAACTGATGCTGACGTGGTGGACGAGCGTGAGGTTGACGATGACGCCGGTCAGAGCTCTGTACGATGACTCAAGGTCGTCCACCTGTGCCAGTATTGAAAAATGATTAGTGAGGGAAGAGTGTGTTTGATGTAAAAATAAAGAATCGAGAAATTGTTTGGGTGATTAGAAAGTCACCAATCTCATTAAAATCAGATCTCAGTTCTCGCTATCGCTTAACAAGGATCTGAGGACATCCCATTACGGGCCACGTCAGAACGACCTTTCATCCGACCAATCAAAGCGTCGCTTACCAGATCATGAAAGTGACGGAATGTGTTTTCTAGTCATGCAACCTCGAAAACGTTAGCGCTGGGTATTCCGAACGAAAGCTACAGTCCGTACGAATGATTCCGTCAAAATTATCGTCTATCTCTCGCTTCCGTGGGAGAAACATTTGAACGGAGGAGGCGTTGCACAGTACGTGGGAAGCACTGCCATACAATCGCAACCATATTTTAGACATTCTGGAATGTTCGTTTGTTCAGTTTTCAAAATTTTAATCGAGAACTGTGTCAACATATTTTTTAAGCGTAGTCTGAAATGGAAGTCGCCAGGTTGAAACGAGTGTCGAAATGCTCGAGAAAGCTGCTTTCTAAATTGGCTGATGTCGACTTCTTGTTAGTCATTTCAGTGGTCGGTCAAAGTTTGCGAAAGGTCGTTCTGACGTGACCCGTAATGGGATGTCCTCAGATCTTTGTTTAGCGGCAGCGAGAACTTAGATATGATATTGATGAGATTGAGAAAGTCACCTGACGCGACTTCCTATCGAAGCCATTCGTGACCAACTCGTGTTATTCACGGACAAGCCGAATAGCATCTTGTAGGTTACGGAAAGGGCCGAGTGGTGACGAAAGTAGCGAAGCAAATTACACTCGCCTTTTTCCGTAACCAGCTGCTTGTCTCGGAAAGATACGAGTGGTTGCGAATGACGGTGGGTTTGGGTCGTCGCGCAGTGAGGCATCGTATCGGTATAAACGATTTAATCTAATGAGACTGAATCTCAAAGAATGAGTGAGTATGGTTTTAGGCCGCTTTAGTAATATTCCAGCAATATCACGACCGAGGACACTAGTAATGGGTTTTAACATTGTACCTATGTGGGGAATCGAACCCGGACCTTCTGCGTGACGAGCGAACGCTTTAACCACTGGGCTACCCCATCGCCTGGAATCTCAAAGAAAACCGAAAGGGCAAACTTTCTAAATTACTGCTGTTAATATGTAACGTTTGAAGTTAAGTCAGAGGTATTTCTTCTTGAAAGCACATTCAAATTCCACAGTGCAAACCAAAACCATGTCTATCCTTGATCGCATCCGTGTAAACTTGGCCTGAATGGTTATTAACACAATATATCTCTGATATTATTATATCTTATATTATTATGTTCACGTTGTATTTGGGGCGGTCGGGTAGCCCAGTGGATAAAGTGTTCCCTCGTCACGCGGAATACCTGGGTTCGAATCTCTACATGGGTGCAATGTGTGAAGCCCATTTCTGGTGTTCCCCGCCGTGGTATTGCTAGAATATTGCTAAAAGCGGCGTAAAAACCATACTCACTCACTCACTCATGTTGTATTTACAATTGGAGATGCCATGTTACCAGTTTATTGCTTCCGGGTTGGAAAGGGTTCACGTCCAATCTGGCGTATGACAGGAACTGCTCCGCGCTGTCTTCCCGGCCATGACGGGACACCTAGAATACAGCATACAGGATCTCCAGCGAACATGCGCACAATTTGAGAAATGAGCATTAGGAAATGTTTTAGAAAAGTTGTTAAGAAAAAGACTTCGTTCATTTCAGCGAATGCGTTTTTATGATTTAGAAGAACACTTTTATCAAAGGTAAGGCTAAAATGTTTAAAAAAAGGTTGATTGTAGATGTTTTCAGGTAGTATTTCGAATATTTGAACATGTTCTCGTCTCTTCCATGGGCAGGAGATGTCAGGCTGCTATCGTTTCCAACGGGGGGCATACGCGTTATTGATGGTGGCTGACCTTCACCTTGGACTTTTCCTATGTACCGATAACTGAGATGACAACAATCACCAAGTGTTCTGTCCACACAACATTTTGGCTCAATATCTTGTACGGTTCCTCGTATAAATGTATTTTCCTACCTCACACAAATCTGGCTTTGCGTTTCCTATTTTGAAGAGTATATATATATATATATATATATATATATATATATATATATATTTACTTTACTGCATCGTCAAAACGTGGATGCTTTGTTTGTATACGGTACGTTCCTGGGCCATCTTGCACAAAACGATCTTAGCGCTAAGACTATTGTAAGCCTATGCTAAAGTATGGGAGTTACGATGATCTTAGCGCTAAGATGGCTTTGTGCAAGTGGGCCCAGGTGGAGGAACAGTGCTAAGGACACCAGTGAAGTATTGACGGTGAATTTACCGTTAAACTACTTGTGTCCAAGAACGTGTACATTGCTACATGTATAAATGTCAGATCAGTTAACATAAAATGAAAATGTTTTGATGTGGTATTTGTATTTCTTTGACAGACATACGAATTCGCGAAGCGTGTCATTCAAAAGGCTCTGTGTGTTCCCCAGTGAGCGCAGGAAGTTTGCCATGTGTGTAGACAGGCTGAGTCTGTTGACGGCCAGGGGGCGGGGACGACAGGGTTGACACTCGTTGACGACATGACCACTGGTCGGCGACATCACCACCACGATGCATGGAATGACCACGTAGAAGGTACCGACTGCAACCAATCACTGAGTCATGTTTTCAAAACTTGGGATTTAAAAACAAATATGGCACAAAAATAGTTTGCCTCTTGTGAAAAACAAACTGTGTCTTACAAAAATCGATGACAAATTATTATAATTGACGCGATACACGATACAATGTGTCATCAGTTAACTATGATAAAACAAATATTATAATCGACGCGATACACGATACAATGTGTCATCAGTTAACTATGATAAAACAAATATTATAATTGACGCGATACACGATACAATGTGTTATCAGTTAACTATGATAAAACAAATTATTATAATTGACGCGATACACGATACAATGTGTTATCAGTTAACTATGATAAAACAAATTATTATAATTGACGCGATACACGATACAATGTGTCATCAGTTAACTATGATAAAACAAATATTATAATCGACGCGATACACGATACAATGTGTCATCAGTTAACTATGATAAAACAAATGTTATAATTGACGCGATACACGATACAATGTGTTATCAGTTAACTATGATAAAACAAATGTTATAATTGACACGATACACGATACAATGTGTTATCAGTTAACTATGATAAAACAAATGTTATAATTGACACGATACAATGTGTTATCAGTTAACTATGATAAAACAAATATTATAATCGACGCGATACACGATACAATGTGTCATCAGTTAACTATGATAAAACAAATATTATAATTGACGCGATACACGATACAATGTGTCATCAGTTAACTATGATAAAACAAATGTTATAATTGACGCGATACACGATACAATGTGTTATCAGTTAACTATGATAAAACAAATGTTATAATTGACACGATACACGATACAATGTGTTATCAGTTAACTATGATAAAACAAATGTTATAATTGACGCGATACACGATACAATGTGTTATCAGTTAACTATGATAAAACAAATGTTATAATTGACGCGATACACGATACAATGTGTCATCAGTTAACTATGATAAAACAAATGACATTGTTATAATTGACGCGATACACGATACAATGTGTCATCAGTTAACTATGATAAAACAAATATTGTCATTTTCAGAAGAGGAGGTCAGGTGTCACTGAATGAAAGATGCTTTTTCTATGGTAAATGTGTTCATGTTCTGAGCCATTATACATATCTTGGTGTAATGTTTACCCACACAATAAACGTCAAGAAAAGTGTCTCGGACTTAATGCCACGTGCAACGAAGGCCTTAATCAATGTAATGTCTGTCTCGCATATGTGCTTTTACAACGAATATATTTTTAAATTATTTGATGCCCAAACCCAACCAATCCTGTTATATGGAACAGAAGTATGGGAATGTCAGCTTTCCGATTGTCTCGAAAAGCTACATCTTTGAGCCTGTATAAAATTCTTATCCGTTGGTCCATCAACACCCAATTGTATGGTCTATAGCGAGCGAGGCAGATACCCGTTATACATCCAAATATACAACTCCCAAATTAGATGCTTGAAATAGTGGTTTAATATTCTTGGAATGCATGAACGCCGAATCTCCAAACTTGCTTATAATATGCTTGTATATTTAGACGACATGGGCAAAGTAACATGAGCATCACATATTAGAAACCTTTTGTTATCTCATGGCTACGGTTTTGTATGGTTAAATCAAACAGTTGGTGATCTTAAACTCTTCTTGAAACAATTTCGTGAACAATCTATAAATATTTTCTACCAGGAATGGCATTCCACTCTTGAAAACAGTTCAAGGTATGACTTGTATAGAACTTTTAAGAGTCTTATTCAACCAAACAAATACTTATCTACATTAACATCAAGAGTGAGTGAGTGAGTTGGGTTTAACGCCGCTTTTAACAGTATTCCAGTTATATCGCGGCGTGTCAGCTTAATGTGGGAGGAAAGCCCGAAGTGATGCAGGTCTCAGACGTTTACCACTTCGGTGAAACCCACGAGCACGGGTATGGTGCTGACAAACCTAGAAACATAATCGGGGCGAACCGGGATTCGAACCCACAATCATAGGTTTCTGGCGTGCCCAAGGGACGCAACTCTGCACAGCGAATCGCGGCGCCTTAGACGACTGGGCCACCCGTGCCCCTTAACATCAAGAACCCTTCGACGTCCATTTATTCAATTTAGGCTCGGATTGTTAGATCTCATGATAAATGAAGGCAGAAAAATTCCCACTGAAAATGCGAAGAGGTTCTTCCCATTATGTCATTCAGCTATACAAAATTAAATTCATTTTACTTTTGTATGTCCTTATTATTTTGATATAAGAAACACGTTTATACCAGAACGCTATCTGGCAAATTATCCTGTACCTGCTTTTATTTCTCTTTTTTCTTCAAAAGATGATACTGTCATATTAAAACTGTCTATATATGTTAAAAATGTAATTTCCCCCAGAAACAAATTGTTAAAGATGAGTATATATCCAAATATGAAAAACTTCTTATTTGTAACTCTTTTGTATATGAGAGGGAGGCCTTACGTGCAATAAATATCTTTAACTTGACACAGCAAGTGTCGGCGCTTTGGATCAGGGTTGGTGTTATTTCATAATGAAGAGTATCAATAAATATACTGACACACAATCAAAACGCATATGAACTTTAATTCTGGGGAACAGAAAACGATTTTAGCGGTATAGTTTTACTCGCAGGACAATGCATGGTGGCTATGTGACAAAATGACATTATTGTGTTTGATTATATCATGCCTCAATACACAGAACACCTTAATTATATATTTGTGGCCATTTTGTCAATTACTACAAAATTTCGAACATGCGTTTTCGAAGTATTTCGGTACGATAAAAATATTTTCTTAGTGCATTCTCTCATTCATATAAATTTATATCCTCTGCTAAGGTGATTATAATTTCTTGTTTGTTCATAAAATATATTTGGGAATTTAGGTTTTATCTCGAATAGTTAAAATATAGTTAAAATACGTTGTTAAAAAATGCATAAAGTAAAAGACGGTCTTAAAAGAAATGTCTTGACGTGTATGCCAAATCATTAAAACAACTTAATTACTCACACATTGTAAGGGCGACAGTTTCTCCTGATGAAATGGTATTCAAAAACGCAATGACAATATAGTCTTTATTACATTAATTTATATGCTTTTAGTAAAAAGTTTATTAGTAACACTTTTGGATAAATGAATGCATCTTCCGTCTCCGAGCTGAAAGGTACAGTTTCGCTCCTCGTGGGGTTGACTAATCGTAATACCGATGCCAGTACAGATGGGACTCTTGCGGAATCACAACCTGTTATCAGACCTCCGTGCAGAATTTTAGCGTCGCTCACGCACAATCTTACACGCCACAACACCAAAACACGCATTGCGTATTGTGTCTTGAAAACTAACGTGATGGTGTGAAGGGTATTGGGTTTCTTGATATTTCAAAGTAAACGATTGCCCTGTTTTCGTACTTAAATGTAGTCACGTTATTGACGAAAAATTTAACAGCGACATTAGTGGATTTTATAACTGAAAGATTTTGAGGGTAGGGTAAAAAAATGCTTTGAAAAGTTTTTAGGGGCTTTGAGATTTGAATTGAGTCGGAAGTTGGAATTTTAAAAACATGTCTGGTCTCACTGATCATGTAATTTAATTACTTGAATTATGACTTATAAATGTCTCTATCGGTTTCCAAATAAATTAAATTCATTCAAGACAGTGTTTTATTATGTCAGCATTTCAGTCGATGCCAAATGTTTTGAGCTCATTATTACTGTCAAAACTATTTTACTGTCTGTAGCGTAAAAATAACGTGCAATTGTACTTGTATTTTTTACCACATTTTCGATTTGTAAGGTTTGCGGATCCTTAACGAAGTCAAATTAATGATAAGGTGTAACTACATATATTCATTTGGGTGTTCCTCCCAACACCCACACTGATATGGAATCGTTCTTTGCGCACTGAGAGATCCCGTTATGATACATTCATCATGTACATACTGTTTACATACCGATCACGAACATGTACCACCGATCGCGCGAACTCACGCGAGACCGCGTGTCATGCAATTACGACATGGTCTACGTCACGAACACGATTAAATGGAAAAGTAACACAATGTGCAAAAGTGAAAGATTCGTCTACTAAGGGGACAGACATTTTGATATTCTGGGGAAAATAATTATGTTTGTAAATTTATATGCTCGTTTTAAATGATACTTCCCTTTCATAGGATCAGATATACCTTGATATGACAAGAATTTTGCCAGTTTGTGTTCACGAAGATTTCGTGCTTCTCAATATAATCATTAGCCCCTCATGTACAGTGAGCTTGGGGTTTTCTTCCATTTTTGTTTGTGGTTCGTTGCCGTCCTCAACATTATACCAGCTTTGTGATGGCGGTGTGTAAATAATCTGTGAGCCCATTTCTGGAGTTGCTGGGATATTACTAAAAGCGGCGTAAAACCATACTCACTCACCCTGTAAATAATCGAGTCTGGACAGACAATCCAGTGATTGACAGCATGAGCATCGATCTATGCAATTGGGATACGATGACATGCATCAATCAAGTCAGCGATCCTGACCAACCGATACCGTTAGTCGCCTCTTATGACAAACATGGGTTGCAGAAGATCAATTCTAACCTGGATCTTCACGGGGGACAAGCATGGGTTGCTGAAGATCAATTCTAACCTGGATCTTCACGGCTACAGTGTGCCGTGTAAATGTGGAAATCTTTATCAATACGTTGTTGGTAGAGCACGTCCATTGTACACATCCGCGTACGCTTCTGCACGTACTCGAGTGTCTATCGAACTTGAATACCTCTGTCTTGGTTGGTACTGTATTTCCTCTATTTGACGCCAGCAGTTAGACCGGCGCCTAGAAGAGGACCACGTCTATTAGTGGCCCGGTGTCTTCTCTTTAGTGCTGACACAGTGGCAACTCACTTCCTTACCGAATCCAAAATTCTACAATCATTCAAAGGGGACATTTACTGGAAACGGTCATTATGAATCTCTAACATATCACAGTATTAGAGACACGGCGTCTAGTAGAGCCCCGGCTTCTATGTTTTCGACAAAGCGCAAGACCCGGCGTCAATTAGAGGTCAACGTGTATTGGATGCACGGCGTCTAATAGAGAAAATACGGTAACTATTACTTAACAAATCCCTCTGGTTGTAACTGTCTCAAATTCAACATGCGTTAACATCTTGTTACTCTCTATGACTATATCTGGTAAGGGATACCATCCAATACTTTGATTCAATTTAAGCCTACATAGGGCTTAAAACGTTTTTTAATTTATACGCAGATTTCCGGTACCATAGCATATGGATATCGGATTCTTGAAACGTTTATTGAATAGATTAAAGTTGTTCATTAATAACAAAGCATATTCTAATCAACATGATACCAAATTGTTCTAGATGTAGGAGATGGTGAGTATTGTTTTACGCCGCTCTTAGCAATATTCCAGCAATATCACGGCAGGGGACACAAGAAATGGGCTTCAAACATTGTACCCATGTCGGGAATCGCGACGGGCGGACGCTATAACCACGACACTACCCCACCGCCCCTTAAGATGGAAGACGATATTGATTGATGAAGTGGAAGTACATTGCTGACTCAGATCGTGATCAGCTGGTGACATTCCGGGACAGGCCGAATGTGAAGGGAAGATGGGCAAAGTCTAGTCTCCATGACCCTGGAGAATAAATTTAAAAAGGATTCCAACTCGAGTCTAGAATGATTGAGCAAGTCTTGATTGCCGCAGTCCAGAAATTAAGCATTGTTCTGGGCTACATTTGAATTTGTTTTTGTTTTTTTAGATATTTTATTTTAATATGATAGCTATATTTCTAGGACTAAATGCAAGTCTAGGCTAATACTCCCTTACAACAATACCCGGAACCTGGTAATAAAGGTGTCATGCATAGTCTGTCTCAGACTTTAAATTAATCGAACTCAAGTCTAGAATAATTAGCAAATCTATATTGACCCAGCTCTGTTGCATTGTTCTTTTTATTTTGTAGATATATATTTTTCAAATACAATAACTTTATTTCTGGAAAAAACGTGTGTCTTGTCTTGTCTGTCTTCTCCGGGAAAGTGGCTGATATGAAACCAAGCTCCTGGCAGCAAACGAAGGTGTTACGCGCTGGGAAGGAGCTTGGTGCAAAGAATTCAAAGGGTCGTAACTCTAAATAATTTAATCTAAGGGGGACAACCATGTGCAACAGCCTGCGGGGAAAACAAACCGGTGACTGCGTTCGTGCTGTATCAGAGACTGGCACACAGCAGAAGATCTTGTTTTGTGTATAATGACAGAGCTCTGAAGCTACGCTGAAATTGTAAGTTTATTTCTCTCATTCTCAACTTGGCTTCTGTTTACCTTATTTTCTGTTATCAATACCAGGTTACGATCGAACAACGATTCTGTTAGTTCAGAATATCGAGGGCGTACTACTAACCTAATCCGGGCTAATTTTGACACTGTTCAACAAATCAGGGCGTTCGCCTTCACTTATATAACTCGTGTACATTTTACGTTTCAAGTTTTATCTTTGTGTATGGACAATGTCAACATGGTGGTTGAAGTTATGTAAGCTTTGCGTGCCGCGTGGGTTCGTTATTGAAGTTTGCCAAAGTGCGGTCATTTTCTGGAAGAGTCGACTTGGATTCTACGGCAGCGAATAGAAAAAAATGCAAAGTCACGGTTTGCAGACTGAAGATAAGCAGTGGGACACTGTATCTAATCGAGGAAGTGTTGGACAGCACGTCTTGTCTCTGAGAAAGGTCAACCTTTACAACACTGCCCGACTTACACCATCAAGTGTCCAATTGCCAATCGGACAGTCTTGTTAGCCCTGGTTACTGGACGTAGACGCTGGATCGTTGGATGTGTGTGGTAACTAGGTTGTTTTGATACCATGATGTTAAAAATATAAGGCATATATTCATTCTTTGTTTTACGTGTGTTTAATAGGTTTGAAAAAAAAAGTTCTACCAGTTCTCTTCTAATTTGAATTAGAGGCGGTCGGGTAGCCTAGTAGATAAAGTGTTCCCTCCTGACACCGAAGACCCAGGTTCGAATCCCGACATGGGTATAATGTGTGAAGCCCATTTCTGGTGTCCCCCTCCGTGATATTGCTGGAATATTGCTAAAAGCGGCGTAAAACCATACTCACTCACTCTAATTTGAATAAGGCCTATAGGTAGTTTGTTTGTTATTTATAAATCATATGTAACTTGCATAAAACATTAGATTCTATATATGTACTTATCACAAATATTTGGATTATTTTATTTTAAAATTTGGCAACTTGTCATATTTTTACTGTAGGTGATGTATTTATGGTCGTAATCCTGGTAATTACATAGCCCTAAAAACAATAAACTTGGTATACCCAATTTCTTATTTCTAACAATTTGTTTATAGGACAAGATTATGAAAATGTCAATCATGTAGTTGAGGATAGAAGACCAGTCCATTCAGCATATAGGGATGACATGAGAAAACATCACCATACAGACACCATGTCATCATATCAGTACTGATATTGTAGGATATAACAGGTTCCTATTCCTTAGTTAGGTCTTCAGCAACCCATGCTTGCCGTTAAAGGCGGCTATGCTTGTCGTAAGAGGTGACTAACAGGATCGGGTGGTCAGGCCCGCTGACTTGGTTGATGCATGTCATTGATCCCAATTGCGTGGATCAATGCTCATGATATTAATCACTGGATTGTCTGGATCAGACTCGATTATTTACAGACCGCCATCATATAGCTGGAATATTGCTGAATGCAGCTTTAAACAACACACCAACCAACTAACCTTACGAATGGCTGTTACTTTATAAGGTAGTTGTACTGATGTACATGATATAGATTGTACAGATGTAAACCATAGTTCAACGGATGAGACCAACTGTTTAACAATACTCTCTGGACAATGCTGTAAATAAATCATGTTTTTGTCATCAAAATGATTATGTTTTCCACATCTCTTCTAAAAAGGTGACATCTGTTGTATACAGAATCATTATGAACCTGAGGAAGGATATTTTGTCTCCATGCATACACTATTAATATTGTTAAAAAAGGAGTAATATCTAACATATCTAATGCATTGGATCTATAAAGGTAAAAAAGTATTTATTGATGGTATTGGTTCCCAAATTGAAGGAATTGGAAATAAAATATGTGATTTATAAGTGAGCGAGAATGGTTTTGACTCTGCTTTTAGCAATATTCCATCAATGTAGAGTCACTCCAGAAATGGACTTACCGTATTAGACATAATAAGCACCCAGGGCGCTCTCAAAATTAGAATAAGGGGGTGCTTATTAGAATATTTTTTTGGTGAAAAACAACAGAGTTCAAAGAACGTAAATTTCGTGGTTGAAACATTTATAAACGACAGATATATTTTTCCAGAATTTAATTGCCCATAATTAAGGGTGCATATAACAAGCGTATTATGCACGAATAAATAGCCTTGTGTACATTTATCAATCGGAAAGGGTGCTTATTGGGATTGTTCACTAGCCAGTATATTAGCGTGGGCGCTTATTAGAGCGGGGCGCTTATTACGTCGAATACGTTAAAATGGATTTATATTTCACCCACATCGACAGTAATGCAGCAAATAGCAGTGTTTGCGTGTTGACAGTCTGCATTTTACCTAAAATGTTTTCCTAGTGTGCCATCATTTGTTTGTGTTGTTGATTGACAATTGATCAGATTGAAACTGGAGGTTTACCTTGCAGGGAATTATCTTGGATTCAAATTAAGAGCCTCTGACAGACAATTTGGAAAAAAATCATTATTTTTTTCAAAATGAGGAGTGTATGAACGCATTACTTTCTTAAATTCTTAGGGATTTTAACATTGTATTATGAGATTGCATTAACATGTTAAGACCTCTTTTGTCTTTATTGGTCTTGTTACCAGATAAATACAGGATACCTCTATAAAGCCATAAAATTAGTTATTGGTAATTACATGAATTGGGACATATATAATTCCTATTTGGAATTTTTGAAGACATTTACTGCAGATTTGACTGAATATCGGCCTCAGGCAGGTGTACATAAATCCCTGGCTGGGTCACCATTGCCAAATACCAGCGCTAGAAATTGACACTAGTCCTGTTGATCTTGCCAAATTGCCCATTGGTTAAGGTATCATAAGGACCAGTAGAAATTTGTCATTATGTCTCCCCCAGAATGGAGGGAGACATATTGTTTTTGACATGGTTCCCGTCGGCGTTGGCGGGGTAAGCTTGGTTTCCGGACCATAACTCGGAAACCGTTTAATATTTTTTCGCGAAACTTTGTATACACATTAACCCAGCACTGAAGTGGTGCCTTTTGCTATTTAGAGATTTTTGACATTTTTATTTTTTCTCGTTTCCATGGAGATAACTTGAACATAGACTCTGAATGGGGGTAAGCTTGGTTTCCGGACCATAACTCAGAAACCGTTTAATATTTTTTCGCGAAACTTTGTATACACATTAACCCAGCACTGAAGTGGTGCCCATTAGTAGTTTGAAATTTCTAGGAGTTCTATTTTTGTCTCTGTTATTTAGTAATGGAGGGTGGGAATGAAGAGATGGGGTTTAACGTGAAGTAAACGAATGAATGGGGGTTAGGGGAGTGGGGGGAGACATATGTTTTTACGAGTAAAAACACTTTCTAGTTTTTATTGGTTTTGCTATATGTTATCATTATAAGGACTAGTGGACTAAAACTGTTAGTTTCTACCACTGCAAATACAATGAAAACATTTGTCAGGTGTGTGACCGAGAAACAGGAAATGTTGAGCTGGGAAAAAGTATTCATGAACTGGTTTCAAATCTCAATCAAACCACAATGGATTGACAATCTAATGTTGAACACTAAGACAGCATTTCTGGGAAATTAGAGGGATCCAAATTACTAGCCTTCGAGAAACAGGAGATTCCTTACATTTGATATATGTCATACCGCATTCGCTGTATTAAGCGCCCTGATTCAATAAGCAACCCGGTCCAATCAGCGCCCCACTGCAATTACCCCCGAAAAAATTCTAGATGTAATCTTTCCAAGCACCCCTTACTGAGACTGAAAATTTTCATGCTAATCCATATTTTCTTGGGTATATTATAGTGATGGAACGATACAACAATGCATCATTGGATCGTGATATTTTACTTCCCGATACAAGTATCGATCACAGAGGCACACTATGCAAAAAATATCGATTCATACCTTAATTGTTCACTTTAATGGCTGTTACACCAAACGCTAATTAGTAGTGAAGAAGTAAATATTTTTTCTCATTGCGCCGTACTTGACACTGCCAACTGTAAATCGTCAGTGTGCCAGGTAGTTGACTTTCCTGTCAATGAAAAAGTTTCCTTATGCACCAGAGATAAGAGCACATGCAATTATCGAGATACGTATTGGATCGTGAACAAGATATCGTGATACTATTGGATCGCACAGTTGGGGTATCATACCTGCCCTAGTTATATATAATATTACCTATATTTTCCAGAAGACGGCGGCACAGAAGGGGTGTAATATTGCCCTGTAAGTTTGTTCACTTTCCCTGGATCACTGAAGATAAAAACAGCATGTAGTAGTGTATGGTTTCTATATGCACCCCTCTAAGGGCCAAGGGCGCTTATTACAGTGAAAATGGTAGTGTTGCACCAGTGAAAACTATTATTGAAATATGCATCCCAACATTTGTCTACATGAATCAAGTGCATGTCACAATTGTTCAAATTTGTGTGGTGACAAACCATTAATTGTACGCACAACATTGATCTTTGAAGCTCTAAGCTTTAGTTGCCTTAATACCTCACTAATACCTTTGTTATGTGTAATTTGTCATGCTTTCTTGGGCTTGAACTTGATGTCATCGTATCACATGATGATATTTAGATTATCTTACTAATGATAATCATAATGTATTATATGACTGTCCCATTGATGAATCATTCATATACACTTCACAATCATCTAGGATAAAGAACTTCAATATGTCGTCATTTCACTCTTCCCGGACCCCCCTGTAACACCCTCTGGATCTATGCTATGTTTTTGTTTCCGAGGCAGTCATGGATAGAACATGTCCCCAGCCATCTGTGTTTATACATTGTTGAAGGGTGGGACTTGGTTGATTATACGGCAGTGTCATTGTACCTCATGTTGTTCATAACATGTCACTCGTTTGCCTGGTCCAGACTATTGTTAGACTGACATCATATTATAATGATGACTGTTCTGTTATAAACAGTAAACTACGTTTATAATGAACACACTGATAACGAACTGACGGATAAGCTAAACGGTGATGTTCAAAGCGGCAATAAACAATTGAAGGCAATTGATTTACTCTTAAGTACTTACACCTTGTCCTAAAATTACACCCTCAATTAACAACAGTAACACAGTGATTGCAGTGGATATATTCTGTACATGTACAGTGCACACTTTTGTTATTTATGGAGAAACATGATGTCACATGACTTGATAAAAGCTGTCTGACGGTCGAAAAGCGTAGAATTAACGACGAATATAACGGACTAAAATTAGTGCGACCTTTGAGTTTGTTATAACCGTAGTTTACTGTGTGTAATTGTTTTATGAAAGTTGTATTCAGTCTGTGTATATCTAGTGTATTCAGTGCTGGTATGGATCCCTCTCACTGCAGAACAACACCAAACTCTAGTAAAACATTTATATGGGAGGCAAAAACTCAGGATGTCAGTTCGAATCCACAGATGAGCTGTATACTAACCAGGTTTCTAGCTCAGCTGGTAGAATGTTAGATGATCGTTTTCACTTTTTATATCCTTGTTATTCACTTTTACCATCCGGACGTCATTTCCTTGTTTTCATTTATAAATTCCAAAGGTCTAAAATGTCTTTTTTATTTAATTAGGAAACTGTTTTCTGTTGTACATCATCAATTTTTAAAATTCCTCCTTTTTTTATTATGTATGATGCTTAGCTTTGTTTTTTGTCACCCTGTGTAACCATTGTGAACTTAGTAACATGTAACTATGGTTACTATTCTAATTTACAATACACATGTTCATGTATGTGTGCCACTCTGATGTAAAAGATATTCTTTATCTTACCTCTTATCTCTGGAATATTGCTCAGTCAGTCCCCACTGTATTCCGCAACCCAAAAATCAAATTTTGCAAGCTTATTTTTATAAATTCTGCCAACAATTTTTGATAATTCTGCACACAATTTTGCAAACTTTTAAGCTTGTTTTTTGTGAATTTTGTAGTTTTGCACATGTGTTTTAAGCATTTTTCTGATAAACCCATCCATTCTAAGAATAGTGTGGACTAGTGTAAACATGCAGACATGCATTTTCAGTAATTTACAATAAGAAAGGTAACTTCACTTCAAAACAGATTCTGGATATTGATTTCTTTTAACTATTTCTTAAAATGTATAATGTTAAAAAGTTTGTTTGTAAATTGATTTTGTTTTCCATATAACAAACACTTCAAATAATTATTTGGAAAGATTTGATTGATACAATGCACAATTCAAATTATGACTGTTCATTTGAGTATTCCTGTGCTACTTTTACACATTTAAAGCCTGAGACATGCATGTTAAAAATCTGCAGTGTTTTTTAATTTTTTTTTGAAAAATGCAAAATTCAGCACAACTTCTGCACAAAAAAAGATTTTGTGCCAGAAAGGTACATTTCTACACCAAGGGGGCACTTCTGAAAATATTCTGCAACCACAGAATCACAAATACAGAGGGGACTACTGAGCAATGCTGAGTGCATCTGAGATGTATTATGATGTTAAATATACGTGTGAAGCAGAAGGAGACAGGGGAGAGAACTCTTTACGGGTAGGGGAAGCAGGTCAAGCCTGGGGCTGTTGCACTTATGAGGCGTGAGATTGCTGGCAGTAACAGAAATTGACACTAACAAGATAGGATTTTTTTCTTAACCAATTTCTTTACTGGTTTACATTCCGGCCTCGCCCTCAACATGATGAATGTGTCACGAGAGAATGCTCTCTTTTTGTGACATCTTCTTGTTAGTATATATCGTTATTTTAAGTTTAGGGGGCACGGGTGGCCCAGTCGTCCAAAGGCGCTGCGATTCGTTGTGCAGAGTTGCGTCCCTTGGGCACGCCAGAGAAACCTATGATTGTGGGATTGAATCCCGGTTCACCCTGATTATGTTTCTAGGTTTGTCAGCAACATACCCGTGCTCATGGGTTTCACCGAAGTGGTAAACGTCCGAGACCTGCATCACTTTGGGCTTTCCTCCCACAAAAATCTGACACGCAGTGATATAACTGGAATACTGTTTAAAGTGGCGTTAAACCCAACTTACTCACTCACTATTTTAAGTTTAACCATATTTTTAAGTCTAAATTAACACTCCTCAGTTCCCAGCACACACGGCACAATGGTCTTTAGAATATGTAAAACAGCAAATGAACTGGTTTTGCCTTGTAATCAGGTAATGTTGATGTCAGTAAATAATCTGTATTAGTGGTTACTATAGTAACATGCAGAGTGCAATCTGCGACTTTAGCCATTGGTCTGAAGCCTGAGTTATGTTTAGTAAGCTTGGAAATATTTATCAATATTATTACACTAAAATCGACTGAAAATTATGCTTCGAGTCAAGTTTGACAATGTAGCCTCAAAAGTTTTTGACACAGAGAGTGGGGTGAATGGGTGTGTGAATTTCATGATGCTTGTGTATTTTGATAGAACTAACATATTATTTTGTTAATTTCATTGGGGTCGACATGTAATTTTCAAAAAGGGATTTGAACCATGTGATAAATGCTATAGACATGATAGAATCCATTCTAAATTTTGAAGTTCCTTGAATTTAATTGGATTAAAAAGTTTAATATGGTAATGAAAGACTCAATTTAATGATATTTTCAGAGATCAAGCATTTGTGAACATGTTCAAACCATTGATGAAACAAAACCTTTTGTATAAAACATTAGGCGCTCCTTCTTCGTTTCTGTTTCCTGTTAAAGAGATCTGAATTAAAGACAAGAAAATACAGACTGTTACTTGAATTTTCGGTTAAGGTCATGTTAGGCGCATGTGCTTATTAAAACTACTTCCTAATTGGTCTGAAAGTGGGTTGGTTGTGTGAGTGAGTGTGTGGGGCAGTGCAACTTACGAAGCTGTCAACCTTCTTTTGGTACTCGGGATTCCGGAGTCTATTTAGAGGGTATTTGGGACTCTTCAGTGTGGTACATGGTCAATACTTTGTCTTTTTTTAACCCTGTAACGAGAAATTGAGTTTGTTGGGACTGAAGTACAAAGGGAGATCACTCTCAGCCTTGACGTCAAATCTCATCAGTTTTCTCTGTCATGTGTTGTTCTACTTCCAGATATATAGACCAGCAATCTACCAGTGTCATCCTCCTTGTGTGTGAGGCCAGTCAAGATGTTGCTCTGTGAGAACAACACGCTGTGGACGTCCGTCTGGGTGGACGAGGGGATTAACCAATGTTTCTTCGACTCCATGTCCGCTGGTGTTCTGTTTGTCATCATAATAATATGTGGTTTTACTCAGTGTTTCTTCTACGGGCGGTACGCCACTCTCATCCAGCCTCGCCGCATCCCCTGGTCGGGATGGTACATTGTACAAATCATTATCACGGTCCTCATGGCTAGTGAGACTCTGCTACACATGATTGTGCAGGACACCTCCCTTGGACAGCAGTTGTATGGCTACGAGATTCTGACGGCGATGCTACTGTTGGTTGCATGGATTATCTCCCTTAGACTGATGAGCCTGGAGAGGAACTACGCCTTGCCATCGATACCAACGAGAGGCCATGGACTGGTGTTGCTCCTGTTCTGGTGTTTGGCGTTTGTCAGGGAGAACCTTGCTTTTGTCTCATGGTGGAGTCACAAATGGTGGTGGTACATGGATAGGTGAGTAGTGGTGGTACATGGATGGCTGAGTAGTGGTGGTACATGGGTGAGTGAGTAGTGGTGGTACATGGATGGGTGAGTAGTGGTGGTACATGGATGGGCGAGTAGTGGTGGTACATGGATGGCTGAGTAGTGGTGGTACATGGATGGGCGAGTAGTGGTGGTACATGGATGGGCGAGTAGTGGTGGTACACGGATGGCTGAGTAGTGGTGGCACATGGATGGGCGAGTAGTGGTGGTACATGGATGGCTGAGTAGTGGTGGTACATGGATGGGCGAGTAGTGGTTGTACATGGATGAGTGAGTAGTGGTGGTACATGGATGGCTGAGTAGTGGTGGTACATTGATGGGGGAGTAGTGGTGGTACATGGATGGCTGAGTAGTGGTGGTACATGGATGGGCGAGTAGTGGTGGTACATGGATGAGTAGTGGTGGTGGTACATGGATGGATGAGTAGTGGTGGTGGTACATGGATGGGTGAGTAGTGGTGGTACATGGATGGGTGAGTAGTGGTGGTGCATTGATGGGTGAGTACTGGTGGTACATGGATGGGTGATTAGTGGTGGTACATGGATGGATGAGTAGTGGTGAAGGTACATGGATGGATGGGTAGTGGTGGTGGTACATGGATGAGTAGTGGTGGTACATGGATGGGTGAGTAGGGGTGGTTCATGGATGGATGAGTAGGGGTGGTTCATGGATGGGTGAGTAGTGGTGGTACATGGATGGATGAGTGATGGCAGTACATGGATGGATGAGTAGTGGTGGTACATGGATGGATGAGTAGGGGTGGTACATTGATGGGTAAGGGTGGTACATGAATGGGTGAGTAGTGGTGGTACATGGATGGATGAGTAGTGGTGGTACATGGATGAGTAGTGGGGTTGGTACATGGATGGATGAGTAGGGGTGGTTCATGGATGGGTGAGTAGTGGTGGTGGACGGATGGATGAGTAGTGGTGGAACACGGATGGGTGAGTCGTTGTGGTACACAGATGGATGAGTAGGGGTGGTACACAGATGGGTGAGTAGTTGTGGTAGACGGATGGATGAGTAGTGGTGGAACATGGATGGGTGAGTCGTTGTGGTACAGAGATGGATGAGTAGGGGTGATACACAGATGGGTGAGTAGTTGTGGTAGACGGATGGATGAGTAGTGGTGGAACACGGATGGATGAGTAGTGGTGGTACATGGATGGCTGAGTAGTGGTGGTACATGGATTGATGAGTAGTGGTGGTACATGGATGGATGAGTAGTGGTGGTACATGGATGGGTGAGTAGTGGTGGTACATGGATGGATGAGTAGTGGTGGTACACGGATGGATGAGTAGTGGTGGTACATGGATGGATGAGTAGTGGTGGTACACGGATGGATGAGTAGTGGTGGTACTTGGATGGGTGAGTAGTGGTGGTACATGGATGGATGAGTAGTGGTGGTACACGGATGGATGAGTAGTGGTGGTACTTGGATGGGTGAGTAGTGGTGGTACATGGATGGATGAGTAGTGGTGGTACACGGATGGATGAGTAGTGGTGGTACATGGATGGGTGAGTAGTGGTGGTACACGGATGGATGAGTAGTGGTGGTACACGGATGGATGAGTACTGGTGGTACTTGGATGGGTGAGTAGTTGTGGTAGACGGATGGATGAGTAGTGGTGGTACACGGATGGATAAGTACTGGTGGTACATGGATGGGTGAGTAGTGGTGGTAAATGGATGGATGAGTAGTGTTGGTACATGTATGGATGAGTCGTTGTGGTAGACGGACGGATAAGTAGTTGTGGTACACGGATGGGTGAGTAGTGGTGGTACACGGATGGGTGAGTAGTTGGGTACATGGATGGGTGAGTAGTTGTGGTACATGGATGGGTGAGTAGTTGTGGTATACGGATGGATGAGTAGTTGGGTACACGGATGGATGAGTTGTTGTGGTACATGGATGGGTGAGTAGTTGTGGTACATGGATGGGTAAATGTGACCGGATAGTTTGAAGCAGTTGTGCATATGTTACAATTAAGGTTGGAGTTAGCTACGGTAAGAACATTTGCTCGTAATGCCAATAGCTCACGTTTGATTCCCTACATGGGTACAATGTATGAAGCCCATTTCATTCCAGTAGCATTACTGAAATATAAATAAGAGTTGGGTTATACAGAACTCACTCCGATGACCTCTTGTGTTCCAGCATGGAGAACCACTTGGAGTTTGGTTTCTGGGTGGTGCGTTACGTCTTCACCCTCGCGCTGTTCATTATGGGGCTGAAGGCTCCAGGACTCTCCCACATGAAGTACGACATCCTGGTCAATGATATGGTGAGATATTGCTGAACCATGTCCTGTCACTTTTAATTGGGAAATCTAGTTATTATATCTCTTTTTGTTGGGTGGATTAACACGATAAAGATCTTTTATTCTGATATGATACCTCTCTGTGCTAAGATCTGCCAAGCTTCCACTGTAGCTTCTTTCAGGGACACTTTCCTAGTTGCCAATCAGTATCAAGTCTTCTGAAGTTTTGGTATGACAGAGTGAAGTTTTCTGAGCAGCATAGCTGATTTCTGTATCTCAAAAATGAGCCTAAATGAGCAGTTCCAAGTGGTTACTAATAAAGGCTGTACTTTGTATGTTATGGATATTTCTCTGAGCGCCATTGCATCTACACCAAAACGTGTGTACAATCGAAGGAATATGTTAATTTAGGTCAAAGTTTCGAATGAATGTGGTAAAAAATTGTTTTAGAAAGTTGACATATAATTGGTTCAATAAACTCATGCATCCTTCATTTAGATTCCTGGGGGTATGAGGGCTCTGGGTGGCTAGTTGTCTTAGTCCCTGAGAGCACTGAGGTTCCTATCAATGTACAAGTGCTGATTTCAATGAGATTGAAGCACACCTGTAGGTTAATTTCTACTGCTGTGATTCCCAAAATCCCCAGGATCTGTATAGAGGAAAAAGGCTATCATCCACAGTTGTACAATATTATTTGAATGCAATAATTAAATTCATCTGAAAATAGTAGTTTTGGGCAAATAGTACATGCGGTTAGGCTTGCTGTAAGAGCTGACAATGCTTGTTTTAACCATGGTAACAGGCAACTAACATGCATGTCATCATATCCCAGTTGCATAGATCTATGCTCATGATGTCAATCACTGGATTGTGTAGTACAGACTAGACTATTTACAGACCCCTGTCATAAAGCTGGAATATTGCTGAGTGCAGCGTTAATTAACAAGCAAACAAACAAACAAAACGTGCACCAAGTTCAAAATCCTTGATAAATATTTGGAACTCAGCTACTATCGTTTTTAAGAAAGCTTTCATGGTTATAAGAGGCATCTTGGGTTGCCCCAGGGAGCTCTCCGTGGTCTAGTGGTAGAGCGCTGCCCGGAGAGCGGAAGATGCGGGGTTCGATCCCCGGCCGCATCATACCAAAAGGCTTTAAAAGATTGTTGTTACCCTGTCTGGCGCTCGGCATAAAGGGGCTAAAACAAGGACTGGTTGGCTCGGAGTCAGTATACTGTGTCTGTGTGGGGTATTGATGTTAAACTGCGACATGGTATCTCAGTGAGCTAGCACTATAAATCGGCATTAGTCTGGACTAGTACAAGCAGCCACACACACACACACACACACACACACACACACACACACACACACACACACACACACACACACATGGATGCCCATCACTATATAAATGCAATAATCTTGGACGCGACATTAAACCCAGTTTCACCTCACCCCCCAGGGAGCTGAGAATGTGCAGAGTGCACATTGATCCAGTGACCGGAGTAATGATAGTGCTTTGAGCATGCCCCTCAGTGGTGTGGAAATATGCGCAGTATAAATAGCCTTTTATCATCATCATCATCATCATCATCATCATCATCATCATCAAAATCTTTGTTTCATTGCCGTGTGTGTCCAGTCTGGTGGTGGTGTGGGTGGTCAGTCCTCGTCCACATGGAGCAACATCATGCAGAAGCTGCGGATGATGATCCCGTATTGCTGGCCGAAGGGCAATGTCCTGCTGCAGCTGACGGTGTTGATGTGTCTGATCATCCTGGCAGCGGGACGAGTCATCAATGTGTTCGTCCCGATCTACAGCAAACTGATCAGTGAGTCTACCCTTTGGGACTATCTTTTTCCCCATTGCCATCAAAACATCGGTTTTTAATATCTTGTGCAACTTTTTACTCAATCCTTGTCCTTGTCATAAGCCTATTGTTATGAATTAAAGTCTTAGAGGCTGATATTCAGTATATAGCAGCAACACAGGACCCCAGGACCCTAGTTAATGCTGAATGCTGCTATGTTATTATTAGTACATTCCTTTAAGAATTCCGGTCTGAAAGAAATCAGGCAGACCACATTCCCAGTATAACAGTCATACTGAAACACAGACATACACATTGTTTTGAATCATTCCTACCTGTAGTAATATCCCAGAGATTGAAGATAAAATTCGACTATGTTCAACCCTAAAATTACAACCGAGTTGATAAAACTAAATAATTTAAAAAAGAGCTTTTTTTTGCTAACAGTAAACAGCCTGACCCCAAGCAAGTTAACTAGTGGCGACAACTTGACTGCTCCAACCTTGAGCTTCCGGTGGGACTACATCCTGGCGTCCGTGGGACTCAGTTTCCTGCGAGGCGGAGGAGCAGGTGAGATGCTAGCAGCACACAACTAGCTGACAATACCCAGTGGCAGGCGCTGGCAGTGAGGTGGCCTAGCGGTTCAGTTCTTGCTTTATGTTGCTGAATTTTGGGGTTTGATTCCTGACGTGGTCATGTGTAGGTAGGAAGGCTTCATTATATGATAGATTACGTGTGATTAAATTGTGTGTGACCGAACTAGTTAATGTCCATGTAATGTTATGGTAGTTATCAATATAATGTGACTGACGTACGCTATTAATCGATATGTCTCCCTTCAACTTTGTTGTTAAATTGTAGGAACCTCGGGGCTACTCAACAACATTAGATCGTTCCTGTGGATCAAGGTACAACAGTTCACCACACGGAGAGTCCAGGTCAAGCTCTTCAACCACCTCCATCAGTAAGTCCTTCTATCAGTAAGTCCCCCTCCATCAGTAAGTCCCCCTCCATCAGTAAGTCCCCCTCCATCAGTAAGTCCCCCTCCATCAGTAAGTCCCCTTCCATCAGTAAGTCCCCCTCCATCAGTAAGTCCCCCTCCATCAATAAGTCCCCCTCTATCAGTAAGCCCCCCTCCATCAGTAAGTCCATCTATCAGTAAGTCCCCCTCCATCAGTAAGTCCCCCTCCATCAGTAAGTCCCCCTCCATCAGTAAGTCCCTCTATCAGTAAGCCCCCCTCCATCAGTAAGTCCCCCTCCATCAGTAAGTCCCCCTCCATCAGTAAGTCCTCCTCCATCAATAAGTCCCCCTCTATCAGTAAGTCCCCCTCCATCAGTAAGTCCCCCTCTATCAGTAAGTCCCCCTCCATCAGTAAGTCCCCCTCCATCAATAAGTCCCCCTCCATCAGTAAGACCCCCTCCATCAGTAAGCCCCCCCTCCATCAGTAAGTCCCCTTCCATCCGTAAGTCCCCCTCCATCAGTAAGCCCCCCTCCATCAGTAAGTCCCCCTCCATCAGTGCGGCAGCACTAGACATTTCTAAACCAGAAGTCATGTGAAACAAAGTTTTTGGCAGTATTATTTTGGAAGACAGTTCACACGATGGTTTAAAAATACACAATAGACTGTATGCAATGAAGTAAAACTATAGAATTCCCAAAGAAAACTCTCAATACCCAAAGTTAAATGATAACGTGTGGCTCATTGTGTTGTATAATTATCTGAGGCCCTGTGTTACATAGTGATATTTGTGAGATGAGAGACTATCTTCTAACATGACTCCCTGTACTGCAGACTGTCCCTGCGATGGCATCTGCAGCGGAAGACCGGGGAGGTTCTGCGAGTGGTGGACAGAGGCACCAACAGCATCAACAGTTTGCTCAGGTAGGATGTCCACATCCTGGGCCGCAGCATCATTGACAGGAAGCCTGAAACATCAGCTGTGATGATACCTAGTGTCACAGTACAGGATTAACAACCAATATGGGGCTTGAAAATAGAAAAGTTGAGGTCCAAAATATACCAACTGCCAACGCTGTCAAACTGCCTGATTAAACCACCTCCCACTTGAGTAAAGAAAATGATCCCGCCCTCCCTCTACACACATATATATCCCAGGTCCACCTCAGTTCCATTGAGATTGGTGATGTCATACTATCCCTCTTCTTGTTGCAGCTACCTCCTCTTCAACATCGTTCCCACCATCGCAGACATCGTCATAGCTATTGTATACTTCATCACAGCCTTCAACTACATCTTTGGAGTCATTGTGTTCCTGTGTATGGCCCTGTATCTAAGTGAGTGTGTCTGTCATATGCAAACGTGTGTTGTGAAAAACGACATTCAGTACTACTCATTTCTCATATTTACAATACTCTGTGAGTGAGTGAGTGAGTGAGTGAATTGGGTTTAATGCTGCTTTTAACAGTATTCCAGTTAGGCCACACATTTTTTATTTTTCATTTCACAGCCCCCCCCCCCAATACTGAAAAGAAAGAAATTAGAAATAAAAATATTTGACTCCCGCCAGTAATATAGACCCTCTTATAAGAAATTACATGTCTACATCACTATTAGTGATTCAAGAAGACAGGTGCAGTTTTAACTCCAGAGCAGAATGACTTTTATATAAATAAACAAATGATTGACATTTTTTATCGACCTTGTTGAAAAAAGCTGGAATAAATCTGTGAAACATAAAATTAAAGAAAGTGTGGCCTTATATCACAGCATGTCAGCTCAATGTGAGGGGGAAGTCCAAAGTGATGCAGGTCACAGATGTTTACAACTTTGGTGAAACTCACGAGCACGGGAATGATGCTGACAAACTGAGAAACATAATCGGGGTCAATCAGGGCAAACCCACAATCATCACAATCATAGGTTTCTAGCGTGCCAAAGAGTCGCTGCTCTGCACAGTGAATAGAAGCGCTTGGTCGACTGGGCCACCCAGGGCCATCCAGTAATCTGTGATGGTATGTTGAAAGATATGGTTTATGCATTATTCATGGAAATGGGAATGCCTAGTGGTAGAGGTGTCATCATCAGGGTTTGAACACACAAAGTTCTCCCATCACCCAAGGGTGCATACCTCTGATAGTTATTATCCCCCGCCGCGCGAAAGCGCGAAGCGGGGGATATAGTATTCACGACCGTCCGTACGTCCGTCCGTACGTCCCACCTGTTTGTTGCCGCGATATCTCAAGAACTAAACACTGGATTGTCTTCATATTTGGAACTATGGTGTATATACAGACTCCGCAGACACCAGTCGGTTTTGGTGACCTTGATCCCATTTTCAAGGTCACAGCAGACAAATCTGCTTTTAGAGTTGGAAAACGGTGTTGCCGCGATATCTCAAGAACTAAACACTGGATTGTCTTCATATTTGGAACTATGGTGTATATACAGACTCCGCAGACACCAGTCGGTTTTGGTGACCTTGATCCCATTTTCAAGGTCACAGCAGACAAATCTGCTTTTAGAGTTGGAAAACGGTGTTGCCGCGATATCTCAAGAACTAAACACTGGATTGTCTTCATATTTGGAACTATGGTGTATATACAGACACCGCAGACACCAGTCGGTTTTGGTGACCTTGACCCCATTTTCAAGGTCACAGCAGGCAAATCTGCTTTTGGAGTTGGAAAACGGTGTTGCCGCGATATCTCAAGAACTAAACACTGGATTGTCTTCATATTTGGAACTATAGTGTATATACAGACTCCGCAGACACCAGTCGGTTTTGGTGACCTTGATCCCATTTTCAAGGTCACAGCAGGCAAATCTGCTTTTAGAGTTGGAAAACGGTGTTGCCGCGATATCTCAAGAACTAAACCTCTCGATTGTCTTCATATTTGGAACTATGGTGTATATACAGACACCGCAGACACCAGTCGGTTTTGGTGACCTTGACCCCATTTTCAAGGTCACAGCAGGCAAATCTGCTTTTGGAGTTAGAAAACGGTGTTGCCGCAATATCTCAAGAACTAATCGCTGGATTGTCTTCATATTTGGAACTATAGTGTATATACAGACACCGCATACACCTGTCAGATTTGGTGACCTTGACCCCATTTTCAAGGTCACAGCAGGCAAATCTGTTTTTGGAGTTGGAAAACGGTGTTGCCACAATATCTCAAGAACTAATCGCTGGATTGTCTTCATATTTGGTACTATGGTGTATATGGCGGGGGAATATTTCGTCACTCTGTGACAAATACTTGTTTTCTTAAACAGACTCATTACTTGAGTATCACAGAAGACATGTGAGCCCTACTCCATGCAGGAAGTTGATGTGAACCCTAGCATCGCCTCAGTATTGAAGCAGTGTGTAGAGTAAATGATTGCGAGGCTGTGACACATTGCATGAGAAATATGCTATTTGAGGATTGTAATCGCTGGCTTATAAACGTGAACATCCTTTTAAAATTGATCTTCGGCAACCCATAAATGCCACTAACGGGATCGGATGATCAGGCTTGGTGACTTAGTTGATGCATGTCATTGTATCCCAATTGCACAGATAGATGCTTATGATGTCAATCACTGGATTGTCTGGCCCTGATTTGATTATTTACAGACCACTATCATATAGCTGGAATATTGCTGAGTGTGGCATTTAACAACAAACAAGCGAACAAGCATCGCTGGCTTTCCTCTTGGTGAAACCACATCATGGTTTGATTCGTTAATTTAGAAACAGCGACTTCACCGATGCGGGAGTGTAGTGTATGTAAAGCTGGGTGGTATGGACAATGTAAGGGTGTTGGCCAGGTCACCAAATACCCATGGCCCCTTCTTGATGTCTTGGGCCATGATGTGGCTTGAACTTTGCTGAACATGCTAAAAGTGGCAGAAAATAATACTCAGTCAATAAGTAATCTAAAGAAGTTAACAGCACCATCTACTTCCTATTCAAAGCAGCAGAATGTCTTTTAATATAAGATGTCAACGGCAGAGAATAAACAGTCTTGATTATCTGTCTCAATCCATTAGGCATAAAAGACAAAATAGTGATGAAACTTATATGAATGGATCACTAAAAATCAGTTGTGACACCAGGTGTTCACAACCGGGTAAGCATGTCCTGCTGTACCGGTAGTTGTCGCCACTCATACAATATTGGTAAAAGAGTGAGTGTCTGTTTGCTGCACCCAGCAATATTCCTGCCGTACGATGCCGGCCTGTAGACAGTCATCTCTGAACTGATGTTTCCACCTTCCTTCCCAGCATACACCATTCTCATAACTGAATGGAGGACCAAGTACCGCCGTCTCACCAACAAGCTGGACAATGAAGCCAATGGCAAGGCTGTAGACTCGCTGATCAACTTTGAAACTGTAAGTTGATAATCATGTCAGATCTTAGATGTTGGATGCCAGTGATGTATGTCGCCAGTGATGTATGTCGCCAGTGATGTTTGTCGCCAGTGATGGATGTCGCCAGTGATGTATGTCGCCAGTGATGTATGTCACCAGTGATTTATGTGGCCAGTAATGGATGTCGCCAGTGATGAACGTCGCCAGTGATGTATGTCACCAGTGATTTATGTTGCCAGTAATGGATGTAGCCAGTGATGTATGTCGCCAGTGATTTATGTCGCCAGTGAAGGATGTCGCCAGTGATGTATGTCATCAGTGATGGATGTCGCCAGTGATGTATGTCACCAGTGATTTATGTGGCCAGTAATGGATGTCGCCAGTGATGAACGTCGCCAGTGATGGATGTCACCAGTGATATATGTCACCAGTGAAGGATGTCGCCAGTGATGTATGTCACCAGTGATGGATGTCACCAGTGATGGATGTCACCAGTGATGTATGTCATCAGTGATGGATGTCACCAGTGATGGATGTCACCAGTGATGGATGTCACCAGTGATGTATGTCATCAGTGATGGATGTCGCCAGTGATGGATGTCACCAGTGATGGATGTCACCAGTGATGGATGTCACCAGTGATGGATGTCACCAGTGATGTATGTCATCAGTGATGGATGTCGCCAGTGATGGATGTCACCAGTGATGGATGTCACCAGTGATGGATGTCACCAGTGATGGATGTCACCAGTGATGTATGTCATCAGTGATGGATGTCGCCAGTGATGTATGTCACCAGTGATGGATGTCACCAGTGATATATGTCACCAGTGAAGGATGTCGCCAGTGATGTATGTCATCAGTGATGGATGTCGCCAGTGATATATGTCACCAGTGATGTATGTCGCCAGTGATGTATGTCACCAGTGATGTATGTCGCCAGTGATGGATGTCGCCAGTGATGTATGTCACCAGTGATGTATGTCGCCAGTGATGTATGTCACCAGTGATGTATGTCGCCAGTGATGTATGTCACCAGTGATATATGTCGCCAGTGATATATGTCACCAGTGATGGATGTCACTAGTGATGGATGTCGCCAGTGATGTATGTCGACAGTGATGGATGTCACCAGCGAAGGATGTCGCCAGTGATGGATGTCGCCAGTCATGTATATCGCCTGTAATGTATATCGCCTGTGACGGATGTCGCAAGTGATGTATGTCGCCAGTGATGGATGTTGCCAGTGATGTATATCGCCTGTAATGTATATCGCCTGTGATGGATGTCGCAAGTTATGTATGTCGCCAGTGATGGATGTTGCCACTTTGTGTGTTCTTTCCAGTATGTTACATGAATTTCCATGTGAAGGAGATGTTTGGATGACAGCCTTCTGTTATTATACCCATACATTTAACAACTTAGTAAAACATATATATGAAGTGCACATTATCTGCACATAGAATATCAATTTCATGTACCCCACACTATTGGTGATGTGATGCAGTCACCATGACATCACAATCAAATGACATCACTGGTCCCTCTGCCACTGAAGCTGGTTGGCTGTACTTCTTACACTGAAGACACTGCTTCTTACTGATAACAAACTGAAAAGCTGAAAGAATTATTGGAATCTCACCCTCATGTCTTTTTATATCAAATGTAGCAACATTTGTCAAACTTGTTTGAACCTTTATCGACTTGTGTTAGTATATTTGATATCAAAAATTGCTCGGGTGAGATTATGTTTTTAACAGATTCCTTATTGTTGTGGTGTCACTGCAGTTATACAATGTTGTGTGATGACAGGGCTTTGAGATGAAGGTTTGAGAAGTAAGGATAGGATTTTTAGCTGAACAACCTCTTTATTACAATTATGAATGACGTTTTGGTGTAGGTTCTAACAACGTTATCAAACAAGTGAGTCGGTTGATGGTTGAGATTGCCACATCTCCATGAAGACGACAAATAAGTTCTTTGATAGGCATTTAGAAGTTGGAGCAAGCTTGATAACGGTGTTAGAACCTACACCGAAACGTCGCTCTTAATTGTAATAAAGAAGTTGTTCATCCATAAATTCTATCCTACAAAGTACTCCAACTTCTAAATGCCTATCAAGAAGATTTGAGAAAATCTATGATTGGTTGCAGGTAAAGTACTACGGAGCTTCAGACTTTGAAACAGGAAGATACGATACGGCCATCAAGGCTTTTCAGGTGAGTCAAGGTCAGGGTTAAACATTTGTGCTTCAATATGCCTTGATCAGTAATGTTCCTGGTGCCTGAAGGATATATCTAGAATTTCCTGGCAACCCTTGTTATGTTTGTTTATGTTGTAAAGCCGTTGGTAAATGTACATCTGCACAAGTAAACTGGACAAATGTATAGGAAAGGAACAAATGAACTTGCTTTGGATTCAGAAATTATAAAGGGTATTATCACTGTCAATGAAAGGGAAGAAGACACTCTTTGTACATTATCTAGCTCATGGTGAAATGACATAACCGAATTTGAAGAATCAAGAATTTTTCTTGTTGGCACACTTTAAATCCAAAAGTCCCACCTCAACATCTTAATAAGTGCACTATGGCTTGCTGGACAAAAACAATATTTCTATCCCTGACTATTACATGATTATGATGTAGCTCCCGACTACTGCATGTACATTGTTTCTTCCCATATGTAGATGTCCATTAATCTGACATCACAAGCACCTGCTGCAGCTTCAGCTTCTGTGTTTCTAGTCAGCTGAGTGGAAGTCCACGGCAAGCCTCAATCTCCTCAACCTGGGGCAGAACTTCATCGTGAACATCGGCACTCTGACAGGGTCGTTGCTGTGTGCCTACGCCGTCGTGCACGGCCTCAGCTCCCTCAAGTTAACGGTGGGAGACTATGTGCTGTTTGGCACCTACATCGCACAGCTGTATGCTCCCCTCAACTGGCTGGGGACGTACTACAGGTACTGGTGGAGTGTTTACATGTGTCTTCCATGTGTCATTGGACTGTACAGAAGGGTGGGGAGAGGGGTAGTGGTGGCCCAGTCGTCTACGTCAAGGTTGTTTGCTGTGCAGGGTTGCCTCTCATGGGCACACTTTACACACATGCATTATTTGGTTGGAATATTTGCGTTAATTGTTTTAATGAAAATTGGATCTGTAAGTGATTGGTCTGTAGGATTAGCTACACTTGAGGTACGTCGTTAATAACCTCCTACTTACACCCCTCCATCTACGCTGTTTCAGAATGATCCAGCAGGCATTTATTGATATGGAGAACATGTTCGAGCTTCTTGACGAAGACTGTGAGGTTAGTGTTCCTGCAGATTAAATTGAAGTTTAGTGGTGGAAATTCTGGGGGACTCGTATGCTGGTCTATGAGGGACTAAATGGATCAGTGGTCCGGCTGGATGATTTGACTGATTGCATGTCACCGCAACCTGACAGCATGGATCATTGTTCACCATATCAGTCACCAGATTGTCTGAGCAGGCCACCGTCATAGCTGGAATATTGCTGGGCAAATGATTGATCAACTGTCTTAATAAGATGTGGGAATGGCTCTGATTAAACAGCTGATTTGATGGACATGTCACCTACAACAGTATCAAAACTACAGGTTACGTAGCTCTACATCATTTACAAAGAAAACACAGCTTGCCTATCTGTTGAATAAACCTTGTTGCAACTAGACGGAGCCATCCTGTACTGCTATTGTTGTTTCCCCCTCCAGGTCACCGACACCCCTGGTGCCCCGGATCTTGTGCTGAAGGAAGGACAGATCGAGTTCCGTGATGTCAGCTTCCACTATGACCCTGCGTATGTCTCCCCTAAACCATCACTGTCTTTGCTGCTGGTTGTATAACACTGAAGCAGATTTATTTGACCTCTGTGAGGAATCTGAAGGTGCCCAGTACCTCGTGTTTGTGTCCCTGTGTGGAATATCGGGGCAGAATAGGTCACCAGGACCCAATGCTTGCCTTCTGGAGAAGAATGGTTTCCCTGTATGCTTTTCTAGGTCACTAATGTTCCGCCTGCTTGTCTTCCCCTTGGGGATTCCAGAGTTAATGTGTGTCTTGCTCTCAACCACCTGGCGTAGATAACCATTTAGATGTGAAATATTACTACCTACATAGTACTCCCTGTGAAGATCCTGGGTAGAATTTGTCTTCAGCAACCCATGCTTTCCGTGAGAGGTGACTATGCTTGTCATAAGAGGCGACTAACGGGATCGGGCCGTCAGACTTGCTGACTTGGTTGATGTATGTCATTGTATCCCAATCACGTAGATCGATGCTCATGATGTCAATTACTGGATTGTCTGGTCCAGACTTGATTATTTATAGACCGCCGTCATACAGCTGAAATATTGCTGAGTGCGGCACTGAACAAACAAACAAACCTACATAGTACAAGTAATTCCCTCCCTAATTTGCATGTGTTCACATTGTGTATCTCCGTTGTCAACCCTGTGGTATGTGACTATTGTTCCCCTTTTAAAAATCAGAAATTTACAATTTCTCTCCTACATGTTACCCATTTGTGTGTTTGCCATGTCAGGAAGCAGATACTGAAAAACATCAGTTTCACTGTGCCGCCCGGACAGACATTTGCTTTGGTGAGTGTGGACTGCAGATACCAACTTCTTGAAACTTATTAATTTTGCCAGAAATGCTAATCTTTACCCAATATAGTGTTAAAGTAAACAATCAAAAAACAAATCTATCTTCGTGTAATTTTAAGATTTTTAAAGGAAATTTATTTTTTGCTCATCTGACTGAAAGTCATTTTTGAAGAAGGGAGACATATCAAAACATTGCATGCTTCCATGATGGTTGAAAAATGTTCAAGTTCATTGAGTTGATAAATCACCCTCAGCTTGTTCACTGTGGTCACGAATTCTGATAAAAATGCACCATAACTTTCCCACATTTTGTCTGTTGTGTCCTAACAATGATAGGGAAGATGATAACAATCCACCCTCTCACACATCCACTCACAAACATATTGACCAAGTCACTGACACATCCACTCACAAACATATCCACCAAGTCACTGACACATCCACTCACAAACATATTGACCAAGTCACTGACACATCCACTCACATATATATCCACCAAGTCACTGACACATCCACTCACAAACATATTGACCAAGTCACTGACACATCCACTCACAAACATATTGACCAAGTCACTGACACATCCACTCACAAACATATCGACCAAGTCACTGACACATCCACTCACAAACATTGACCAAGTCGCTGACACATCCACTCACAAACATATCCACCAAGTCACTGACACATCCACTCACAAACATATCCACCAAGTCACTCACCCATCCATTAACAAATATATAGACCAAGTCACTGACACATCCACTCACAAACATATCGACCAAGTCACTGACACATACACTCACAAACATATCGACCAAGGCACTGACAGATCCACTCACAAACATAACGACCAAGTCACAAACACATCCACTCACAAACATATCCACCAAGTCACTGACACATCCACTCACAAACATATTGACCAAGTCACTGACACATCCACTCACAAACATAACGACCAAGTCACTGACACATCCACTCACAAACATATTGACCAAGTCACTGACAGATCCACTCACAAACATATCGACCAAGTCACTGACACATCCACTCACAAACATATCGACCAAGTCACTGACACATCCACTCACAAACATATCGACCAAGTCACTGACACATCCACTCACAAACATATTGACCAAGTCGCTGACACATCCACTCACAAACATATTGACCAAGTCACTGACACATCCACTCACAAACATATCCACCAAGTCACTCACCCATCCATTAACAAATATATAGACCAAGTCACTGACACATACACTCACAAACATATCGACCAAGTCACTGACAGATCCACTCACAAACATATCGACCAAGTCACTGACACATCCACTCACAAACATATCGACCAAGTCACTGACAGATCCCCTCACAAACATATTGACCAAGTCACTGACACATCCACTCACAAACATAATGACCAAGTCACTGACACATCCACTCACAAACATATCGACAAAGTCACTGACACATCCCCTCACAAATATATAGACCAAGTCACTGACACATCCACTAACAAACATATCGACCAAGTCACTGACACATCCACTCACAAACATATCGACAAAGTCACCGACACATCCACTCACAAACATATCGACCAAGTCGCTGACACATCCACTCACAAACATATCCACCAAGTCACTGACACATCCACTCACAAACATATCCACCAAGTCACTCACCCATCCATTAACAAATATATAGACCAAGTCACTGACACATCCACTCACAAACATATCGACCAAGTCACTGACACATACACTCACAAACATATCGACCAAGTCACTGACAGATCCACTCACAAACATATGGACCAAGTCACTGACAGATCCTCTCACAAACATATCGACCAAGTCACTGACACATCCACTCACAAACATATCCACCAAGTCACTGACACATCCACTCACAAACATATCAACCAAGTCACTGACACATCCACTCACAAACATATCGACAAAGTCACTGACACATCCCCTCACAAATATATAGACCAGTCACTGACACATCCACTAACAAACATATCGACCAAGTCACTGACACATCCACTCACAAACATATCGACCAAGTCACTGACAGATCCTTTCACAAACATCGACCAAGTCACTAACACATCCATTCACAAACATATCGACAAAGGCACTGACAGATCCACTAACAAACATATCGACCAAGTCACTGACACATCCCCTCACAAACATATAGACCAAGTCACTGACACATCCACTCACAAACATATCGACCAAGTCACAAACACATCCACTCACAAACATATCGACCAAGTCACTGACAGATCCACTCACAAACATCGACCAAGTCACTAACACATCCATTCACAAACATATCGACCAAGGCACTGACAGATCCACTCACAAACATATCGACCAAGTCACCGACACATCCACTCACAAACATTGACCAAGTCGCTGACACATCCACTCACAAACATATCCACCAAGTCACTGATACATCCACTCACAAACATATCCACCAAGTCACTCACCCATCCATTAACAAATATATAGGCCAAGTCACTGACACATACACTCACAAACATATCGACCAAGTCACTGACAGATCCACTCACAAACATATCGACCAAGTCACTGACACATCCACTCACAAACATAGCGACCAAGTCACTGACAGATCCCCTCACAAACATATGGACCAAGTCACTGACACATCCACTCACAAACATAATGACCAAGTCACTGACTCATCCACTCACAAACATATAGACCAAGTCACTGACACATCCACTCACAAACATATCGACGAAGTCACAAACACATCCACTCACAAACATATCGACCAAGTCACTGACAGATCCACTCACAAACATATCGACCAAGTCACTAACACATCCATTCACAAACATATCGACCAAGGCACTGACAGATCCACTCACAAACATATCGACCAAGTCACCGACACATCCACTCACAAACATTGACCAAGTCGCTGACACATCCACTCACAAACATATCCACCAAGTCACTGACACATCCACTCACAAACATATCCACCAAGTCACTCACCCATCCATTAACAAATATATAGACCAAGTCACTGACACATCCACTCACAAACATATCGACCAAGTCACTGACACATACACTCACAAACATATCGACCAAGTCACTGACAGATCCACTCACAAACATATCGACCAAGTCACTGACACATCCACTCACAAACATATCGACCAAGTCACTGACAGATCCCTTCACAAACATATGGACCAAGTCACTGACACATCCACTCACAAACATAATGACCAAGTCACTGACACATCCACTCACAAACATATCGACAAAGTCACTGACACATCCCCTCACAAATATATAGACCAAGTCACTGACACATCCACTAACAAACATATCGACCAAGTCACTGACACATCCACTCACAAACATTTCGACCAAGTTAATGACACATCCACTCACAAACATATCGACAAAGTCACCGACACATCCCCTCACAAATATATAGACCAAGTCACTGACACATCCACTCACAAACATATCGACCAAGTCACAAACACATCCACTCACAAACATATCGACCAAGTCACTGACAGATCCACTCACAAACATCGACCAAGTCACTAACACATCCATTCACAAACATATCGACAAAGGCACTGACAGATCCACTAACAAACATATCGACCAAGTCACTGACACATCCCCTCACAAACATATCGACCAAGTCACTGACACATCCACTCACAAACATATCGACCAAGTCACAAACACATCCACTCACAAACATATCGACCAAGTCACTGACACATCCACTCACAAACATATGGACCAAGTCACTGACACATCCACTCACAAACATATCGACCAAGTCATTGACACATCCACTCACAAACATATCGACCAAGTCACTGACACATTCACTCACAAACATATTGACCAAGTCACCGACACATCCACTCACAAACATATCTACCAAGTCATTGAAACATCCACGCACAAACATATCGACCAAGTCACTGACACATCAACTCACAAACATATCGACCAAGTCACTGACACATCCACTCACAAACATATCGACCAAGTCACTGACAGATCCACTCACAAACATATCGACCAAGTCATTGACACATCCACTCACAAACATATCGACCAAGTCACTGACACACCCACTCACAAACATATCGACCAAGTCACTGTCTCATCCACTCACAAACATATCGACCAAGTCACTGACACATCCACTCACAAACATATCGACCAAGTCTCTGACACATCCACTCACAAACATATCTACCAAGTCATTGAAACATCCACTCACAAACATATTGACCAAGTCGCTGACACACCCACTCACAAACATATCGACCAAGTCACTGTCTCATCCACTCACAAACATATCGACCAAGTCACTGACACATCCACTCACAAACATATCGACCAAGTCGCTGACACATCCACTCACAAACATATCTACC
The DNA here is from genome assembly GCF_023055435.1 of Haliotis rufescens. Classification (NCBI taxonomy): domain Eukaryota; kingdom Metazoa; phylum Mollusca; class Gastropoda; order Lepetellida; family Haliotidae; genus Haliotis; species Haliotis rufescens. The sequence continues at coordinate 44,555,777 of NW_025963780.1, forward strand.
AAGTCATTGAAACATCCACTCACAAACATATCAACCAAGTCGCTGACACATCCACCCATTCACCCTTTCACCCATCCACCTACTCTCCCACTCACTCACCCATCCAACAATCCACCCAGTCTCCCACTCACCCATCCACCCAGTCTCCCTCTCACCCACCCACTTACTCAATCATATCCACCCATCCACCCACTCACCCACTCACCAATCCACCTACTCAATCATTTCCCATCCACCCCGTCTCCCACTCACTGCCTCTGTCTGTCTGTCTGTGTTCAGGTGGGCCACACAGGAAGTGGAAAGAGCACAGTGATCCGGCTGCTGTTCCGCTTCTATGATGTCAACAAGGGAACTGTATTTATTGATGGACAGGATATTTCCCAGGTAGACTCACATGTGTTTATAGATGGACAGGATGTATCCCAGGTAGACTCACATGTGTTTATAGATGGACAGGATATATCCCAGGTAGATTCACGTGTTTATAGATGACAGGATATATCCCAGGTAGATTCACATGTGTTTATAGATGGACAGGATATATCCCAGGTAAAATCACATGTGTTTATAGATGACAGGATATATCCCAGGTAGACTCACATGTGTTTATAGATGGACAGCATATATCCCAGGTAGACTCACATGTGTTTATAGATGACAGGATATATCCCAGGTAGACTCACATGTGTTTATAGATGGACAGGATATATCCCAGGTAGACTCACATGTGTTTATAGATGACAGGATATATCCTAGGTAGACTCACATGTGTTTATAGATGACAGGATATATCCTAGGTAGACTCACATGTGTTTATAGATGGACAGGATGTATCCTAGGTAGACTCACATGTGTTTATAGATGACAGGATATATCCTAGGTAGACTCACATGTGTTTATAGATGACAGGATATATCCCAGGTAGACTCACATGTGTTTATAGATGGACAGGATATATCCTAGGTAGACTCACATGTGTTTATAGATGACAGGATGTATCCTAGGTAGACTCACATGTGTTTATAGATGACAGGATATATCCTAGGTAGACTCACATGTGTTTATAGATGGACAGGATGTATCCCAGGTAGACTCACATGTGTTTATAGATGGACAGCATATATCCCAGGTAGACTCACATGTGTTTATAGATGGACAGGATGTATCCTAGGTAGACTCACATGTGTTTATAGATGGACAGGATGTATCCTAGGTAGACTCACATGTGTTTATAGATGGACAGGATGTATCCTAGGTAGACTCACATGTGTTTATAGATGACAGGATATATCCCAGGTAGACTCACATGTGTTTATAGATGGACAGGATGTATCCTAGGTAGACTCACATGTGTTTATAGATGGACAGGATGTATCCTAGGTAGATTCACATGTGTTTATAGATGGACAGGATGTATCCTAGGTAGACTCACATGTGTTTATAGATGGACAGGATGTATCCTAGGTAGACTCACATGTGTTTATAGATGGACAGGATGTATCCTAGGTAGACTCACATGTGTTTATAGATGACAAGATATATCCCAGGTAGACTCACATGTGTTTATAGATGGACAGGATATATCCCAGGTAGACTCACATGTGTTTATAGATGGACAGCATATATCCCAGGTAGACTCACATGTGTTTATAGATGACAGGATATATCCTAGGTAGACTCACATGTGTTTATAGATGGACAGGATGTATCCTAGGTAGACTCACATGTGTTTATAGATGGACAGGATGTATCCTAGGTAGACTCACATGTGTTTATAGATGGACAGGATATATCCCAGGTAGACTCACATGTGTTTATAGATGGACAGGATGTATCCTAGGTAGACTCACATGTGTTTATAGATGACAGGATATATCCTAGGTAGACTCACATGTGTTTATAGATGGACAGGATATATCCCAGGTAGACTCACATGTGTTTATAGATGGACAGCATATATCCCAGGTAGACTCACATGTGTTTATAGATGACAGGATATATCCTAGGTAGACTCACATGTGTTTATAGATGGACAGCATATATCCCAGGTAGACTCACATGTGTTTATAGATGACAGGATATATCCTAGGTAGACTCACATGTGTTTATAGATGGACAGGATGTATCCTAGGTAGACTCACATGTGTTTATAGATGGACAGCATATATCCCAGGTAGACTCACATGTGTTTATAGATGACAGGATATATCCTAGGTAGACTCACATGTGTTTATAGATGGACAGGATGTATCCTAGGTAGACTCACATGTGTTTATAGATGACAGGATATATCCTAGGTAGACTCACATGTGTTTATAGATGGACAGGATGTATCCTAGGTAGACTCACATGTGTTTATAGATGGACAGGATGTATCCTAGGTAGACTCACATGTGTTTATAGATGACAGGATATATCCCAGGTAGACTCACATGTGTTTATAGATGACAGGATATATCCCAGGTAGACTCACATGTGTTTATAGATGACAGGATATATCCCAGGTAGACTCACATGTGTTTATAGATGACAGGATATATCCTAGGTAGACTCACATGTGTTTATAGATGGACAGGATGTATCCTAGGTAGACTCACATGTGTTTATAGATGACAGGATATATCCTAGGTAGACTCACATGTGTTTATAGATGGACAGGATGTATCCTAGGTAGACTCACATGTGTTTATAGATGACAGGATATATCCTAGGTAGACTCACATGTGTTTATAGATGGACAGGATGTATCCTAGGTAGACTCACATGTGTTTATAGATGACAGGATATATCCCAGGTAGACTCACATGTGTTTATAGATGGACAGGATGTATCCTAGGTAGACTCACATGTGTTTATAGATGGACAGGATATATCCCAGGTAGACTCACATGTGTTTATAGATGATCCCAGGTTGACTCACATGTGTGTTTGAAGATTAAACCAGGCCCCCTCAGTGATACAGAGATTGTTTCCATCTTGTAGGTGACCCAGAAGTCGCTGAGGAAGCAGATAGGCGTGGTCCCCCAGGACACAGTGCTGTTCAACAATGACATCAGGTGCGTACAACAGGCCTGTAGTATTTGTAACACAGCTGCTTTAGGTAACAAAGGGACAGTTGGGGACACAGTTTGGGGGGATTTTAGTTAACACATATTGTGGCTACTTTTGGATCATGTAACCCTTTGCTTCTTTCATCTGGAGACACAACCTGGGGCATGATACCTATGGAATATATTATCTCAATTACAGATGTGATATGGTTTGGTTTAGAAATGCATTGAGTCCTGTACCAACCTGAATCTGTGGTGTAGTGGATAGAGCATCTGCCCAGAGATCAGTGGTGATCCCCTGATCGCATCTTACCAAAAGACGTTAAAAGATGGTAATTGTTGTTACCCTTCCTGGCGCTTATCATTAAGCGAATAAAACAAGGAATGGTCGACTTGAAGTCAGTACACTGTGTCTGAGTGGGATTTGGGGGCACGGGTGGCCCAGTCGTCTAAGGCGCCGCGATTCGCTGTGCAGAGTTGCGTCGCTTCGGCATGCCAGAAACCTATGATTGTGGGTTTGAATCCCGGTTTGCCCGAATTATGTTTCTAGGTTTGTCAGCACCATACCCGTGCTCGTGGGTTTCACCAAAGTGGTAAACGTTTGAAACCTGCATCACTTCGGGCTTTCCTCCCACATTAAGCTGACACTCCGCGATATAACTGGAATAATGTTAAAAGCGGCGTTAAACCCAACTCACTCACTCACTGAGTGGCATTTCCATGTTGAACTCTAGCATGGTATCTCAATGGGTCTAACAATAAAACCGGCATTAGTCCGGTCTAGTGCTAGCAAACACACACACATGCATGCACATGCACACAGACATGTATGCACATGCACATGCACACAGACATGTATGCACATCGCTATATAAGTGCAACAACCGTGAAAACGGTCGTCACTTGCATTAACTTGGTGGCGCTATATGTCATTTACAGTATTTCCAAATCATTAATTAAAATTTGTTATGTTTCAGATATAACATCCGGTATGGCAAGGTTGATGCAGCCGACAATGATGTGTATGAAGCTGCTGCCTTCGCTGACATCCACCACAGAATACTGGGTTTCCCTAATGGTGAGTGTACCACTGGGTATAGCAGGACTGTAGTATCTCTCTCACATTAATGTACAGTTGAACCTCGTTGTGTCCAACTCGTGGGGACATGGATAAAAAGTTAGAGTTATCAGGGGTTGGAGACATCAGGGAATGTCATGCTTAATTTAGACACTTAGGTCTCTCAAATGAGTTCGAGACATCTGGGAAAGTGAAACATCCAAGTTCGACACGAGGTTCGACTGTATGTCATTCTGCTGCTGAACCAACTAGCTGGAACTTGAATGTCCTCGGCAAATCAAACCTTTAAGAGTTTCAGATCTCATTTTCAATATGGCCATTCTGGCAGCCATATTGAACTTAGCTGTCTTCTGTGTTCAGGTGTCAATGTTTCCGATCTAATCCTAAATCTGGTCATTGCCCTTAAATCTTCTTGGAACTTTCTCCAGCAATGAAACAGAAACTTCTGGGGGTGTTGACGTTGGTTTGATGTTAAGGACACATGACACTTGTTGAACACACTATTAGTATCACAACTGGTTATGGATAGTTGATGGTTGAGGAATTTTATCAAGTGATAACAGCTGAAATACAGGATTTGTGCACTGATGCAATAGATCGAGTACACTTTGAATTATTATTAGTTTTTGTTGTTTAACGCCGCACTCAGCAATATTCCAGCTATATGGTGGTGGTCTGTAAATAATCGAGTCTGGGCCAGACAATCCCGTGATTGTCATCATGAGTATTGATCCATGCAATTGGGATCGATGACATGCATCAATCATGACAGCGAGCCCAATCCTGTTAGTCGCCTCTTACAACAAGCATAGTCCCCTGTTACGGCAAGCATGGGTTGCTGAAGAACTATTCTACCCCGGATCTTCACAGGTCTTATGCTGTCAGTTGACATACATACTGTTGTTGTACACACTGTTATGATGTTGGCAGGCTATGAGACGGTAGTTGGGGAGCGAGGTCTGAAGCTGAGTGGGGGAGAGAAGCAGAGAGTGGCCATCGCCAGGACCATGCTGAAAGCTCCTGCCATCGTGCTGCTGGATGAGGTACAAGCCAGGCTACCACAAACACAGTGAACCCCACAACATTAGCTACAAGACAGTCAACCCCACGACATTAGTAGCTACAACACAGTCAACCCCATGACATTAGTTACAACACAGTCAACCCCATAACATTAGCTACAACGTGGAACCCCATGACATTAGTAGCTACAACACAGTCAACCCCACGACATTAGCTACAACACAGTGAACCCCAGGACATTAGTAGCTACAACACAGTGAACACCACAACATAAGCTACAACACAGTCAACCCCACGGCATTAGCTACAACACAGTCAACCCCACGGCATTAGCTACAACACAGTGAACACCACGACATTAGCTACAACACAGTGAACACCACGACATTAGCTACAACACAGTGAACACCACGACATTAGTAGCTACAACACAGTCAACCCCATAACATTAGCTACAACACAGTGAACCCCACGGCATTAGTAGCTACAACACAGTCAACCCCACGGCATTAGTAGCTACAACACACTGAACCCCACGACATTAGTAGCTACAACACAGTGAACACCACAACATAAGCTACAACACAGTGAACCCCACGACATTAGTAGCTACAACACAGTGAACCCCACAACATTAGTAGCTACAACAAAGTGAACCCCACGACATTAGCTACAACAGTGGACCCGTTGACGTTAGCTATAACAAAGTGAACTCCATGACATTAGTAGCTACAACACAGTGAACCCCACGACATTAGTAGCTACAACACAGTGAACCCCACAACATTAGTAGCTACAACACAGTGAACACCACAACATAAGATACAACACAGTGAACCCAACGACATTAGCTACTACAGTGGACCCGTTGACATTAGCTATAACATAGTGAACTCCATGACATTAAATTCAAGTCACCCCCATGACCCCCGCTGCAATACAGTGAATCCCATGACACCAGCTACAACACAGTGAACCCATGACATTAGCTACAACACAGTGAAGATCATGACATTAGCTACAACACAGTGAATCCCATGACATAAGCTAGAACACAGTGAAGACCATGACATTAGCCACAACACGGTGAAGACCATGACATTAGCTACAACACAGTAAAGACCATGACATTAGCCACAACACTGTGAAGACCATGACATTAGCTACAACACAGTGAAGATCATGACATTAGCTACAACACAGTGAATCCCATGACATAAGCTACAACACAGTGAAGACCATGACATTAGCCACAACACGGTGAAGACCATGACATTAGCTACAACACAGTAAAGACCATGACATTAGCCACAACACTGTGAAGACCATGACATTAGCTACAACACAGTGAAAATCATGACATTAGCTACAACACAGTGAATCCCATGACATTAGCTACAACACAGTGAAGACCATGACATTAGCCACAACCCAGTGAACCCCATGACATAAGCTACAACAGTGGACCCCATGATATTAGCTACAACACATTGAAGACCATGACATTAGCTACAACAGTGGACCCCATGATATTAGCTACAACACATTGAAGACCATGACATAAGCTACAACAGTGGACCCCATGATATTAGCTACATCACATGCAACCCCTGCTATTCACGTGTGCAGGATAACAGGTGGGACATTGCATGACCTTGATGCTACTCCCCATGTTTGCAGGCTACTTCAGCTCTGGACACGAAGACGGAGCGGAACATCCAAGCATCCCTGGCCCGAGTGAGTGAGAACAAGACCACACTGGTGGTCGCCCATCGACTCTCCACCGTCATCAACGCCAACCAGATCCTCGTGCTGGACGAGGGGGAGATTATCGAGCGGGGAACGTAAGTTGAGAACTTTTATTCTTATGGTAATGCACAGGTCCCCATTTCACAAAGCCTTCTCAGAGTGACAGCTATCATGAGCCTATATTTAAGAAGAGGAGTTAAGATAATAGTAGCCTTACGATAATAGTAGCTGTAAGATCCACTTGTTGAAAGAAACCCAATCTTGAACATTACCCTAGACTCAGAGTGGAATCATCATTAAACTGTATGCTGAACATCATACTTCATATAATCGTCTCAGCCACTGCAAATAGCTCTACAGAGTGGCGTCGGTTGAGCCCGCGAGAAACCTATGATGGTGGGTTCGAATCCTGATACCCCCGATTATGTTTCTAGGTTTGTCAGCACCATACCTGTGCTCTTAGGTTTCACCAAAGTGGTAAACGTTGGAGACCTGCATCACTTCTGGCTTTCCTCCCACATTGAGCTGACACGCTGTGCTATAACTCACTCACTCACTCATGTTAAAGATCCAGTTGGGTTTCCAGGTTAGAATAGGCAGGGTGCAACCATGTCAACCATGCTCCTGGTTAAATCAAGCTGCTTAAGTCAAGCCCTGTACATCACACTATATGCCCCAAGTTTATCGGTTGACAATATATAGAGAATCTCACCCGAGTGTCTTTTGATGTCAAATATATCAACACGAGTTGATAAAAGTGGAAAAGCTCTGAGGCTTGCCGTGGAGTTTTTCCACTGTTATCAACAAGTGCTGATATGTTTGATATCAAAAGGTACTCGGGTGAGACTATATTCATCACCCAACATCATTCTTCTAACTTTTTCAGTATGTAGACAGTAATAAGAAGTGTCTTAAGTGTAAAAAGTACTGCTAACAGCTTCAGTAGCTGAGCCATTAGTGATGTCATTTGATTGTGACATCATAGCTACAATGGTCTGCAAAGCATTGTGATGCAATTGCATTGCAATGACATCTACAGTGTAGATATCTGTTGATCTCACCCGAGCGATATCTCCCGTGGGAGCCAGTTGTGGATAATAAATAATTTTGACCATTATCCTACTTGTTCAACATGTGTTGTCATGGTTACAGGCACGATGAACTTCTGGAGAGTGAAGGTGCCTATTATGAAATGTGGCAGCAACAACTCACCAAAACCGAGGAAGGTGATGAGAATGGTGATGAGAATGGTGCCAGCAACGGCGGTGATGGCAATGGTGACGCCAAAAGCTGAAGGCCAACTGAAAGATCCACACCGGTGTTGTACATCTTGAAGGTCCACAACAGCGGTGTACATCTTGAAGATCCACAGCGGTGTTGAAAATAACTTGAGTTCTCACAGAATGTACATTGTGTATGTGGTTGTTTTTGTATTTGAAATGCAAAAAGCGTTCTTGCCATTACAATTGTGATAGCTTTTAGCTTTTGCCAAATTGTGATGACTGCACATCGACAGAGAGGGCAGATAATGTGGGTGTGTACAGCATGATACAGTGGACCCAGACACTACTAACATTGAGAAATGTACTGCTAGCTTCCACATAAAAACCTTGTGGCATATATACCTGGGTATATTAATTGTACTTGTGGCCAACATGTAAAATGTGCAGTGTTTTTAAAAAAGTATTTAAGCCAAGGCTAAAAAATGATCTGATGGAACAGAAATCCTACACTTCTGAAGTAATAACATTGTTGTTTGATGGCCTGGAAGGGGAGAGTAATAACATTGTTGTTGATGGCCTGAAAGGGGAGAGTAATAACATTGTTGTTGATGGCCTGGAAGGGGAGAGTAATAACATTGTTGTTTGATGGCCTGGAAGGGGAGAGTTTGTCCTCGATCCAAAGATTCCTCGTTAATAGTAAACGGCCTGACTGTCTTGTGTGGTTTCACTGTAGACATCATCTTATGAATAATGAAGTAACCAAAGAAACATCAGTGTTCCTTTTAGATGTGAATGTCCGAATAGCTTCTATTGGCCACATCATTTTTATTCTATGTTTGACTGAATGTTTGGTGACAGATTAACAACAGAAACTTGCAATCAAGTGTGAATAGATTAGTGTTTTTAAATACTTCTTTGGACATGTGGGTCTGTTGTGTTTTTAAATAGTACATCGTCCTGAGGCAGAGGAGTAAGCTGACTATAAATGTCCAGTTTCCAGCCTTGCCGAACTAGGCTGGAATGATGGAGTAATGTTTGGCTGTACAAACGAGTCTATGCATTGTCCAATCTTGTAACAAAATCGTCATCTGGTTCGTAAACTGCCTTGCAGATTTGGGTAGATTGCAGGATTAGTAAAGCATGTATGATTGTACACAATTGTTTATTGATTACAAAACTGTTTATTGCCTGAGAACCAATTATTTTATTTTTTTTAGCCTTAGTATCAACATAAATCTTTTCATGTTCTTATCAAAGTGCTCATGTGGTTCCCAAAGTAAGACCCGTTTTATTACAATATAGATCTTGATTATTGATCAGATCATCTTCACTGGGCGCTGCCATTTTGTTTGAAGCAAGTGATATGACAGGTGGAATCTGATTGGTCGATAGGAGAGGCATAGAAGGGACATAACTTGTAATAGCCAATGATGCTGCTATGATCGAGACCAGAAATTCCAGCGTAGTTCGGCAAGAATGGAAACTGGACTTTTACTTTTACTCTGACCGGTTGATCAGTAAAGAAACCAATAAGACAATGGCCCAAGTTATTTGTTGTTGAATGCAATGTATGATGTTTTCATCATTATTGCTTGTTTATGTCAGGAAGTTTTTGTTTGAACCAGACTGTATACTCAATAGATATTATTAGATTTTATTTGAAATTTTCTTACTTTGAGGGAAATATTTCTCTCTTGATGAAATGATTTTACATCAGTCAGGGAGGTTGAATCAGGAAGTGATTCCCGTCATCTGGATCTTTGCAAGGATTTGATCTGAGGTTTTCTTGACACAGATTTAATGATATCCACACCTACTCCTACCCCTAGCTCTGACACTGAACATACAGTAGCCAGTAGCCTGACCATACAGCAGCCTGACCATACAGTAGCCTGACCATACAGCAGCCAGTAGCCTGACTATACAGTAGCCAGTAGCCTGAACATACAGTAGCCAGTAGCCTGACCATCACTGTCAGACATGAAGCAATGCAGCATGGAAATAGCGGCCTAGCTGGTAGTTTTTCTTTTGGGGGGGGTCGTATTCTTTGAAACCCCCAATCACGCATATCTAGTAATATATTTGGAACTTTGAAGTTCGAAGATCCGATATTTGATAAGAAAAATATCCTAAATAAATTTTCTCTAATCACTACTTATCGTCAATCACTGGCAGGTCTGTGAATCAACAAAGACAGAAATCAAACTTATTTTGTATCATGCAGGAGGTATGGATGACAGTCTTGTTGGATTTTATGATGTTTTATTGGCAAACCAGAACATTTTATCTTACCATTATAGATCAGATTGCTTACACAGGCCTAGAATGCACATTAAGTCAAAGAACATTAAAGTTGTTTTGATCTCTTGTAAAATTAATATCAATTTGTTTTGTAATTTTCAGCTCCTTGTGTTCTGTACATTTCTCAGTGTGATGAAAATCTTATTTTTGTTTGAAAATATGCTGTTAGAGACATGAAGGGGATATCCAAATAGGACAACAGATCTGATGAGGACGCGGATGTGTAATTTGGTAATGAGTGCGTGGATGATGACACTGAAGGATTAGCACATCGTGGTTACCCCTGAAGGTAACTGAGGCTCAGAGTGTGAAAAGTCACCATGGATGCATTCTGAAAAATGCAGACCAATGGGTGTGCATGAGTAATGGGAGACAAAGTAGACAACACGCCATGCTTTTTTAACTTTATGTTTCACGGATTTATTCCAGCTTTTCCACACAAGGAAATAAATTGTTTTATCTGAAAGTCATTCTGCTGTGGAGTTAACACTGCAGCTGTCTTCTTGAATCACTGAGAGTGATGTAGACACGGAGTCTATACATAACATTTTATATTGTATAAGGGTTCTATATTACTGGCGGGAGACAATAAAAATAAATAATTTTGTATTTTATTTATTTCTCTTCCAGCTGCTTTTCTGTTGGGGTAGCAGATCTTATACTGGAATGTGACACGATTACTGTATAATTGAGAATTTGGCCATAAATGTTTTGTCTACTTTGTCATCCATCAACTTTTCTAGAAACAGCCATGATGACATTGAGGCTCAGTGACAGCCATGATAACATCTTACTGCGATAATCCTGCAGGGAAATGTGAATCGTTTTATCTTATGTTCTTTTATCTGAAGATATTAGTCAAGAATATTTAAGCATGTCTTTTGTTAAACCCTGATTTGTTCCTTGTGATATGATTTTAAATTGCCTGGTTTTATATGTCCTGTGTTTCACCATTGTCACATCATGTTCTACATTGTAGGTAAAAAGGAATATATGAAAGAAAACACTGCAGTGAACTAGGCAGATTAGTATGTCGGAAGAGATTGTATGTTATCCCAGAAATCCACACTCATGATCTCATCTTGTGTGTCTTGTCGTGCATTCGTTGTCAACCCAGGAAGATCTGGGTTAGAATCGGTCTTCAGTAACTTTATTATCGTAAGAGGCGAATTACACGATTGTGTGGTCAGGCTCTCTGACTTGGTTGTGTTGCAGTATTGTGTCGACCTATGCTCATGATGTTGTTCACTAGATTATCTGGTCCAGATTTGATTATTTCGAGTGTCATTACATATCTGGAACAATGCTGTTTTAAAAAAACAAAGGAAGAAGCTGACAAACTTTAGATACCAATGGTAAGGAACAAATATCCAAGTTAACCGTTGACATCCAAGTTAACCATTGACATCCAAGTTAACCGTTGACATCCACTGTCAGCCATTGCTACATGCAGGTCGTTCAGGGAAGTTTGGCGTTGTTTACTTGATAACCCTGCACTGCAGGTGGAGTAGATAGGTGGAGGGAACGGGGTAGTTTTATATGGATGTTTGACATGGGTAGAAGGTAGTAGTGGGCATGATGGACACAATGGCATCATGGTTCATAAAGATTGCTGGGAATTTGCTGGAGACAAATGGCATTAGGACATCTTCATGATTTTGTCAACTTTTGATAGGACATTCAATTCTTCTATTTCTCTACCAAACTTGAAAATATATGTGGGACATTTTGGATTGCAATTAATATCGAGGAAACGAATCGATCTGAATGTTCTGAGGTTGAAGGTATCCTTTACTCACACGAGCCAATGTTGTGTACACAATATATATATGTATTTATTCTACAGGCACATGACACAAACATCATATTAAATCATGTTATTATATAATAGAAGCTATTAGAGGGTCTTGATTGGGGGTGTTACAAGTTAGTAGTCGGTCAGATTTTAGGCCATTGGTCCATTATTTGTCTTAGCTTGGTCAGTAAATAAAACACTCAAATAGAGTGAGTGAGTGAGTTTGGTTTTACGACATGGGTACAATGTGTGAAGCCCATTTCTGGTGTCCCTCGCCGTGATATTGCTGGAATATTGCTAAACATGGTGTAAAACCATACTCACTCACTCACTTCCCGACCGCCCCCACTCAAATAGAGGACAAGCTGTTGAATCTAAAATGCAAATCATCTCAATGCGAATGTGGATCGTCAGTATATCTGTAGGGAAACATGGGAACATCTGGTTCTACTTTCATTTCATTATTCACAGTTCATGTTTTGCAAATACCAAACATGTATTGTGTCGTTAGATCTATGTTTATACAACTTTTATGAGATTTTAGCATGATTGCGATAAACGGTAAAAGTTTTAATTTTAGCTTAGCAGTTTTTATGGACATTTTACATATATCTTTTACATTAAAAATTTAACACATCTTATGTTTACTATATTGGTTTTTAAGGTGTTTTTGTCTGGACCCTCATTCATGTAAGTGTCTATTCCTGTACATGTTTGTGTCATGTGACTGAGTTTTATCACTATTATTCCTATTATTAGAAGTTTTATTCCTATTGTCTCATCAACTGCATTCAACACATATAGCAGTACTCTCTCCTGAGGATTCCTATTGCAATGTCATGGCACTGTTCGTGTTGTTGAAATACATGTGTATATCATCAATTGACATCCAAACTGATAAAGTGAAACTCTCCTCCTCTGATAACTCAGGCCAACTTAGACTGATGTTGGTTGTGGTCTGATGCTTACATTCAGACCCGTGAAGAATCCAGGGTAGACTATGTCTTCAGCAACCCATGCTTTCCGTAAAATGTGACTAACGAGATTGGGTGGTCAGGCTCGCTGACTTGGTTGATGTATGTCATTGTATCCCAATTTTGTGGATTGCTGCTCATGATGTCAATCATTGGATTGTCTGGTCCAGACTCGATTATTTACAGACCGCTGTCATATAGCTGGAATATTGCTGAGTGCGGCGTTAAACAACAAACAAACAAACAATCAAACAAGGCTTTCATTTAAACGAGGGTTTATCTCATCAGTCTACATGATGTTCACTGCTGTTGAAACAAAAACTATACCAGTTGTAAAATCATTTATCATAGGGAGGGGTGTGGTTGGGGGATGTGTGATTCTTTGATTTGATACCTATTATTTTTAATTTGGAGTCAAAGACTTTTTGTGGATCGATATGTAGGCTATTAATGTTCATCGATACAGTTTTTGTGTAAAAAGGCTGAATTTAAAGGTATGAAATTTCCATTTGGTACCTCTAAACTGAGCTAATTGACACCACAACACATTTGGACCAGTCAGTATCAAGCATTGTTCAATGTCATTGTACTTTATCTGAAAAGAATAGGAATTTCTTGTTCGGACAACAGTGAGGATTGGAGACTGGAATTTTGATTTAGGAATTTTATTAGTGTTTGAATAACAATAAAATATTTCATGAACACATGCCGCTATAAATGTTGAATGCAGTGTTAATGAAATCGAACTCTTACAATACTTTATGTTGATATGAATATTATGTTATGATGGATATAGTACTGATTTACAGTGTCTGAATAAAAATTCAAACCATCATTAAATTTGTATACAGTATTTTACAGTGTATGTGTATGCAATGAACACAGTAGTGTTTAGCAGTCGCCTGCAGCGTGCAATCTCAAGCCTAATTGATGCAATGGTCATTTATCAAATTTGTTTTATTTACAGATACGTAGAAATAAATGTTTTGCAAGGTTTTATTTTAGCAATAAATTTGTCAAATGTTGTATGACTGATTTCATTTAATTTTAGATATATTTGTGAAAACAAGTAATTTCCCCTACACTCATCTGGTCAGTGAAAGATTGGGGACACATGTCTCTGTGCATGGTACCCGACAGAGCGGATTGTTGCTCATAATATCAATCACTGGACTGTGGATCGATGCTCACAATATTGATCACTGAACTGTGGATCGATGCTCACAATATTGATCACTGAACCGTGGTTAATGCTCCCAATATTCACGACTGAACTGTGGATCGATGCTCCCAATACTGATCACTGAACTGTGGATCGATGCTCCCAATATTGATCACTGAACTGTGGATCGATGCTCCCAATATTGATCACTGAACTGTGGATCGATGCTCCCAATATTGATCACTGAACTGTGGATCGATGCTCACAATATCGATCACTGAACTGTGGATCGATGCTCACAATATCGATCACTGAACTGTGGATCGATGCTCACAATATCGATCACTGAACTGTGGATCGATGCTCACAATATTGATCACTGAACTGTGGATCGATGCTCACAATATTGATCACTGAACTGTGGATCGATGCTCACAATATTGATCACTGAACCGTGGAATCATGCTCACAATATTGATCACTGAACCGTGGAATCATGCTCACAATATTGATCACTGAACTGTGGAATCATGCTCACAATATTGATCACTGAACTGTGGATCTTTGCTGACAAATTCAATCACTGTACTGTGGATCGTTGCTCACAATATCGATCATTGAAATGTGGATGGTTGCTCACAATATCGATCACTGAACAGTTGATTGTTGCTCACAATATCGATCAGTGATCTTTCCTGTCCAGGCTTGATTATTGAGAGGCTGCTGCCATATAGCTGGACTATTGCTGAGTCTGGCTTAAACAGCACAGATTACACATTGGGACTGACAGCAGCATCATGTACTTGTTAAGTGTACAACGTGACTGTGAGTGAGTTAAAGTCACATCAGCAGTATTTCAGCCATATTGTGACTAGAGTGAGTGAGTTTTTTATTTTACGCCTCTTTTAGCAATATTCCAGCAATATCACGGCGGGGGGCACCAGGAATGGGCTTCACACATTGTACCCATGTCGGGAATCGAACCCAGTTCTTCGGCGTGACGAGCGAACGCTTTAACCACTAGGCTACCCGACCACCCTATTGTGACTAGAGCATATATTACGTTCATATCAACACATACAGAAGCCAGGCAACATAGGGTAGTAAAACAACCAGCAACACAACCAGCAACACAACCAGCAACACATAACACACTAACGTAGAACAGGTTGGTGAATACTAACGTTTCATTATCAAAAACAACAAAATATTAATGGGGGCTATAGATCACCAGCAACCAAAGTTCACCATACCAGGGACTAGGGACATACAGTACAAATTTACAAATTACACCATCCCTTCAGCTACTGAAGAGTATTCAAAGTGTAGGTGGCAAGTAAAATTGCTAAGACTTCTGCCTGTATCCCCCTCCAGAAGTTATATTTGTGTATTTTTATTATATGTAAATGTTGGAAGGGGAAATGAAGTCGGGGCGGGCTGAAGTCTTACCACCAGAAGTGTGGCCTCTAGGTGTAGGCTACATTCAAACTCCCACCACTACATGGCCAGGGCTAATCAATAACATCATCAAAATACCTACAAATATGGAAATCTGCTTAGGATAATTGTACAGTAAAACTAATTCTCCCACATGTGGGTAATAGTATCACAGCAGTGCTACTTTAAATACATATACAGATCTGAACATTGCACCATGTAGGGATATCCTACAATGTGCATATCCCATTGAACCTCGGGTAATATTTCAGCACATGAAGTACCAAGTTCAAGTCAAGAGATGGTGGAACTACAAGGCCTTAATTCATGTAAGGTGGGGTACTTTGGATAAGATTATTCAAACTTAGTCAAAGGTCAAGGTCAGACTCTTTTATAAAAAAAAAATGGTTTTTTTTGTTTGTTGTTTTTTCGTCGCACTCAGCAATATTCCAGCCATATGACTGCGGTATGTATATAATCAAGTCTGGATCGGACAATCCACTGATTGACATCATGAGCATCGATCCACACAATTGGGATACGATGACATGCTTCAACAAAATCAGCGAGCCTGACCACCCGATCCCGTAAATCACCTCTTACGAAAAGCATAATCGCCTCTTACGGCAAGCACGGGTTGCTGCAGACCTAATCTAACCCGGATCTTAGGCAAGATTGTCTTTACAGCCCTAAATCTTTACAACCGCACAAATGTTCACAAATCCTACCACATTAGGTCAAGGTCATTGAGGTCAGTGTGAGACATGGTTGTGTCTTGCATAGCCAGTGACAGTTTTTTTGATAAACTCCAAGGGTTGGAAGTTATGTTTTGAGGCTGAGGTGGGGGAAAAAGACATTAAAAGGAAAAAAAAGGTTTCTGATTGCAGAATACCTATTAAAGGCTTTGACGATATATACCATACATTGGACACTTTATACATATGTCTAGATGTCTGATCAACTAGTGAAAGCAATCTGAACCTGAACATGGAATTCTACAAAATGTGGAAAAGGATCTGAGAGTAAGACACATGTGGATAAAAAAGAAACCATCACCAAAATGTGTTTGTTTGTTGTTTAACGCCACACTCGGCAATATCCCAGCTATATGACAGCGGTCTGTAAATAATCGAGTCTGGACCAGACACTCCATGCAGTGATTGACAACATGAGCATCGCTCCACACAATTGGGATACGATGACATGCATCAACCAAGTCAGCGAGCCTGACCACCCGTCCCGTTAAGTCGCATCTTACGACAAGCATAGATTGCCGTACAAACAGCTGATAAATGCAAAGTGTTTATGTAACCAATGCAGGCATCCAAAGATTCTACAGTTGCACTACCTTCTGACAATATACAATTTAGAACTAAATATATGCATGTACTTAATTAACCAACGATACGCCCACTGTTCATGCCTTTGTAAATAAATATACACGTATACATATAAACAGTGTTTTATACACAGCATGAGGGTTAGAATAGGTCTTCAGCAACCCACAATTGCCGTAAAAGGTGAATATGCTTATAATAAGAAGCGACTAACAGGATCGGGTGGTCAGGCTCGCTGACTGGGTGGATCGATGCTCATGCTGTCAATCACTGGATTGTCTGGTCTAGTCTCGATTATTTACAGACCACCGTCATATAGCTGGAATATTGCTGAGTGCAACAACAAATAACAACAAATAAACAAAACACACAGCATGAGCAACATGACGGTGCCAAGGAACATTTCTCTGACCCCAGTTGTTCTAATGCTTTAGGATCTGGCCTGTCTCCTATCTTCCTTCTGACCTCGAGGGGCGCTGGGGTAGCCTAGTGGTTAAAGACCCGGGTTTTATTCCCCACATGGGTACAATATGTGAAGCCCATTTCTGGTGTCCCCGCTGTGATATTGCTGGAATATTGCTAAAATGGCGTAAAACCACACGCACGCACGCACGCACGTATGGCAAGCCGTTTTCACATTTATTACGGAATTACAGATATCTTCAATTGTTTTAAAGATATCTTCAATTGAATTGAAGATATCTTGAATGGAATTGAAGATATCTTGAATGGAATTGAAGATATCTTAAATGCAGATAATTGTAGAAACCTGCAATAAAATTTAAGATATCACAAAATGAATTAAGGATATGGTGAAGCGTACTACTGATATCTTGAAAAGAATTGCTGATATCTTAAATTCGATTATTGATTTCAAAATATGATTTAAAGATATCAAAATGTCATGTTTCGTTATGATGTCAATAATTCAATTCCTGATATCTTGAAACCAAATACAGATATCAATAATAAATTATTGATATCTTTAATTGTTGCGATTATTAAAGATGTTACATTAACAACGTTACTTAAATTAGATTACTGATATCAATAATTGATATAAAGAAATCATCAAAATTATTAATGATATCTTTAATTGGATTTTTGATATCAGTAACGGTCAGAATTAAGGATATCTTGAATTGAATTAAAGATATATCTAACTGAATTAAATATATCTCTAATTGAATTAAAGATATATGTAATGCATTTGTGGATATGTTAACTTATTTCAAGTTATCTTGAATTCAATTTTAAGATATCTTGAAGTTATTTCTAATAGATTTATATACACTAGAATGGTAATTGTTTAATGATATCTTAAATACATTTAGAGATATCACAAACTAATTTATTGATATCACCGTAACATTTTAACATATCAGTAATTGTATTATGGATATCAGAAATGAATTTAAGATATCTTTAATTATTTTTTGATATCTTAAAAACATTTATTGATATCTTAAAATAAATTACCGATATCTTTAAAACAATTGAAGATATCTATAATTCCGTAATAAAAGTGAAAACGGCTTGCCATACGCACGCACGCACACACACAGAGAGAGAGAGAGAGAGAGAGACAGAGAGAGAGAGAGAGAGAGAGAGAGAGAGAGAGAGAGAGAGAGAGAGAGAGAGAGAGAGAGAGAGAAAACAACATTTTATTGCCTGGAATTCAAAGCTTTGTCAATCAGTACATGTCGAGCCGAGGCACATCATTTCCGAGATTTTGTATGGTGCGTGAGGTGTTCCGACTGTTGAAGTACCCACAATGCATCAAACAACATGGCCACCCATGTTGTTTACGTTCACGACCGGCCAAGCTAAACACTTCAATTTTATCTCCTGTGATAATTCCAATGACGAAAATTAAGATGAAATGATGGCATTGCGAGAAAACGTCTTTACTCTATCTCAACGCGAATTCCTTCTTGTATTCTGTGAGTAAACAAACGAATAAACTTACTTCTGAAAGCTATCTTGGAAGAGAACGCATTCCCATGAAGACTTGTGACTGTTTCAATTTTACGGTGTTTATATTTATCCTGAGTTTTTAAGCATCACGTTTCTTTTTAAACAAGATTATTACATACCGGATTTTAATACCAGTGAGGAAATTGGAATCGTAATATTTATTTGGGTGTTTAAAAAAAAGTCTTTTAAAAAATACACCCAACATACGCCAGTGGAATCCAGATATTGTGAGTCAGGGTCTTGTCTTGATAGATGGACCCCTCTAGAGTCATGGCTAAAGACGAACATATTGTCCTGTAAAACTGTTAACATAGCTAACATTGCAAAGGGGACACAGAAAAGTCATAACGGTAAACTGGACCAGTTAATGTGTGACTTGCAGAATAAAGTTAAAGTAAACTATGTTTATAACGAACATGCTTATAACGAACTGACGGATATAACAAACTGTTATTTTTGTCCCGTCCATATGCTGTATATGCTGTAAAATTAGTGGTCCCTTTGAGTTCTTTATAACCATAGTTTAATGTATATGTCATTTCGGGCCCAGTCAGAATGAACCAGTGGATGCCCAAACTGAACAAACAATTTAATTAAAATACCCCAACTTGATACAAGTTTTAAACTCCTCAGCAAATCTAAGAGGTTTTAAAGCTTTGTTGACTCATGCTGATATATATAAGATAAAAAAAACCCCACTTTGGTGAGTTTATTTATGTAGGGATAAAAATAGCACAAAAATTTACAGGTAGACAGAATTTCTGCATTGTTTTGCATTGTTTTAGAGCTAGATATGTGAATGTAGTTGTATACCCAGTGTCACCCATCCTCATCAGCTGCATCAAAACATTCAGGTCATTTAATACTTGGTCCCCAGCACTCTAGTGCTTGCCAAAAGAGTAGACGAAACTGGATCTGGTGTCAGTCTGTGTGACTTGGTTGATGTCGTGACCTACTTTTAGTCACTGACAACAAACAACATCATCAACTTGAATAGAAAATATGTCACACATATATATTATTCAACTTTTAACCCAATAATCTGAATACATTTTGACTATATATAAATATGAATTTTGACATGTTATTATTGTACACGTAATACTATTACTTTGCAGGTACCCCATGCCTTTGTTGTTGTGTATTATCAGCAGAGATATACAAGTGGCAGGCTATTATTCCACAAGGAATTAAAAATCAGAATTTCGGTCAACTTAAAATAAATTTAGGTCAAACACATTCTTTCTTTCTTTTTTTAAAGAAGCTGTTAACAGAAACAGGGTTTTTTTCAATGGTTTTTAGGACTATGAACATGATGAGTATTTCATCAAATGGCAGTTTTGTCTGTCAGTGGGTCTGTGAGACAGGATATTCTGTAGTGGGGTGAAGGGGGATGAAAATTTCGTAATTAATTTGTTGTGACCTGAAGCTATTTGCTGGAGGATAAGTTAGAGGATATGGAAACTACAGCTGGCCAAAAATAACTCAACTCATTTATTGTTAAAAAACACGATGGTATGTGGAATGCAGCATGTACAGTTTTCTGTGTGTAAAAAATGGAAGCAACTTGATACTACTGTCTGCAAGTGTTTCTGTATTGTTGTAGGTAATGGATAACATGTGTTGAGAATCGGGAGACTCGACCTGCGTGATGAGTGGGCGGGACTACAGGTCCTTCATCACCAGCCACAGGGCAGAGGAGATGGGTAGGTACCAGGTCATTGAAATCTTTGTCATTCATTTTATTCTTTCTCACTAAGCATGCTCAGCTTATATATTTCTGATGTGTTGTTTTATATTATACTTCCTCTTTCCTTTGTTTGCCAGAATGTTTGTCATCAGTAAACAAAGACGTGTTATCAGATGTAAAGACCCTACTCTTTTGCATGATTGTTTTCACATTTTTCCCTCTCTAAGTCAACATAACTGTTATTAATTTTTCAAAAGTACATTAATACAAACATAATGAATGTAAGTTACTATTTATGTCTTTCTTCATGTGGGTTTATACTTCTTTGATAACAAAAAGGGATAAAATATGCCAAAACAGCCCAAATTGAATTTCTACACAGCAGCATACACAAGAGGCCAGCCACCCTGACTGGTTATAGATGTAGTCAGCAATGATAAAATTCTATATAGTCCTGAGGTGGGACATTTTCAAGTGAATGTTTCATGATGGTAATATTAATTGTATGGTAATATCATGGTAAATATTCATCAGGCACAGGATAATACTTAATACTAAAGTAGTAAAAACTTGCATAAAACAGAAAACTCAAATTTCCCTCAGTGGTAAACAGGCCAAGTTTGGGCAAAAATGAGGATGAGATGGACACAAAGAAGGTTGATTATGGACAGAACATTGATAGAACAATAATTAAATTTTCGTTGTGTTCATGGAAATTCCTGCATTCTGATTAGCGGAATTGGTCACGTGTTATTGCATTCATTTCCCAATGAATGTAAAAGATTAAGTCACGCCCACCGCGGCGCACTACTTTTATTACTACGGAATGTCGGGGAAACCTAATACTTCAGTCGAGGGAATTCCCTTTCTGCTCACGTGTATCGTCATGCACAGGACATTTAGCGACTTTGATGCATATTCATTGTCCAAACTACGCTTTGAAACCGAAGGCCGAGAATGAATGAAACAGCAAACGTGCAGGCTCGCTCGCCTGTTTTTTTCCCGCTCGCCTCGGTTCAACTTTCATGTCTTCGGGTTTCTTTTCTAACTAGCATTTCTCCAACTGTGTACCGTAATCAGGGAAGTAATGTTTGAATCACACAGTAAATGTCCATGTTATTTGAAAGAGCCGCCTTCCCTCGGACATATTTCTTCTGGTTCGTTACAGTCTGACTGTTGCAGTTCTTTTCTCCTCTTGCCTTAATTGACAGGTCCAATGAACATTGTTTTAATCCCACTCTCCGTTGATTGGCTACTGACTGTGTAGGCGTGTCAAGTTATGTGCATAAGATTAAACAATCACCTGATTCATGTCACGCCACTGTATGTATTCATCCACCTGGAATGGTTATTAATGTCGTCATTTTTGTCTGTTTTGATATATGCAACTGTTTTGGGTTAAACTATTGTAGATAAAACATGTTTTACGTTGTTGAATTTAATTATATGAGGATTCATACAGTTTGCACATTGGTTTTTTGATTCATACCTCAACAATGCTCAATGAACTGAATAAAATATACAGTCAATCCTTAATTGATAGAACTTTGATAGAACATTGATAGAACATTGATAGATCACACACACGCACAAATGCATGCACGCACACACACACACACACACACACACCTTGACCCTTGACCCTTGACCCAAAATGCGATGATAGTGCTATGACTGTCTTAAATTGATATTCTAGAATGTGAGTTAGGATCATCAGGTGTTTAGATTGCTTAATGGAATGGGTTTGGCTGACTTGGCATCAAAGTCTTCAGTCATGACAACATTATGGCATGTGATATTGTTTCACATGCTTATACACCATTTGTGCAGATCGCCTGGTTCGTCGGATGACAGATGGCGTGCAGAGCAACAAGTACGACCATTATGTGGACTACAACAAACTCAAGGCCATGGCGATGGAAAAGAGGTTTTCTGGTCACAAAACATTAATGAAAGTGCAGAAAATTGAGCAACTTTCGAAACAAACAAAAGAAAACCATTTGTTGAAACAACAGCGTCTGGTGTGGCAGAAAGAGTTCATTCACCTGAATCATCTTCGCAAGAAGCACCAGGCAGACATAGACCTGCATGTCCGGGAGAACTGCATCGTGGCGGCGTGTCGTCAGCTGTACCAGGATGCTGAATACTACCAGGCCGGACTAGACAGGGACTTGGAGAAGTTTAAACTGGACACTGCGGAACCGGTGTGGAATCTCAGGTATCCTTGGTAACAAGAAGCATAAAAAATTTAAAAACTGGTATATGTTTGAAAAAATTGGTAAACGTTGAGAGGAAGGAATTTAGCTCTACATCACATTGTCATTTGGGATGTTATTGCAGTGAGGATAATTTGTGTTTTTTGTTTGAAGTTCAGGAACGTGAGATTGGTCTTGGGACTGGATCATTATGCTGACATCCCCCACCAGTACATGTAATATGTTTTCATGCCTTCCCCCACCATGTAGCAACTCCTCACCCTCATACATGATATAGTTGTGATAAATTTTGCCACCCCCTCTCTTTTGCTATCATTTTTTGCATGACACCCCTTAAACTCTCTTCTCCCCTCCCATAACAAATGACCCGATGTTGTTCCAGAGATGACCTGATGTTGTTCCAGAGATGACCTGATGTTGTTGAGGATTGTTCTGGAGATAACCTGATGTTGTTCCAGAAATGACCTGATGTTGTTGTTCCAGAGATGACCTGACCTACTGGCTGAAGGAGAACAAGGAAGAATTGCGGCTGGGCGCTCCGGAGGTGATAGAGCATCACACCCAGATCATGAACACCATCGCCTCTGTCAAGCAGCAGCAGGCAGACATCTTGGATAAACTCAAGCAGGAGCAGCTGTGTCTGGAGCAAGAACTTCAGACCAGTGAGTAGTTGCCATGGTTACAGGAACACAACAGAATCGGTCGGTGTGACGAGTGTGGCAGCAGGGTGGCTTAGTGGCGTCACAGTTGGTTTCAGGGTCGGCTCCCTCCGCCCGTCCATGCTGTCCTCTGCTGTCACATGGCTGAAAGTGGGACTAAACAGTGCAGCTTATGGGGTCACTTTTGATCAGCTCACCACCGCAATGTACTCTGATACGAAATAATAGATCAAGTTTTGTAGTAATAACATTTTGTACCCAAACCGTATATGAGCAGGGTTCACTCTTTGAATTTTCTGACAATGACCCTTCATGCTGGAAACCAATGGTCGATACATTTATGCTGTGTAGATACTATCGCAAGATTTCCCAAATCGCATTAGACTTTTTTTTGTTCGGGGTACCTTTTGATGGTAAGTTGATCGAGAGTGTCCCTATCAGCAACATGACACTTTCTCTCTCTTTCCCGCATTAAAATCCAAACTGCTCCAGACACCACCTTGTAACTGCATTTGTAAATTAAGGGTTTGTAAATTAACATTGATCTAGGACATCCCCAGATTCAAATACAACTACAGCAAATACTCCCCTGGACAAGCCACCCCCTCCGCCCATCCTTGGGGGGTGATGCACTGGTACCCCATTTCTTCACTCACTCTGGAAATAAGATGCCACATTTGGGTACAGATGCCAGTACATTTATCAAGCAAGTTTGTTTGTTGTTTAACTCAGCAATATTCCAGCCATATAACTGCGGTCTGTAAATAATCAAGTCTGGAAAAGACAATCCAGTGATTGACATCATGAGCATCGCTCCACACAAATGGGCCAGATGACATGCATCAAACCAAGTCAGCGAGCATGACCACCCGATCCTGTTAGTCGCCTCTTACGACAAGCATAGTCACCTTTTGTGGCAAGCATGGATTGCTGAAGACCTATTCTAACCAAGGTCTGATACACTGGTGGATCAGTGGATTGTGAATTTATAGTTCCTGAAACAAATATTGATCACAGTCAGTAAAAACTATTGATTCTTACCTAGCATGTTCGCTTTATAACTGTTACACCAAACAAGCATAATATTTTCAATCCATTGTGCCATTATTAACACTGGCACACACACAACTGCATTACTGAATATTATCAGTGCAGTTGGTACAGAGTAGCCTCCCTTGTATACCCCCACCTAAGCAGAACAATTTGAATGGCTAGGCAGTATGCTATGCTTTTGTTTGTTTGTTGTTTAACACAGCACTCAGAAATATTCCAGCTATATGTAAATAATCGGTCTGTAAATAATCGAGTCTGGACCAGACAATCCAGTGATTGACAGCATGAACATCGATCCACGCAATTGGGATCGATGACATGTATCAACCAAGTCAGCAAGCCTGACCACCCGATCCAGTTAGTCGCCTTTTACGACAAGCATAGTCGCCTTTTACGGCAAGTATGGGTTGCTGAAGACCTATTCTACCCCGGAATCTTCACGGGTCTAGTATGCTATGCAGAATGGTGGATGCATCAAGAGGGTCAGGTTTATATAAGCTCTGCCAACTGTAAAACATCAGTGTGGCAGGTATTTGGCCATCCTGTCTATGATGTATGCACAGATAAAAGCACTTGCAGGTATCCTGATATGTATTGGGTCGTGAGCAAGGTATCGTGATACGTATCAGAGTTGGTGCATCGTCCCAGCCCTACTATATATAGAGTTACTTGTTAGAATGAATAAGTGGCATATCTACAGCAACCTGTTAGCCTCTGAACGATACTTAACGTAAGCAAGTCTAACAATGAACCATTTCAGATGAGTTGCAGGAGTTGTGTCCCCCTCAGCTGGCGAAGCGACCCAAGTTTGTCGATGGTATCCCCCCTGAGGCGTACGACCTTGAGTGTCCTGATGAGAGGTTGAAGGTGTCGGTCCTGGAGGAATTCTTGATCCTGGATCAGAAATATTACGCTCGCCTCGCTGACCTCGACAGCAGACATCGCAGAGGTCTCAGGTTGGTCAACTTGTTAAGTTTAAACTGGCTGCAGCTTGTATTTATTGTGTTTATCATGTAGGCAAGTGGTTAAAGCGTTTACTCATCACACCAACGACCCAGGTTTGATTCCCCACACCTGTACATAACTGCAGCCCATTTGTGGTGTCCCCTGCTGTGATATTGTGGGAAGATTAGTAAAAGTGAAAGCTGCACACCCCATTTCTTCACTCACTCTGGAAATATGATGCCACATTTCGGTACAGATGCCAGTACATTTATCAAGCAAGTTTATTTGTTGGTTTGTTGTTTAACGCTGCACTCAGCAATATTCCAGCTATATGACAGCGGTCTGTATATAACCAAATCTGGACCAGACAATCCAGTGAATGATATCATGAGCATCTACACAATTGGGATACGATAACATGCAACGGTTGCAACAGTCGCCTTTAGTCGTCTCCTACAAGAAGCACGGGTTGCTGCAGACCAATTCTAACCCGTAATCATCACGGGTCTTATCAAGCATGTGATCACCAACAAGATAGGACATGGTTATATAGCTAGGCACATCTTGATGAAACATTATATCAATTCAGAATAATAGATCTGATTTTGGTGAGATTGACTATTCTTCTGAGTGATGTCAGTGTTCTGTGTTGTCTCCAAAATAGTAAGGAAAGCAATGCATGTTAGTGGCTGCATATGACGTTCAGGGTTCAAAATTCCTTGTTTCTGAGAGTCCACCTCACCGTGATTTAAGAAATCTATTTGATTTGATATGTTTTGTGTTGTTGTGTTGTGAAGAAGTCTTTGTGATGAGATTTAGTATATGAAGCCTGTGATAGAGTAAACTGGACAAACACCTTGGAAGATTCTGGGGTAGAATAGGTCTTCAGCAACCCATGTTTGCCGTAAAAGGCGACTATGCTTGTCGTAAAAGGCGACTAACTGGATCGGGTGGTCAGGCTCGCTGACTTGGTTGATACATGTCATCGATCCCAATTGCGTCGATCGATGCTAATGATGTCAATCACTGGATTGTCTGGTCCAGACTCGATTATTTTACAGACCGCCGTCATATAGCTGGAATATTGCTGAGTGCGGCGTTCAACAACAAACAAACAAACAAACAACATGGGAACTGATAAACACATTAACATGCTCATTGCTGAGTACGCTTCACAGATTAACCAAGGGACTCAGAAGTTAAGAAGCATACAATCACATTAAAATCAGATCTTAGTTCTGCTGCCGCTAAACAAAGATCTGAGGTCGCCCCAATGCGGGTCATGTCAGAATAACCTTTCATCCGACCAATCAGAGCGTTGGTAACCAGAAAAGCATATGAAATATTATCAATCTCAATGAAAGGGGACAAACTTTCCAAATTTCAACTGAATGTCATTTTTGTATCCCTGAATGGGTGATGAGTTTATCAATGCTCTTTCTGTTTCCAGTAGTGACCACATAGGCGGCTGGGACGAGGAGGATCACTTCACGTTCGTGGCAGTGTACGACCAGTATCCCACAGAGTTACAGAACAGGCGGAAACTCCTCGTGGATAGATTGAAGCGCCATCTACCTCACATAAACAGGGCACAACTTGTGAGTTGATGCTTTCTTTTTCTTGCATTCATTAGGCTTATAAAAATTAAAGAATTGGTTCTCAGGCAATGACTTTTGAAAATATTGTGCGGGCGGTGTGTTTTTTTTCTTGTTCAAACTAGTATGTAACCAAATAAACAGTTCAGTCAACCTGCGAAAGTGCCTCCCTACATAAAGAATCATACAAACTCCTATTGCCGCCATGACCATAACCAGATGCACAGGAAAGCAGTGCGCATGTAAAGGGAAGTAACTGTGTGCTTTATTGGATTGCATTGTTTTTAAGTATATAGGATTTTAATTTTTTTCTTGAAAATTGAAATAAGAAATGAAACATGTGGTAGAATTTATGATGATGCGGGCGGTGACTGAGAACCAAGACTATTATTTTTTTTAGTCTTAGCTTACCTGAATTGATGTTTATATGAGCCGATACCATGATATTGTTTCTGTCGTTTGTCATCATCTGTTGTGCATCCATCAGAAACCATTATTATATACTTTGAAACCCCTGGGTTAAAGAGATGACATTTTTAGAATATGACCCGTTAATACTTTGTGCAACTGGCTCTGACTAATCTTTAACATTGCTCTGTTTTTACTGCCATTCATAAAGAATTCTGGATTTATGCTATATTTTAAAGAGTTGAAAATAATATTGTTATAATGCAATATGTTTCATAAATTTGTTTTTAAATATAACTTTGTATTCCTGACTCAATTGTATATATATCAACTTGTTCTTATCGCTATATATGGCTGAAATAATGCAGATGCGATGTTAATTTTCACTTACTCACTCACTTCAATAATTCGGGTGAGCTACAGAACCTCAAGGATCTGTCTGTTTCTACATATTGTTATTGCTAGTTGTATTATCTGCCTTTATCATCCAACACTGGCTCCCATAGGAGATAGGTGAGATCAAGCTATATCTACATTGCAATGAAATTGCATCACAATGCTTTGCAGACCATTGTGACGTCACTGGTTACCATGATGTCACTGGTTACCATGACGTCACAGGTTACCATGACGTCACAGGTTACCATGACGTCACAATCAAATGACATCACTAATGGCAAGCCTCGGAGTTTTTCCACTTTTATCAACACAAGTATATATATTTGATCAAAAGACACGAGGGTGAGATTCTCTATATATCCTGACAGCCTGTTGGTTAAGCTTGTGCTCTTGGTTCAGTTCCAAACGTGAGTCTCCCTGAACAAAGAAATTGCCACAGGGGCGAAACTGTGATACTCCTTGCAGCGTGGAGGTACATAAACTCACTCACCCACTCACACAGGCAATGTCATCCATGACATTCATATGGGTTATAATAACAGGCAATGTCATCCATGACATTCATATGGGTTATAATAACCCATAATAACCCATATGAATGTCACGGATGACATTGCCTGTGTGACTGAGTGTGTGAGTGAGTTTATGTTTTACATTTGAAATGACCTTCACATGTTGTACCCATGTGAGGAGTGGAATGTTGGTCCTCGGTATGAGTCAGTGCTGTTGCCCCCTTACTGGCCGGACATTAAAATGAGCTGTGGAGAAGTGGAGTTGGTCTCTTCAGTTCTTATGTGTGGTGTCAGATGGTTCTCCAGTTCTTATGTGTGGTGTCAGATGGTTCTCCAGTTCTTATGTGTGGTGTCAGATGGTTCTCCAGTTCTTATGTGTGGTATCAGATGGTTCTTCAGTTCTTATGTGTGGTATCAGATGGTTCTTCAGTTCTTATGTGTGGTATCAGATGGTTCTCCAGTTCTTATGTGTGGTGTCAGATGGTTCTCCAGTTCTTATGTGTGGTATCAGATGGTTCTCCAGTTCTTATGTGTGGTATCAGATGGTTCTCCAGTTCTTATGTGTGGTATCAGATGGTTCTCCAGTTCTTATGTGTGGTATCAGATGGTTCTCAAGTTCTTATGTGTTGTGTCAGATGGTTCTCCAGTTCTTATGTGTGGTATCAAATGGTTCTTCAGTTCTTATGTGTGGTATCAGATGGTTCTCCAGTTCTTATGTGTGGTATCAGATGGTTCTCCAGTTCTTATGTGTGGTATCAGATGGTTCTTCAGTTCTTATGTGTGGTATCAGATGGTTCTCCAGTTCTTATGTGTGGTATCAGATGGTTCTCCAGTTCTTATGTGTGGTATCAGATGGTTCTTCAGTTCTTATGTGTGGTATCAGATGGTTCTCCAGTTCTTATGTGTGGTATCAGATGGTTCTCCAGTTCTTATGTGTTGTGTCAGATGGTTCTCCAGTTCTTATGTGTGGTATCAGATGGTTCTCCAGTTCTTATGTGTGGTATCAGATGGTTCTTCAGTTCTTATGTGTGGTATCAGATGGTTCTCCAGTTCTTATGTGTGGTATCAGATGGTTCTTCAGTTCTTATGTGTTGTGTCAGATGGTTCTCCAGTTCTTATGTGTGGTATCAGATGGTTCTTCAGTTCTTATGTGTGGTATCAGATGGTTCTCTAGTTCTTATGTGTGGTATCAGATGGTTCTTCAGTTCTTATGTGTGGTATCAGATGGTTCTCCAGTTCTCATGTGTGGTATCAGATGGTTCTCTAACTTTATGTGTTGTGTCAGATGGTTCTCCAGTTCTTATGTGTGGTATCAGATGGTTCTCCAGTTCTTATGTGTGGTATCAGATGGTTCTCCAGTTCTTATGTGTGGTATCAGATGGTTCTCCAGTTCTTATGTGTGGTATCAGATGGTTCTTCAGTTCTTATGTGTGGTATCAGATGGTTCTCTAGTTCTTATGTGTGGTATCAGATGGTTCTTCAGTTCTTATGTGTGGTATCAGATGGTTCTCCAGTTCTTATGTGTGGTATCAGATGGTTCTTCAGTTCTTATGTGTGGTATCAGATGGTTCTCCAGTTCTCATGTGTGGTATCAGATGGTTCTCTAACTTTATGTGTTGTGTCAGATGGTTCTCCAGTTCTTATGTGTGGTATCAGATGGTTCTCCAGTTCTTATGTGTGGTATCAGATGGTTCTCTGGTTCTTATGTGAGGTATCAGATGGTTCTCCAGTTCTTATGTGTGGTATCAGATGGTTCTCTGGTTCTTATGTGTGGTATCAGATGGTTCTCCAGTTCTTATATGTGGTATCAGATGGTTCTCCAGTTCTTATGTGTGGTATCAGATGGTTCTCCTGTTCTTATGTGTGGTATC
The DNA here is from genome assembly GCF_023055435.1 of Haliotis rufescens. Lineage (NCBI taxonomy): Eukaryota > Metazoa > Mollusca > Gastropoda > Lepetellida > Haliotidae > Haliotis > Haliotis rufescens. The sequence continues at coordinate 44,586,231 of NW_025963780.1, forward strand.
AGATGGTTCTCCAATTCTGATGTGTGGTGTGAGATGTGACGAGCTGCCTCCAGACCTGTTGTTGTGTGTGCTGCAGATGGAGCATGAAGACTGGTGGCTGGACTTCAAACACTACAACGAGCGGCACAAGTCCATCTTGTCCGACTGGCTACGTGACCGTCGAGAGCTGTTGGTCAAGGCCAGGGTAGTGTTTGCTGAGGCGTCCGCTGCACAGGACCTGGACGACCTGAAGGAGAACAGCAGACAGAAACAACTGGAGCTGTGTGATGCCCTGTATGCTCAGGTGAGATAATCACATTCAGGTGATTCTCTGTTCTCTCTGTTGTCTGGTGCTCTGTACTCTCAGGTGAGACAAGTTGTGATTCTCTGTACTCTCGGGTGAGACACAGGTCTGGTGCTCTGTCCCTTGTATTGGCTGAAGTTAAGGATGTAAGTAAAATCATGAAATAAGAACAGATTGCTGTCAGTTTGGGTAGCTCCATGTGAGTGCATTATGTTGCCCTACAGGTGCTGCGATGGAGGGAGCAAAAGATGGAGTTGATGCAGCTGGAGATGGAGTTGGAGCAGAAACGAGCGGAGCAGATGGCAGAACTTGAGCAAGCGGAACAAGAGCGAGAACAGCAGCGCCGTCAGAAGGAGAAACAAAAGGTGTGGGGTTGTTTTATTTGTTTGTTTAATGCCACACTCAGCAATAGTCCAGCTATATATAAGAGTGGTCTGTAAATAGTCAAGTCTGGACCAGACAATCCAGTGATTGACATCATGAGCATCGATCTACAAAATCAGTACAATTTGACTTGAATCAACCAAGTCAGCGAGCCCGACCACCTGATTCTGTTGGTTGCCTCTTACAAGCATGGGTTGCTGGAGATGAATTCAATCCCAAGTTTCACAGGTCATGTGGGGTTGAACTGTGATTGTTATGAGGGAGGGGGAGAGGAGTGACTACACTGGGACAAAAAGAGAATCTCTAGGGGTTTTACTGTGATGGAGAAGGGGGTGGAGGAGAGGAGTAGACAGGAGGATGGTGACTCACTGATAAACACTGAGGGTTGTGCACATCTAGAAGTTTAGTTTGCTAAACCATCAGTGATTGGTTTTCAAGGAATTGGTAAGTGGATCCTTGATATCCCAATCTATATCTGTAATAAAAGATATTGAACTTTGTTATTTGCTACTTTCTGTGTAATCCTCCTCTCTGTCTCTCCAGATCAGTAAGTTCCACAAGGAGAGAGAGGACAGACGGCAGGAGCAGGAGGAGAGAGACAGACATCGCCTTCAGGAGCTCCAGGCCTCCCTAGAGGAACAGGCCCAGCTGGACAGGGACAGGTAGGCTTTGTCACACATCTTACTGATCCTTTTTGTTGGATAAGCCCGTGGTGACTCACATTGGTGTTGCTAAGTCGGTTGTGACTCACAATGTTGCTGCTGAGCCAGGTGTGACTCACAATAGTGTTGCTAAGTCGCTTGTGACTCACAATGGTGTTGTTGAACCAGGTGTGACTCACAATGGTGTTGCTAAGCCAGGTGTGACTCACATTGGTGTTGCTAAGCCAGGTGTGACTCACATTGGTGTTGCTAAGCCAGGTGTGACTCACAATGGTGTTGCTAAGTCGGGTGTGACTCACATTGGTGTTGCTAAGCCTGGTGTGACTCACAATGTTGCTGCTGAGCCAGGTGTGACTCACAATGGTGTTGAGCCAGGTGTGACTCTCAATGGTGTTGCTAAGCCAGGTGTGACTCACAATGGTGTTGCAGGGTGTGACTCACAATGGTGTTGCAGGGTGTGACTCACAATGGTGTTGTTGCAGGGTGTGACTCACAATGGTGTTGCAGGGTGTGACTCACAATGGTGTTGTTGCAGGGTGTGACTCACAATGGTGTTGCAGGGTGTGACTCACAATGGTGTTGTTGCAGGGTGTGACTCAAAATGGTGTTGCAGGGTGTGACTCACAATGGTGTTGCAGGGTGTGACTCACAATGGTGTTGTTGCAGGGTGTGACTCACAATGGTGTTGCAGGGTGAGATTCACAATGGTGTTGTTGCAGGGTGAGACTCACAATGGTGTTGTTGCAGGGTGAGACTCACAATGGTGTTGCAGGGTGTGATGCGCAATGGTGTTGTTGCAGGGTGAGACTCACAATGGTGTTGCAGGGTGAGACTCACAATGGTGTTGTTGCAGGGTGAGACTCACAATGGTGTTGTTGCAGGGTGAAGTTCCGGGAGGACCAGCTGGAGAGACGCAGAGAGGACAGACAGAGAGAAGAGGAGGCCAGAGCACAGGAGGACATCGAGCGAGAGAGGAGGCTGGAGTCTCTCAGAGAGCAGGTAAGAGAGACACTGTGTTTATCCTTTATGTATTGTGTATATCAATCTGCGATGTTCTTTTTAAGCCACTAATATGCTGTCCCAGTCTGAGCTGCTGCATTAGCTGTGCAGAGTTGCATCCCTTGGGCACGCCAGAATCCTATGATCTTGGGTTCAAATCCTGATTTGCCCTGATTATGTTTCTAGGTTTTTCAGCACCATTACCGTGTGCATGGTGATCACCAAAGTGGTAGATGCCTGCATCACTTGTGGCTGTCCTCCCACATTAGGCTGTCATGCCTCGATGTAACTTGGATGCTGAAAGCAGCGTTAGACCCAACTCACTCACTCACTCACTCACTCACTCACACTCTTATTTAACAGTATTCCAGTTATATCACGGCGTGTCTGCTTAATGTGGGATGAAAGCCCGAAGTGATGCAGGTCTCTGACTTTTACCACTTCGGTGAAACCCACGAGCACGGGTTTCTGGCGTGCCAAAGGGACATTTCAAACATTGTGCGCTATTTTTACTTAATTTGCGGAAACCATCTGAAGATTCCTGGTTAAAATAGGTCACCAGCACCTATGTAGGTCATACTAGGTGACTAAATATATGAGATGGTGCCTTGGGTATTATACCCTGACCATGTGGATCGCTGCTCATAATATCAATCACTGGTTTGTCAGTTCCAAATTTGGAATATGTACAGTCAGCCGTCATGCAGTCATAATATTTTTGAGTCCTTCAAACAGACAAAGATTTCATTAGCTTAAAGCAACTATGCTTGTCATAAGAGGTGACTAACGTTATTGGATGGTCAGGCTCGCTGACCTGGTTGATGCATGTCATCGTATCCCAATTGCATGGATCAATGCTTATGATTTCAATCACTGGATTGTCTGGTCCAGACTCGATTATTTACAGACCTCTGTCATATAGCTAGGAATGTTGCTGAGTGCGGCGTTAAACAACAAACAAACTTAACAAAACTGACAACATAAACACACTGGAACATGTGACCTCTTATTGCCTGCCAGCTGGCGTTAATCAACAAACAAACAAACAAACCAACAAACAAACAAAATCTTTAGCTTAAATGCTGATTAACAAATCGGAATCCCTGTTGGTTACCATGATAAGTAGTATTCTGGGTAAGTGGATTCCTTGTCCTTGGTTCTGACCACTCCTGAATGTGTGACGTCTGTGTTCCAGGTGCGGCCGATCGCGGAGAGTGACCCCGAGAGACTACTCAAACAAACAGAGGTAATAATTGTCTGCACCTACGTCTGCTGTGCCGACATGTTGACATTTAGGGGATGAGAATGTTTCCTGGACCACAGAGTTTGTTACATCAAGGGTCACTTTTGTAATACATCCATTACAATATACGCAAAAATCATAGAGTCCCCCAGGCCCCTGGCTAACTTTCAGTGTTTTAAAAAAAATATAAATTGGACATTAATGTATGTAAATGATATATTGTATGCAAATCTATGCAAATCTATGCAAATCTAAGAAAATCTATGCAAATGTATACAAAAAGTGGAGCAGGATGTGGAATCATCCTGAAGATGATATCTCTAACTTGCCCGCTTACTCACGGGGTTAGCCTCTTTCGTCATGTGGACAAGGTGTCTGACCTTGGAGGTGTGAGGTTCGAATTACATCATGGGACTCGGGATTGTTATGGTGGCTGCATTGGCTACCAACATGGGCTCGGCATGTGTATATAGATTTTGAGCTGACAAAGTCTGAGTACTCTGCTATGCAGCCACAAGATGTGCCTTCTGTTGACAAGGGGGACAACTCGGGATCTATGCGAGGTGGTGCCAGGGCCGAGACAAGAAAAATGGCCTTGGTGTGGCAAGGGTAGAAACTAGTCTTTGATATAGGCTAGTGGACATGCTTGCCCTGGGAAGATGGGGAGTATGTGGCAGGGTATAGAGTCATCCCACAGATGACATCCTACCCTTGTCAGCTAGATGAGGGGTTAATCTCTGGTCATGGGGACAAGGCGTCAGACTTTGGATCAGAATGCCTGTGATTTGAATCCCATGATGGGACTCGGACATCTATGACTGCTACAACAGTATAATATATGCAAAATATATGGCAAATCTATGTGAATGGTATCTTGTAAGCAAATTTATGCAAATTGAATCATGTATGCATATGTTAAAATGTGGACCCTCGAGGTCCAAGAGTGAGATTTCTGCTACACACTGCTCAGACACCAGGGCCCTGTACCACATTGCGGTCTTAGTGCTTCATTGATCGTAAGCTTATGATAGAGTATGTGAGTTATGACCAACTTAGCACTAAGATCGCTTTGTGGAACAGTTTCGAGGGCCATGGTCGCAGACAGTACAGTTCAGTTTGGTTAGAGATGAAGAAAACCAGCTTCACAGTGTGGAGAGCTTCACAACGTGCAGTAACCATGTTAGTGGAGAGCTTCACAACGTGCAGTAACCATGTTAGTGGAGAGCTTCACAATGTGCAGTAACCGTGTTAGTGGAGAGCTTCACAACGTGCAGTAACCATGTTAGTGGAGAGCTTCACAACGTGCAGTAACCATGTTAGTGGAGAGCTTCACAATGTGCAGTAACCGTGTTAGTGGAGAGCTTCACAATGTGCAGTAACCGTGTTAGTGGAGAGCTTCACATCGTGCAGTAACCGTGTTAGTGGAGAGCTTCACATCGTGCAGTAACCGTGTTAGTGGAGAGCTTCACAACGTGCAGTAACCATGTTAGTGGAGAGCTTCACAATGTGCAGTAACCATGTTAGTGGAGAGCTTCACAACGTGCAGTAACCATGTTAGTGGAGAGCTTCACAACGTGCAGTAACCATGTTAGTGGAGAGCTTCACAACGTGCAGTAACCATGTTAGTGGAGAGCTTCACAACGTGCAGTAACCATGTTAGTGGAGAGCTTCACAATGTGCAGTAACCGTGTTAGTGGAGAGCTTCACAACGTGCAGTAACCATGTTAGTGGAGAGCTTCACAACGTGCAGTAACCATGTTAGTGGAGAGCTTCACAAGGTGCAGTAACCATGTTAGTGGAGAGCTTCACAACGTGCAGTAACCGTGAACCGTGTTAGCGGAGAGCTTCACAATGTGCAGTAACCGTGTTAGTGGAGAGCTTCACAACGTGCAGTAACCGTGAACCGTGTTAGTGGAGAGCTTCACAACGTGCAGTAACCGTGAACCGTGTTAGTGGAGAGCTTCACAACGTGCAGTAACCATGTTAGTGGAGAGCTTCACAACGTGCAGTAACCGTGTTAGTGGAGAGCTTCACAACGTGCAGTAACCATGTTAGTGGAGAGCTTCACAACGTGCAGTAACCATGTTAGTGGAGAGCTTCACAAGGTGCAGTAACCATGTTAGTGGAGAGCTTCACAACGTGCAGTAACCGTGAACCGTGTTAGCGGAGAGCTTCACAATGTGCAGTAACCGTGTTAGTGGAGAGCTTCACAACGTGCAGTAACCGTGAACCGTGTTAGTGGAGAGCTTCACAACGTGCAGTAACCATGTTAGTGGAGAGCTTCACAAGGTGCAGTAACCATGTTAGTGGAGAGCTTCACAACGTGCAGTAACCGTGAACCGTGTTAGCGGAGAGCTTCACAATGTGCAGTAACCGTGTTAGTGGAGAGCTTCACAACGTGCAGTAACCGTGAACCGTGTTAGTGGAGAGCTTCACAACGTGCAGTAACCATGTTAGTGGAGAGCTTCACAAGGTGCAGTAACCATGTTAGTGGAGAGCTTCACAACGTGCAGTAACCGTGAACCGTGTTAGCGGAGAGCTTCACAATGTGCAGTAACCGTGTTAGTGGAGAGCTTCACAACGTGCAGTAACCGTGAACCGTGTTAGTGGAGAGCTTCACAACGTGCAGTAACCATGTTAGTGGAGAGCTTCACAAGGTGCAGTAACCATGTTAGTGGAGAGCTTCACAACGTGCAGTAACCGTGAACCGTGTTAGCGGAGAGCTTCACAATGTGCAGTAACCGTGTTAGTGGAGAGCTTCACAACGTGCAGTAACCGTGAACCGTGTTAGTGGAGAGCTTCACAACGTGCAGTAACCGTGAACCGTGTTAGTGGAGAGCTTCACAACGTGCAGTAACCGTGTTAGTGGAGAGCTTCACAATGTTGTAAGAGATGTTTCGACTGTTGCCGTGGTTACAGGCGTGGCAAGCGAGGCTGGCAGAGGAGGAGATGGAGCAGAGCAACATCCAGAAGCCCCTGTTTGACATCAACACCTTCACAGCTAATCAGGTACATAAGCTTACATGACAGATTTTGGCCCAAATTTGTGTCGGTAGGTTGGAATTTTTTGAAAGTTTAATTCTAAAAAGTATTTTTTATTACTTCTGGTGATTTGCAATGATTCATCGAGTTTTCGAAGTTTCAGCAGATTTCAATTACCGTATTCGACGTAATAAGCGCCCAGGGCGCTCTCAAAATTAGAAATAGGGGGCTCTTATTAGAATATCATTTTGTCGAAAAAACAGAGTTGAAAGATAAATGTCGTGGTTTATGCTGACAGCCTGAAATGTTTATATAGGAGAGATATATTTTTCCAGAATTTAATTGCCCATACTTAAGGGTGCATTTAACACACGAGTGCGTATTATCAGCGAATAAATAAGTATGGTGTACATTGATCAATCGGAAAGGGTGCTAATTGGGATTGTTCACGAGCCAATATATTAGCAAATATCGCCGTGGGCGCTTATTAGAGCGGGGCGCTTATTACGTCGAATACGGTATAATATTTAAAATGATTAATTTATAGTGATAGCAACAGTAAATGGGTGTTTTTTTAACGTTTGACTCTTTGGTTGACGGAAACACACAAATTTAATTGTTTTAAAATAAATTATATTTCATTTTTTGGGAGTTGGTGGATTTGTAAAAGTTTTCAGAAAAAGTCTGACCTAAGTTATGCATAATTATGGGGTAATTTACACAAGCGGAGAAATCCTGGCAGTCTCCCCTCTCAGCTGGTAGCAGATCTGAATGCCATACCCATCTGTGTGGGACCAGATATTATTGTATAACATGAGACCTGTTTGTTGGTTTTGAAATATACAAAATGTGGCAATTTGGGCTTTTCAGCCTGCATTAAACACACTGATGTAACTGAAAAATACTGTTTGAAAGACATTTCAGAATAAAGTTGATATGAGATATTGAAAACAGCCTACGACCTTCAAGGAATTACGGATAATTTGTCCGGATAATTCCAAACCTTCTTACAAGAAACATTTTATCTGTAATTCTAAGTTGTGAGTTGGTTATATTTTTGGTTCCCATAGTCTTTTCTTTTTGAAAATGTTGAAAATTGTGGCATTCCTGATGTCCAGTGGAGTCTTTGTTTAGGGATGAAACGAAACATCGGACCACTTGTGCATTTCAAGTTTTGATGTGATGATATGAAACATGATACGTTTTTTTCTGTATCAATACAAAACAATAAACTTGCATAAATAAATTACTTACTTCTCGTTTAATGACGCCCACGACAGCGTTTTTGTCAGTCAACTATTGCAAAATGTTTTCAAGTTCACTACTAAAAATAGCCACTACGAACATGTGTCTACAGCTAGCTTTGCCTTTGGAACCTGATCTGACATATTTATAGTCAAAAAGTTGCCATGTGATTTGACATAAATATGTGTATGGTGATATGTATCTGTCGAGACCTAGGTATTGTGTGGTATCATATTGTGACCTTGCTCTGTCATTTCAACCCTGCTATTGTGGGATGCCATGTAAAAGTTTTGTGACATCATCAACTATGGATGATGTCATCTTCATTGATTTGAGATAATGCTTTGTGTCCCTTGCAAACAATGAAAACAATAGAAAAAAAATCAGAAATAAATAACCAATCAGAATAAAGCGAAAATTTTAATGGTCAGTGACAATGTATGGGTTATGATTTGGTGAAATCAATACTTTAGTAGGAATGAGTATCAAAATGTGACATCGGGTTTTTTGGCTACTGGTTTTGAGGTCAGAATGAAACAACAGATTTATATATTTAAATACTATTAATTTTATAACAGTTGTCATTTTTTTTTACTTAGCATTTATACACCAGTGTTATCGACCAATGTCATGTAAGAACTGGTTGTCATGGTGACGTGTTGCAGGTGACATCAGACCCCAGGGTGAGGCTAGAGCAGAAGCTCCGTGATGCGGGTCTCCACAAGTCAGACTACGCCCGACAAGTCCTGTCCCAGGTCAAACCGCTCCACCCCCCCAGGAAGGACATGGAATCTACTGTCCTGAAGTATGACTGAACCCTCCTGGGGGAACCTGCAATACTACCACATGACTGCAGTCTGTTCATCTGACATCCCCTCCGAGTCCTCCAGTGAGTGGGGTGGGCCTGCAGGCGTCTTGATACACATACCTCACGTACCCATGCCTAGGGTGATGCTCGGTTGCTCTATTTTTGCATGTATTTTGCCATGTTCCATGTGGTCCATCTAACAAGGTTGTTGCTGTCAGCCATTTTGTGTTGAGTCACTGGTTCATTTAGATAATCGATTATTCTTATATGGAAGACATTAATCGATACAGCCTTATTACATGCATTGACACAAGGGAAGGGGTGTGGTTTTGTCAGATGTCAATTTGTGATGCAGGAACCAGGAATGTTTGTCATGCAACCAAGAATGTTTGTCATGCAACCAGGAATGTGTCATGCAACCAGGAATGTTTGTCATGCAACCAGGAATGTGTCATGCAACCAGGAATGTGTCATGCAACCAGGAATGTGTGTCATGCAACAAGGAATGTTTGTCATGCAACCAGGAATGTTTGTCATGCAATAAGGAATATGTCATACAACTGGGGATGTCATACAACGGTGACAGAACACTGCTGCAAATACATGTATATTCATTTATAATCATTTGTAGAGCAGACCTAGACTGTCATGCTGTCAGCAGAGGTATATCGACTGTCTGCAGGTATATACTGTCAGCAGGCTCGCAGGTGGTATGTGACCAAAAAATGTATAAGGTCCTATAACCATTGAACAGTCTGGTCATCACTGATGTGTGTGTGTGTGTGTGTGCGTGTGTGTGTGTGTCACATATTGTGTTCCAGCTACTTGTGAACACAGAAAACTGCTGTTTTCATATCATGTCATCAATCTGGAATTCATGTTCACATCAAGTTCACCTGGTGCTAGCCCACTAGGACGGAACTATTCATTGATGTATCATGATGTATGTGGGCGGATGTACAGTGGTTTGCCTTTCCATGTAATGTGATGTTTCCGTCCCAAAGTATCTGTTCCTGTAGGGAAATTGTTCCTTTGTTCTACTTTCTTAGGGGGAATTATTCCCATGGAACAGTTTTTACGAGGAAATGTTTTCCAGGATGATTTTGTTCCTCCACATTTAGTGATTTAGTTTGGTATAAATTTCCTTGTGAAAATGTTTCCTAGCCCTAACCTTAATATTAATACCAACCCTGACCCTGACCCTATCCCTATCCTGACCCTGACCCTGACCTAATCCTTACCCTAACCCTAACTCTGACCCTGAACATACACCTAACCCTGACCCTAATCCTGACCCAACCCAACCTAAACCCTGACCCTGATCCCAACCCTACACCGAATCTGACCCTGACCTTAGATACCTTCACACTGGCAGCATCTGATCCTGGTAGAACTAATTCCATCTGGAACTACCTTTCCGAAATGACAGACGTGACCGAAACACACATAAAATATTCACATGGACTGTGATTAGTTTCTCCTACTTTGCCTCCATTACATAAGTGGTTGACAATCACAATAAGTGCTGTATGACCCATGGATACCGCACAGCTCTTGAGGATCAATTCTGTCACCTACCTGGAATCATTACATCGACCATGGCACCAAGCCACGGCTGTGATATCAATATCTTGAATAGGAGTCAATCTCCCTATTGATTGTCTCCTAGCGAGTGGAATTGACTCCGATCTTATAACTGCATTTTGTATTCAATAATGGAATCTATATTTGTATATCGTCTTGCAGTAAATTCCTACACCGTGGACCTATTAATGTTGTTGTATAAAGTGTTAACCACTGCCTACCTTCCATAGTGAGGCGAGGTGAAATATGGGCATTTAACGTCGCGTTCAAGATCATTGAAGTTATATAGGGAGGTGCATGCACGTGTATGTGTGCTTGTACTAGGACGGACTAATGTCGATTTTAGCCCACTGAGATACCATGCCGCAGTAAAACATGAGTACCCCACTCAGACACAGTATCCTGACTCCGAGCCCCTTAATGCCGAGCGCCAGGCAGGGTAACAACAAGTACCATCTTTAACGTCTGTTTGGTATGACGCGGCTGGGGATCAAACCCCGGACCTTCCACTCTCCGGGCAGACGCTCTACCACTAGACCACGGAGGCGGTCTTCTATATTGAGGCTGCATTGAAACAGTGCCGACTGGTTTACGTTGAAGATAACATACAAGTAATTGGACCTTACAAATAATGTGCAGAGTCACCCAACAGACGACATCTTTACCTGTCAGCTGGCTCGCGGGGTTTACCTCTTTGGTCACGTGGACACCATATCAAGACATGGGCAAGAGACGCCGAGGGCCCCGTCCCACAAAGCGATCTTAGCGCTACGACTGTTAAACTACGGGAGTTTTGCGGAACGGGTCCCAGCTCGGTAGCTGTCCGCATGTGAGTACTGTTTTAGCGACATCACGCTGGGGGACACCAGAAACGGGCTTCACACATTGTACCCATGTGGAAATCGAACCCGGGCCTTCAGCGTGACGAGCGAACGTTTTAACCACTGTGCTACCCCACCGCCCCTTCTGGAGCTGCGGGTTAGGGACCAGACATGTATGCGAGCTGTAAAGAGCCCCCTGGGTACCACCGTCAACGTGTACTTCCTCTAACCTTGACCTTCAATACACCCGACCTGGTCTCCACACATTCGTGATCAACTCGTGTTATTCCGGGACAAGCCGAATAGCAGTTACGGAAAGTGGCGAGAGGTGACGAATGGGTCTCCACATTCCAGGAATTAGGATATGGCGAGCAGCCATAAAAACATTGCACTAGGTTCAAATGAAGTGCCATCTCTTCCTGATCTCGGGTCGGTCGTGTAGCCTAGTGGTTACAGCGTTCGCTCGTCACGACCGAGACCCGGGTTCGAATCCCGACATGGGTACAATGTGTGAAGCCCATTTCTGGTGTCCCCCGCAGTGATATTGCTGGAATATTGCTAAAAGCGGCGTAAAACCATACTCACTCACTCGTCTTAAAATCAGAACGATTGCGAAAGGTGTATGTACTAAATCATTACCTATAACTCACTAAAGGTTGTGGTGTCGTATTTATCAGGTCGGTATATATATCTTTGAATAAATGTGACATTTTAATACACCTGTAGTAAATCTAGCGACCTAACTTTCTCTGTCTTCAAGTATTGACACACTTTCAGTGAATCAAACGACCGAAATATCTCTATCTACATACATCTGTCTCGCTAAACATGAAATGAAACCACGAAATACACAGTTGCTTTGAGATATTTACAATAATTTCATTACCAAAAGCCAAATTAACAAACATACACTGGGTGATAATGCCGACATGTTTCAGTGGACAAGCCATTAATCCCAGGGACGACCAGCGAACCATTCCGACAATATGCCCTCAACATGAAAGAAGTCAATTGTAAGCATTAACTGTAAATGCATTTGCCACCTCGTTGTCCGGGGGACATCGATGCCATCAACAATTTTATTACTTGATTGTCAACGGATCAGTATAGTGTGCGGACATGGGGAATAACGCCAGGTGACCACGCAAGTCACGCCCACGCCAGTCACGACCACGCTAGGTGACCACGCCAGTCACGCCCACGCGGGTACTTAAAGACACAAACAGGCGATGACTATCTCCCGAAGTGCACTTTGCCCCACGGAGATGTACAGGATATTCCAAGGATGTGGCTGCAATTTGATGGGGCAGTTGGATTTGTTTGATTTTGGCAGAATTCATCAAAAAATATTTATTACTTGATGCATGTTTTAGACGCCCATTTTGGAGAAACCCACGAGTATGGTGGTGTTGTACAATAACCAGGGAGGACTTGGGACTCGAACCCCGACCACAGGTTTAAGGCATCGATTTCGACCACCTCCCACCTTTTGAAAATGACAGTATATATTCCAGTGACCTGAGGGCCGCTATATATGACTGAAATCATGCCGATGCGACGTTAAATGTTAACTCACTCACCCAATGACCTAAAAAAATTCCTTCTTGTTGTTGAGTTACTCGAGTATACTGGCACATTGCCAAGTGGACTTTGAATTTAAGTCAACACAGAAGCACTCGTTTCGTCTGTTGTGCATCTGCATGTGTTTGTGCCTCTCGTACTCAAGCTGATACTTCATGCGATAAGACGGACGTGCCCCCTGGGGGATCCGGGCTAGAATTTGTAGTCAGCAACCCATTCTTGTCAAAAGAGGCGACTAGCTGGATCGGGAGGTCAGGCCCGCTGACTTGGTTGATGCATGTCATCGTATCCCAGTTGCGTATATCAATTTTAGGATTGTCTGGTCCAAACTCGATTATTAATAGACCGCCGTCATACAGCTGGAATATTGCTGAGTGCGGCGTTAAACAACAAACTAACATCAGAAATGAGTGTTTATGTTTGATGCCTATATATACGTGGTGGAAAGAACATTCGAGAGTGGCTTTACACTATAAGGAGAACGGACGTGTGAATGTAGCGATTCTTCTTCAGAGCTGACAATAGGCTGTCCAACTTACAATGTAGTACATCCAAAACTTTAGGCTTTCTTTCATACAAAATATCAATAAAACACCTAGAATGTGTTCTCTGCAACTGATGCACGTCCTCCAAGGTCCGTAGCGAGATGATCTTTACTAGGCATGCTACAAGGTTGAAATGTCTCATTAGGCTCCAAGACAAGAAGGCCCGTCTTCAGCAACCCATGCTTGCCGTGAAAGGCGACTATGCCTGTCGTAAGAGGCGACTAACGGGATGGTGGTCAAGTTCGCTGACATGGTTGATGCATGTCATCGATCTCAACTGCGTGGATCGATGCTCATGTTGTCAATCACTGGATTGTCTGGTACAGACTCGATTATGTACAGACCGCCGTCATATAGCTGAAATATTGCTGAGTGTGGCGTTGAATAACAAACAAACAAACAAACAATGCAATGCTTGACATCAGTAACATCGATCTACAAACAAACCAAGACAAGAAATCTATCGCTCGCTTGCACATTTTGAGAACATGTCGATTCTATATGAAATATTGAGCCCACATTGAATGTAGTTGTGATTAAAAATGTGATGACATGGAGACGGACACCGGAATGACCAAACCTGTTATGTGAGGGACACAGATCTGAATAATATTGGAGGCTGACAACTCAACAGGGAGGTCTGTTCAGTGTTTACACAAATATGTCAACATCCGTTCACCTATCAGACGTGTAAATTCAGAGACATATGCATGGGTACCTTTCACATTGAACAGTTTTACTTTGATATTTAATAATTATAAATAGATTATTTTTTTCGCTATTTGGAAAGGACAGTTGCAACAGGAGCAAATTCCACGACGCATTCTAAGCGCTACGACAATCGTAAGCCTATGTTAGCGTATGGGAGTTACGATCACCTCAGCACTACAACTATCGTAAGGTTATGTTAGGGTATGTCGTTACGATCGTTTTAGCATCTTACGATCGCTTGCTTTATGGAACGGGGCCCTAGCTGATAGTTGACATGTGAATGGCACACATCGCGGACCTTCACGCCTGGTTGAGGTCCCAGGGCAGTGTGTTGACAGAAATGTTGTCTCTCCGTCTCTGTGATGCCTTTTCATTTTACAATATGGAGGATGAATGATTAAAATTGGATATTATTTGATATACAGACTAAGATGCTACACTGATTTGTAAATTTGAAAAAAATCCCGTTCGCATTGGGTAGGGGCCACTTCCGTTCTTGGAAGTGAGTGAATATTGTTTTACGACGCTTTTAGCAATATTCCAGCAATATCACGACGGGGGACACCAAAAATGGGCTTCACACATTGTACCTTTGTAGGGAATCGAACCCGGGTCTTCGGCGTGACGAGCGAACGGTTATACCACTAGGCTACCCGCCGTCCCCTGTTCTTGGAAGAACTGGCGTTCATGGATGAACATGGACTGGCCGCTAGAGCCATGTGCGAGCTAAGTGCATGTAGGTTTATCATTTTGCTACTTTCTTTTCTTTCGGACTGAATAAAATTAAATTTCGGTAGTCCGAGTGGTATGAAATATTAAATTTTAAAACCGGAAAATAATTTAATGCCAAATTGGTCAGAAGAAATTACATGGTTGATTTCTGATTTCAAGGATGTACTGTCCTGCTTGTGCTTGTTACGTGCCTTGTCACTAGTTCTGCTAGTGACAAAGACTTGTTTGATATTCCCTCGGATTGAAGTTTTACCTTGTTGAAACTTGAAATATATTTTCTCTCCCGCTACCAGATTTGTCCTTGTATTTGGGTGTGTTAAAAGAACTGGCTGCTTAAATCTAAAGGTGTGTATTAAAACGTCATCCAGCTGGCGCGGCTTACTGGAACAGATGAATAAATAGTTCAGACACTACATAACTGACAGGGCTGACAAGCTTGGTGACTTAGTGATGTATCAACGAACCCCAAAGGCATAGTCCAGACTCGATTATTTGCAGGCTGCTGGAGAATTGCTGAGTGCGGCGTTGAACGAAGACACCCGCACACCCAACATATGCTTCACTAAGCGAGGACACACTGTCAACGGTGCTATCTGCTGTAAATATACCTTGATGCGCGGTTGAGAAAAGAATTGAAATTAACTGCTTTAAAACGAAAATATTTTGCATTAACTTTTACTTGAACGCGCACATGTGTAGTGAGTCATTCCGGAAAATTATTCACGAAACAACCTGACACTGAACCCGCCTGGTGAGCTGGCCTAGAGGTGGAGGAAATCTATTATTCTGAGATATCATTGATCACACGATATATAATTAATGCGACATCTGTTTCGCTGTTCCATCACGTATCTATGACCCGTTAGTTTCATTAAATAAGATATATTTGTTTTTCCAAAAACGTTTATAAGAAATTCCACTTTGACAAGTGTCCCCACACCTCCCCCTCTGACATGTGTCCCACTCCCCCTCTGACATGTGTCCCCCTTACTCCCCCCCCCCCCCCTGACATGTGTCTTGGCAAATAATTCCTCCTCTGACATGTGTCCCCCTCCCCCTCTGACATGTGCCCCCCTCCCCCACTGACATGTGTCCCCCTCCCCCTCTGACATGTGTCCCTCTCTCTCCCCCTCTGACATGTGTCCCCCCTCTGACATGTGCCCCCCTCCCCCACTGACATGTGTCCCTCTCTCTCCCCCTCTGACATGTGTCCCCTTCCCCTCTGACATGTGTCCCCCCTCTGACATGTGTCCCCCTCTCTCCCCCTCTGACATGTGTCCCCCCTCCCCCACTGACATGTGCCCCCCTCCCCCACTGACATGTGTCCCTCTCTCTCCCCCTCTGACATTTGTCCCCTTCCCCTCTGACATGTGTCCCCCCTCTGACATGTGTCCCCCTCTCTCCCCTTCTGACATGTGTCCCCCCTCTGACATGTGTCCCCCCTCCCCCACTGACATGTGCCCCCCTCCCCCAATGACATGTGTCCTTCTCTCTCCCCCTCTGACATGTGTCTCACTCCCCCTCTGACATGTGTCCCACACCCCCTCTGACATGTGCCCCCCCCCCCTCTGACATGTGTCCTTCTCTCTCCCCCTCTGACATGTGTCCCTCTCTCTCCCCCTCTGACATGTGTCCCCCTCTCTCCCCCTCTGACATGTGTCCCTCTCTCTCCCCTTCTGACATGTGTCCCCCTCTCTCCCCCTTTGACATGTGTCCTTCTCTCTCCCCCTCTGACATGTGTCTCACTCCCCCTCTGACATGTGTCCCACACCCCCTCTGACATGTGTCCCCCCCCCTCTGACATGTGTCCTTCTCTCTCCCCCTCTGACATGTGTCCCTCTCTCTCCCCCTCTGACATGTGTCCCCCTCTCTCCCCCTCTGACATGTGTCCTTCTCTCTCCCCCTCTGACATGTGTCTCACTCCCCCTCTGACATGTGTCCCACACCCCCTCTGACATGTGTCCCTCTCTCTCCCCCTCTGACATGTGTCCCACTCCCCCTCTGACATGTGTCCCCCTTACTCCCTCCCCCCTTGACATGTGTCTTGGCAAATAATTCCCCCTCCGACATGAGTCCCCTCCCCTCTGACATGTCTTCCCCCCCCCCCCCCCCCCCCCCCCCCCCCCCAACACACACACACACACACACACATACACAGACCTCCCGGTATTGTCTAACAGTTTCGGTTGATGACGGAGCCCTTCACGACCCTATCCATGGCAGTAAACAGAAATCGTAGACTAATTAGTTGTTTTTAAAACGGTTTGAAAACAAAACTGAAATTGACATGTATAATTAATGGTGGACAGTTTTATGACCGTCAGTGTACCTGCAAGCTTCAGTGTGCTTTCTTGTGTTGGAGTGGCGCCATGGACGAACTGGTGATGAATGATGTATGACAGACGATCAAATGAAGATATTTCAGTCAGCTGAAACCAGGTGAATTTGTAATGGACACCGGTGAATAACGTGACAAGCCGACCTGTCAGTAGTGACAATGTCGAATACAACCCGACTCGGTGGCGCTCAACCAGGGCGTGACAAGTTGATGGCGGTGTCATGTTTGTTTGTTTGTTTGTTTGTTTGTTACAGCTATATAACGGCGGTCTGTAAATAATCGAGTCTGGACCAAACAATCCAGTCATTGACATCATGAGCATCGGTCCACGCAATTGGGATACGATGATATGCATCAACCAAGTCAGCGAACCTGACCACCCGATCCCGTTAGTCGCGTCTTACGACAAGCATAGTCACCTTTCACGGCAAGCATGGGTTGCTGAAGACCTATTCTACCCCGGATGTTCACGGCAAGCATGGGTTGCTGAAGACCTATTCTACCCCGGATGTTCACGGCAAGCATGGGTTGCTGAAGACCTATTCTACCCCGGATGTTCACGGCAAGCATGGGTTGCTGAAGACCTATTCTACCCCGGATGTTCACGGGTCGATGACGATGTAAACTCTCAAGTACTTTATGTCTCTCTTCAGTGTAAGTGGGTGGGGATTTATGGGCAGTGCGACTGTACACTGTACCCCGAACAGAGCACGAACTGAGCAAAAACAACCTCTCATTTAAACTGAAGAGGGACATAAAGTATTTAAGAGTTTACAAAACCCGTTTCAATGATAGGCATTCACATCCAGATAAAAAAAAAATGCTCGTTTCTCCAGACTCTTTTACTAAACTGACGCGGTGTTTTTTGTTTATGCTGGTTTTTTTTAATTCTTACCATTTGGTAGGTTACAAATCTATAAAGGTAAACTTGATTCTTGCGTCCGCACTGTCCTCTGTTGGCCACGCCACTGGGTATACGGTTCGAACTATGACGCGAAGGCTCGAGACCATGATTAATAAGGCTAGGCTCCCCTGTGCTGTGCTGTAAATGGTATGACAGGTGAAAAACGTCGGAGCGAAATTTGAGTTGAAACAAAATATTCGGGTCGGTACAGGATGCCAAACTCAAGTCAATCTCGAGTGAACTTGCAACTATTTAACCCTTTGGGTCTGAGGCGCCGTAAGACGCTGCAGACCTGTGTCGTTGGTTCGAATACCAGACTCACTCTGGTCATATGTGTCTAGGTTTGCAAGCACACTCGCTCAGTTCACGCACTCACTCAGTTCACGCACTCATTCACGCACTCACTCAGTTCACGCACTCATTCAGTTCACGCACTCACTCAGTTCACGCACTAATTCCGTTCGTGCACTCACTCAGTTCACGCACTCACTCAGTTCATGAACTCACGCAATTCACGCACCCATTCAGCTCACGCACTCACGCACTTCATTTACGCAATTCACTCACACAGTTCACGCACTCATTCAGTTCACGCACTCACTCAGTTCATGAACTCACGCAATTCACGCACCCATTCAGCTCACGAACTCACGCACTTCATTTACGCAATTCACTCACTCAGTTCACGCACTCATTCAGTTCACGCACTCACTCAGTTCACGCACTCACTCAGTTCACGCACTAATTCAGTTCGTGCACTCACTCAGTTCACGCACTCACTCAGTTCATGAACTCACGCAATTCACGCACCCATTCAGCTCACGCACTCACGCACTTCATTTACGCAATTCACTCACACAGTTCACGCACTCATTCAGTTCACGCATTCACTCAGATCACGCTCTCACTCAATTCACTCACTCACACACTTCATTTACGCAATTCACGCAGTCACGCAGTTCACGCACTTAGCTCACTCTCTCCCTGTGTTCCGCTGTGTAAACATGTATCTCAGGGCTATCTCTCTGTCTCTGCTGTGTCCCTGTTACGAAGATGTATAGTGATATACTTCACGCTATATATTTATTGGTGGGTTTCTGGTAGGGTCAGACATGCAAGGTCAACAGCAGGTCAAGCTGGTTGATTATTTTACTGAGACACACGGCGTGTGTGTATGTTGTCTAACGCCGCACTCACCAATGTTTCAGATATATGACGGTGGCCTGTAAGTAATCGAGTCTGGACCAGACAACCGAGTGATCGATATTGTGAGCAACGATCCACGTGGACGGGGTACCATGACATGCACTCAACCAAGTCACCGAGCCTGACCACCTGATACTAGTACAGTAAGTCGCCTGTGACGACCAGTGCAGGCTACGGACCTATTCCAACCCAAAACCCGGAGTACTCCCACGGAAACTTGTGTACAGTGAAACCGCATGGAATCGACCGACTTCGACCCTTATGTCTATAACGTAATTAATACAGACAATAACTTCATTATCCAGGTAAAATGTATCTTTTTTGTCACTACTTACTGACCCTGTTATGATGAAGTAAGATGAGTAGATCTCTCGGATATGAAGATAGTGAAAGTGAATGTTATTTAACGCCGCTGTCAGCACTATTGCAGTTCTATCACTGCTGCTTGTAAACGGTCTAACCTGGACCAGGAAAACCAGTGACTGAGAGCATGAGCAGCGATCCAGAGAGATCGACAGTCAAAGGGTCATGCGTTTTGGAGTCTCCTTAGTCGTCTCAGTCGACAAGCATGAAACAATGGAGTGAGTGAGAGTGAGTGAGTGTGGTTTTACTCCGTTTTAGCAATATTCCAGCAATATAACACCGGTGGACACCCAAAATGGGTATCACACATTGTACCCATGTGGGGAATCGAACCTGGGTCTTCGGCGTGCGTGACGAGCGAACGCTTTAACCACTAGGCTACCAACCGCCCCGGATATACTGGACAACAAGACATGGGAACACATGGTATAAGTCAAAAAAAGGAATTGAGTGAGACATCATTTTTGTCACTGATGCTTCAAATTTGGAAATGTCCCCACATGTCTTCCATAACGGCCTGGAATGTCAACACTATTGCAGCTACACCACTGTTTTTTGGGAACTGTCGACCTAGCACAAGGCTTAGTAGTGAATGTTCTAACACTGCCCACACTGCAGTCGTATGACGCTCTCTGAGATCTTCATAGAAAGCTAATGCTGGACTGTGCCTCAACAGTTGTGACATGAAGATACCAAAGGCGAGAGCTGCTAGATTATTGCTCGAAATATAGGGAAAGTTGATTGTTCAAAAGTTGAAGTCACCCTTTTTGTCAACCAGTCTTGTTCAGACATCTCTGTCACTCTGAGTCTTTATAATTAGATATAAATAACAATAACAACTAAGTTATTTCCATTTTGTGTTTTGTGGGGTTCTTGCGTTAATAATCTAATAATTAGTTCCTGGCGAGCACAGCGCGTCAATTCACCAACGTCTCCATAACAAAAGAAAGTTGTAAGATCATGATATTGGAAATATCGATTTAAAAATAAGAATCATTACATGTTATTAGCAACTCATCCCCTGGTGAGAGGGAGTGTTGGCATCGATCAGGGTAGCAGGAAGAATGATAAATATTCAGTGTGCAGGTGGTAGATCGTTGTAGCATCACTACAACCTTGACACCTTTCAAGGAAGTAAGTTATGCAGAAACAAACAATAGCAGAACAAACGAGGAAACAAACAATGACATGAAACAACAAATGAGTTCTACCAGCGCCTTCGTTGATAAATGTGAAATAATTAATTGTATTTTAAGTGAAATATCATGCTTGAAGTATTACACGAAGACTTGGCTGATTGTTACCATATATCAAATTCACATTGCCGTCCATGCCTGTGTCATGTTTGGGAACATTAAGAATGGATATCAAACATTGTACTCATGTGTGGGGAATCGAACCAGGAATTGGCCGGCGCTTTAAAGGAAGTCATCGAGAGTTGTTTGCAAAAGCGGATTATTTCCAAAACGAGGCTTACATCATCATCGTGTCTGTTAACGGCAATGGGTTTTTTTCCTATACAGGTACCTACTGGTAGTCGTGTGCAGGAAAGGACGTATTGGTGTCACGTGTTACTTTAGGTCTTCCGGTCTTTGAGAATCGCTCGAGAGCGCCCTTTAACTCATCAGCCCTGTGTTTATTTTGGTAAATATATCTACCATAGATCAAATTCAGCTAGATTGACGTAAATGTATGTCTCTTCTGTGCTACCGTGACTACCCTTGTATGTGTATATCAATATCATCATCGCTACCGACGTGCTGGATTAACGTCGAGACCACGAGTAGGCTAATCCCAGCAACCAGGAAGCAAGCGTACACAATTACAGTACTCCCGTTACCGCACTGCGAGGCACCAATGGTCACGCTAAGTGAATTTTATGAATTATTTGCCAAGACTTGGAGCATATTGTGGTGTGATAGGTAGACGGTGCCTTGACAACGTCTGTTTGTTTCATACAGTGCCGGTGTCTGGCGATTCCAGTATGTCGGCTATGTCCATGTGCTCCTGCCGTTACTATCGTGACAATCTTAATGGCAATCTTAGTTTATGATCTTCACAGATTGATCTTCCCACACAGACGCTCACAATGGTAAAGTCTTTTTAATGCAAACATATGCCTGTTTCTGTCTTTGACTCACAGGGCGGTCGGGTAGCCTAGTGGTTAAAGCTTTCACTCGTCACGCCGAAGACCCGGGTTCGATTCCCGACATGGGTACAATGTGTGAAGCCCATTTCTGGTGTCCCCCGCCGTGATATTGCTGGAATATAGCTAAAAGCGGCGTAAAACCATACTCACTCACTCACTCACTTTGACTCACACGGGATGTGTCTCGTAGACCATGTCTGATGCAGACAGGTTTCTGCGACTTTTTCTACGGGTTTCGTGTAACGGGAGTGTTGTGTGTCGTTAAGCATCAACCAAAGACTTGCCTTTTTATGCAAATAGTGCGAGTGGCAGGTGTTACCGGTTGAGCAGGACATGCTTACCCTTTAGCGAACACCTGGTGTCATCACCGATTGTCAGTGACCCATTCATATACTAAAAGCTTGGCGCCAAATGGAATCTGTATCGCCGGGTGACTGATGCTCTCTGGCGTTGACTTTTTATATTTAAAACACTTATTCAATGCGCCTGCACTAAGATGATAATTTTACATTCTGAAATATTTTTTTCTGATATACTCAGATATGTAAGAATTCATCATTAAAATAGTCATCTGGAAATAAATAATGGTAATACCGTATTCCTCACACAAGTCAGAACCGTTTATCGAACCGTTTTTTATTCCATCTTACTTTCTCAATTGGTAGTCGAGAACACGAAGTTATACTTTATGACATCTTCAGGTAATGTTGCCAGTCCAGTTTTAATTGATAACATTCAAAGTTACTTGAATTGTTTGATAGGCATTACTTAGAAGTAATTTTATGGATAACAACTTCTTTAATACTGTAAAGGCGACGTTTCGGTCAAGATCATCTACTTTGTCATTCCAAGTTACATGGGATGAGACCGGTGAAGATTCCGGGGTAGAATAGGTCTTCAGCAACCCATGCTTGCCGGTAAAAGGTGACTATGCTTGTCGTAAAAGGTGACTATGCTTGTCCTAAAAGGCGACTAACGGGATCGGGTGGTCAGGCTCGCTGACTTGGTTGATGTATGTCATCGATCCCAATTGCGTGGATCGATGCTCATGATATCAATCACTGGATTGTCTGGTCCAGACTCGATTATTTACAGACCGCCGTCATATAGCTGGAATATTGCTGAGTGCGGCGTTAAACAACAAACCAACCAACATGGGATGAAGTTGATAGAAATTATGGAACAGTTTACCTAAGTAGTAGCCCAATGTAGATTCTAAGCAGATTAAGATAATACCCACTCTGTCTGACTGTACACAGCAGGTGGCTATCACACAACACATAAGCAAAATTAATTATGTAATTTTATACAAAGGTTTGAGCATCAAGCTCACAGCTCACGCCAAGGTTCTACCAGTCTACCGGGCTTACACAATACTATTGACATATACAATACTATACTGTTGATATATATACAATACAACATGTAATTGACTGAAACAATAGAGGTAATGGTATACAATACCACTGGTAAGGGGATAAACGGGTTTGGGGTCTGTCAGGGTGTTTGGTAATAACACTGTGACGTCAAAAGACCGCGATGTGAGAAGGGCCTAATTATGCACATTGACATACAATGACACTCGTTAGTCAGGACCTCGTTAATGCGATCGATTCTCTTACCCTGATGGACGTGTTTTTCATATATACAAAAGACAATTTCATCGGAATGGTGCCGTCCGGATTAAAGAGGTTACTTTAAAGTGCCGACATGAAAGTTGTTATTCTTACTGCATGGTCAAATTATGTTTACAAATGCTGTCATTTGATATGAATATATCTATGATGTTCTCGAGCACCACTGCACACCAACAGCAAAATATGCACATAATTATGCACTTCTAGTAGAACATGCTTTTGATCTATGTTAAAGGTCATCATTAGCTACGTACGTCACATGATACCAGTTTCACACGAATCGCCATACACATCAAATTCAGCCAACTTTACCATACCAAATATTCATAACAAACTTTTTTCTTTCTGTTTTGTAGGGTCTGCCGGGGACGGGGGTCGGTGTCCTTGTTGATGTCGGTGTTGCTGTCAGGGTTTTGCTCAGCGTCAGGGTAGCGATCAGGGGCGAGTTCAGTCTCGGTGTCGGTGTCGGGGTCGGGGTCAGAGTCGGGGTAGCGATCGGGGTCGTTGTCGGGGTCGGTGTCGGGGTCGGGTTTTGGTCGGATCGAGGTCGGAGTCGGGGTCGGAGTCGGGATCGGGGTCGGGGTCGGAGTCGGGGTCGGAGTCGGGATCGGGGTCGGGGTCGGAGTCGGGGTCGGAGTCGGGGTCGGAGTCGGGATCGGGATCGAGGTCGGAGTCGGGGTCGGAGTCGGGGTCGGAGTCGGGATCGGGGTCGGGGTCGGGTCTTGGTCGGATCGAGGTCTGGGTCTGGGTCGGTGTTGGTGTAAGGGTTTTGGTCAGCGTCGGTGTGGCGGTCATGGTCGGAATCGGGGTGGTCAGCGGTGGTGCTTCCTGTATACTGAATTACGTCCCCAATTCGTATTCCATCCGTCCACGAATTATTAACATGACACTGTGTTAAAACACAAGACAGTTCGGTTGTTTTTGACAATGATTCGTGCCAGGAAAGAACCCATGAAACAATCCATTGTCAGTATCCCTACAAGACCGCCTCTGTGGTCTAGTGGTAGAGCGTCCGCCTGGAGAGGGAAAAGTCCTAGGTTCCAAAAGACGTAAAATATGGTACTTGTTGTTACCCTGTCTGGCACTCGGGATTAAGGGGCTAAAACAAGGACTGGTCGGCTTGGAGTCAGTATAAAGTGTCTGAGTGGGGTACAACAACAACAACAACAACAACAACAACAACAACAACAACGACGATAATGACGATGACGAGAGGTTAAATTTCGAGACCAATTAGACACTTGCTTGATAAAGGTGTTAGGATCTACGCCGAAACGTCGCTCTAATTGTAATAAAGAAGTTGTTCATCCATAGAACTCGTCTTACTTTAAGCAAAAACTAACACTTAACAACATGTTAAGTCCAATACTTGTTGATAAAAAGAATTAAATATCTTTTCTATTGCATATTTGTCCCACCTTGTGACAGGAATTTTCACGCAAAAATCAAGAAATGAAACTGTTTACAATTGTTTGACCACCCCACACGGCTAGTGATGTTCCTATTGTATATCAAGAATCAATTTACACTTCCTTGTCCAACATCGCGTTCAGTGGCTCAGTGATCTCCCCCACCGAGCGCTTGTTCGACATGGAGATACATCACAGACAACGCCTATTGCAACACGGTCTGAAGACCCTATGTTCCAGAGAACACCTAATCCGCGTAAGACATATGATATTATGTTAATACATGAACGGGATCACAGCTTTGTTCACTGTCGGGGGTCGTCAGCCGTGATACAATCAATCTCTTGATTATCGACCGATTCGCACATGCGCAGAACTAATTGAAACGACGACGCTATACCCCGCATTGTTGTGTGGACCTGACAAGGAATGGCCAGACATACCTGGTAGTTAATCTGAGTATAGTTTCCAACAAGGTAAGGGCATTTTGTTGCTTGTCTTATGTTGTATCTATCTACCTGTGTAGCGTCTTTTGATCTTACCGTCAAAACGTGATGATGGAGATGAAGACGACTATTGATCACCTCCCCGAAGATAGGTAACAGAAGTAAAGGTCAGCATGACCTCCATATAGATCACCTGGGATACTCAAAGACGCTGAAGCTTTAGGAGACAGTCGTTCTACGCGAAACACGTAGTTGTATTTTCTGCCGATGTTAAATGTGTTACCAATGCTATGACCCATATCTTATTTTCGGGTCATGAAGAAAACGCTACATTGTATCTACATATGTGTATTTGAGTATGTGAGAACGTAGAAACGTATTTTTTTACATGAACCAGGAATGTTGCTTACAGGTAAATCTCGTGTCTCGTTCAAAAACACATTTGAACAATATGGTATGTTAAAATGTTCATAAGTAAATCTCCATGTCTTATTCAAAAACCATATGGTGTAACTAAGAATGCATATAAGAACATATTCCTGTCTCGTTAGCAAACACTTATTGCCATAAGGTATTACGTAAAACGCTTTTCAACTGATTGATAAAGTCAAAGTGATTTTTAATAGTCGGATAGTGTGTTCAATTAAATTAAATCAGACTGATATATGGAAATTAGCTCGAGATTACTAAATTCACCTGTTTAAACATGCCATTCGACGATTAACAATTAACCTCATTGTATTGCCGCGGTAACAATGCTACATAAGCTTTATTTAAGCCGTGTAAGTATGTGGGTACATAATTCCTCATCCCCATGTGACGTGTTTCAGTAACGCTTCAATATCCCCCGATATAGCGCCAAACCTCTAATAATAATAATAATAATTCAAATACAATGCGCGTTTTATTATTATTATCATTATTATTGACCCTAAATACCAACTGTCCCCTTCATCTTAACCTTGGCGCGGCATTTAACCAAACAGGGATAGCTATTCCTTTGTTGCATAACTGTTGCCATGACAGCAATAATAACCGCATATGTATTACCGTTATCACCATGCGCTGTAGATGCTCATCTCAAAATCAATCGTGATTTTTTAATCCCGTTGTGGGCATTTGTGTTTCATTTCCGTTTCTAAATGTCTGGTTGCAGATTAACCCATCGTCTGTCGCACAGTCCCTGAACCATATTATTTTCCCTTCCGCTCAGCCCTTATTTAACCCCTTGTGTTGACGTCACGCTGATGCTGTTACAGCTGATTCTGAGCCAGACATTCACTGACCATTTTGAACGTGAATTTTATCAAGTAAAACTGACGCAAATAAAGGTCATTATGCAAAATTATAGATAAATAATATCAAGCATAACATGGTTTAAGTCGGAGAAATTACTAGAATCTGTTGATTCCGAAAGTAGAATGAAATCGGGGGCCATTGATTCTCATTAGCAATCAAAAGATTCTCTTGAATTCTCCATTACGTATTGCTATAGCAATAAATGAAGCAAGTCTAGATTTCCCACAGGTTCAGGTTCTGAATCTCCCATCTCACTGGGGCTCCTTTTCAATTATGTAGTTGCTTGTTTCTATCACAGTGTTAACAACAAATATCTAATTTTGATCCCGAAAAGTGAGCACATTTTAAAGAAGTGTTATCACACCGACTCTTTCTTACATTGATACCATTATCTGGACCCTGTGAAGATTCGGGTTTGAACTGGACTTCAGCAACCCATGCTTGTCGATCGGGTGGCCAGGCTCGCTGACTTGTTAATGATGTCAAGCATTGTATTGTTTGTTTGTTTGTTATTCAACGCACTCAGCAATATTCCAGCTATATGACGGCCGTTTGTAAATAATCGAGTCTGGACCAGACAATCTAGTCATTGACATCATGAGCATCGATCCAGGCAAATGGCATATGATCCCGTTAGTCGCCTCTTACGACAGGCGTGGGGTGCTGAAGACCAGTGTATCGTCTGGTCCAGACATGCTGGCCGCCGTCATATATAATATTGCTGAGTGCGGAGCTAAACAAACAAACAAAACAAACAAAACGTTTTATGTTTATGGCGAAACCTGATCCAACTCTTCGCTTCTCAACCCCATTTCCCCATACATCAGCGACTCCGCTGTCAACGTTGCGATCTATTATATACCTACCAAAGCTCCAAACTAAACAAACCTGAAACTATGGGTAAATATTGTCGTGCGTGACATTTTCAAACGTTAATTGCCTGGTTCATATACAGTCAAGTATTTGCTTGACGGCCTTAAACATGTGTATGCATGAGACTTGAGTAGATTTCGAGTGTGCGCTCTGCTAGCGGCCAGGACGGCTGTATCTATACACCTGTGTTTCCCTGCTCAGTTTTTACTTTGCCGTCTTAAGGGCCATAAAACAATCCCAATACGGCCTACGTTAGTGTTTCTGAGTTCTGCGAAGAGCTACTTATGTCCACAGAAGAAAGCTCTCATACATTCACACTTTTATTATGCCAATATATCTTAAAACATTTCTAGCCCGTGAAGATCCGGGTTGGCATAGTGCTCAGCAACCATGCTTGTCTTAAGGGGCGACTATGCTTGTCTTAAGGGGCGACTATGCTTGTCTTAAGGGGCGACTATGCTTGTCTTAAGGGGCGACTATGCTTGTCTTAAGGGGCGTCTATGCTTGTCTTAAGGGGCGACTATGCTTGTCTTAAGGGGCGACTATGCTTGTCTTAAGGGGCGACTATGCTTGTCTTAAGGGGCGTCTATGCTTGTCTTAAGGGGCGACTATGCTTGTCTTAAGGGGCGACTATGCTTGTCTTAAGGGGCGACTATGCTTGTCTTAAGGGGCGACTATGCTTGTCGTAAGGGGCGACTATGCTTGTCGTAAGAGGCGACTATGCTTGTCGTAAGAGGTGACTAACGGGATAGGGTGGTCAGGCTCGCTGACTTGGTCGATGCAAGTCATCGTATCCAAATTGCGTGGATCGATGCTCATGATGCACATTTCTATTTAGTTGACCTTGAGCTAGTCGAATTCTTAAGCCCCTTTTAACAATACTACAGCAATACATCTATCCACTTTCAAAATCGAGGGGCGGGGAAAATTCAAACTGATGGCCTATAAACGTCCAGCTTTGACTTGGTCTGTGTAATGACGCTTCTGCACGTTCAAAAATAGTACTATAATTAATGATTAGTGTACCACTTCTGTGTGTTAAATACAAAACTGTTTTCCTTAGTTTTAGTCAGGTTGAGAAATTGTCCCGACATTCACATTAGGACTGATCGTTTGCACGGAGAGCGGAAGGTCGGTGGTTCGATCCCCGGCAATGTCATACCGAACAACGTTAACAGACTGTGCTTGGAATTTAAAGGTACTGGTCGGCTCGGTGTCAGTATAATGTGTCTGGGTAGTGTATCTATGTGGCGTGGTATCTCAGTGGGGTAGCTCTCTAAGCCGACATTAGTCCGTGCAGGTACACGCACCCAAACAATGCATGCACGTCACTATACAAATGCAAAAAACTTAAACGCGACGTTATAATTTAAGACCCATTCCACCTTACCTCACCCATCAGGCTAAGAGACAAAACGGTCATGTGGCGAATTAAGAAGGTTACAACAAAGTTAGTTGAATATATACGTTTTATACCATGTGTCTTAAGTTTAAACTTATAAACAAATATTTATCAGTTGAAACCCGTTAGTCCGGACACCTCGTTATTCCGGACGGTTCCTATTGTAAACCTATGGTAATAACAATGAATCAAAGGTGGTTTATTTCAGACTGTCGTCAGCCACGGGGACAGGCTGTGTATTCACACGCTGTTATCATAGGGAATGGAGCGTTACTGTCCTCTAGGCTTATCGCTAACAGAACACATAGATTACATCAGTAGGGTCTTTTAATTACAAAGTTTACATTATTAGCTGTGATGGAATGTCGTACGATTACAACGCTATATTACTCTATGGGGAAGTCTGTTATACAAGAGGGTGGTCGGGTAGCCTAGTGGTTCGCTCGTCACGCCGAAGACCCGGGTTCGATTCCCGACATGGGTACAATGTGTGAAGCCCATTGCTGGTGTCCCCCGCATTGATATTGCTGGAATATTGCTAAAACAGGCGTAAAACCTCACTCACTGTTATATAAGATGGTTCCTGTATTTTGGGTATGTACAACCTGCCTTGTATCAATGATGAACAGAACTCTACAATGAGGTTGTAGCTGGGTTTGATACACATGCCCTTCCTTGGCTGTAGGTTGGGACATGACATGGATCCTACCTGTACTTCATAATCTTCCCGAGCAACAGCGTCCACTAGCTTTTTGTCAAAGTCTTTTTTATCATTGTCTTGTAGAAACAAGGCTTTGACATAGGCCAGTGGACACGCTTGCCTCGGGAAGATGGTGTTTCATCAGTGTTATCAGATTGTATAAACGTTTTGTTTTTTTGTAATCTGATCTAAAATCGATTCGCCCGTAAAATATTCATGTGGCGTAATGGCTCGACAATCAGATACAAGAGAAATCATAAATTTGTAAATCTTGGTTTGGAACCCTTTGTTCCACTAGACAATGATTTGGAATTTGATAGTTTCAGAGCTTAAACGCTTATCATTGCAATCATAAATTATGAAACCTGTAGATTCGTCTGACAGGGTAGATAATATACACAGATAATCTTGCCGGATATTAGTTAATGCGGACAATTTCAACAGTAAGAACGGTACCGAATTGAAAAAAAGTTTTGTTCTTTGCATGTTTAGAAAACAAGCCGAGGTATGATTAAACATGCACGTAGGTAAATATTTGATTGAAGACACGCGTGACAAACACCCCCTCATCGCGGACAAGACTCTGTTCAGGTGGTTAAAAACATAACGAAAGCCGTCGTATCACATCAGCCTTCCAAGTGAAATAGAATATGTTTTGAATGTCGGGAGACAAGACGTTTGTTATACACTTGTTTGTTCTTTTGTCAGATAATTGATTTGCGTTATACACGAAGTCCATCACACTGCCTGCCCCGTGTAGTCGGCTGTAGCTGCGTTATACACGAAATACATCTCATTACCTGCCCCGTGTAGTCAGCTGTAGCTGTGTTATACACGAAGTACATCACATTGCCTGCCCCGTGTAGTCAGCTGTAGCTGCGTTATACACGAAGTACATCACATTGCCTGCCCCGTGTAGCTGTGTTATACACGAAGTACATCACATTGCCTGCCCCGTGTAGTCAGCTGTAGCTGTGTTATACACGAAGTACATCACATTGCCTGCCCCGTGTAGCTGTGTTATACACGAAGTACATCACATTGCCTGCCCCGTGTAGTTACGAAGTACATCACATTGCCTGCCCCGTGTAGTCAGCTGTAGCTGTGTTATACACGAAGTACATCTCATTGCCTGCCCCGTGTAGTCAGCTGTAGCTGCGTTATACACGAAGTACATCTCATTGCCTGCCCCGTGTAGTCGGCTGTAGCTGTGTTATACACGAAGTACATCACATTGCCTGCCCCGTGTAGTCAGCTGTAGCTGCGTTATACACGAAGTACATCACATTGCCTGCCCCGTGTAGTCAGCTGTAGCTGCGTTATACACGAAGTACATCACATTGCCTGCCCCGTGTAGCTGTGTTATACACGAAGTACATCACATTGCCTGCCCCGTGTAGTCAGCTGTAGCTGTGTTATACACGAAGTACATCACATTGCCTGCCCCGTGTAGCTGTGTTATACACGAAGTACATCACACTGCCTGCCCCGTGTAGCTGTGTTATACACGAAGTACATCTCATTGCCTGCCCCGTGTAGTCAGCTGTAGCTGTGTTATATACGAAGTACATCACATTGCCTGCCCCGTGTAGCTGTGTTATACACGAAGTACATCACATTGCCTGCCCCGTGTAGTCAGCTGTAGCTGCGTTATACACGAAGTACATCTCATTGCCTGCCCCGTGTAGTCGGCTGTAGCTGTGTTATACACGAAGTACATCACATTGCCTGCCCCGTGTAGTCAGCTGTAGCTGCGTTATACACGAAGTACATCACATTGCCTGCCCCGTGTAGTCGGCTGTAGCTGTGTTATATACGAAGTACATCACATTGCCTGCCCCGTGTAGTCAGCTGTAGCTGCGTTATACACGAAGTACATCACATTGCCTGCCCCGTGTAGTCAGCTGTAGCTGCGTTATACACGAAGTACATCACATTGCCTGCCCCGTGTAGCTGTGTTATACACGAAGTACATCACATTGCCTGCCCCGTGTAGTCAGCTGTAGCTGTGTTATACACGAAGTACATCACATTGCCTGCCCCGTGTAGCTGTGTTATACACGAAGTACATCTCATTGCCTGCCCCGTGTAGTCAGCTGTAGCTGTGTTATACACGAAGTACATCACATTGCCTGCCCCGTGTAGTCGGCTGTAGCTGCGTTATACACGAAGTACATCTCATTGCATGCCCCGTGTAGTCGGCTGCAGCTGCGTTATACACGAAGTACATCTCATTGCCTGCCCCGTGTAGTCGGCTGTGGCTGGAGGGGGATAAGTGCGGCATTAATTGTGTATACACGAAGTCTTGTGTGTTTATCTGTGTACTTAACAGTGGATGTTTCCTTGTTGCAAGAATCCAAGCAGTACACGTCCTTCCAATACCAGTTCTAACAACACAATTTAGGTTTTAGGAAAGACATAGGCTATATGTAATAGCTATGGTTTGGGTTTGAAGGTCACTGATCTTTCAGGTGTTAATCTGAGTGAGTGAGTGAGTTGGGTTTAACGCCGCTTTGAACATTATTACAGTTATATCACGGCGTTCAGCTTAATGTGGGAGGAAAGCCTGAAGTGATGCAGGTCTGAGACCTTTACCTCTTTGGTGAAATGTTACGCTGAAAATCACGGTATTAATCATGAAGGTTGAAAATAGTTCCGCCTTAAAAAGTCTTAAATATCACACGATAGACTGACATTGAGTCCCAGAAATAAAGTTATATCTTAATTATATCTATCTAAAAATAAAAACAAATAAAATACAAATGAAGCCCAGAACAATTCCTAATTTCGGAGCTGAGACAATCTAGACTTACCAAATCATTCCAGACTTCGGATGGAGTCTTTCTCTAGGGTCTGGGAGACAAATCCCTCGAGTTTCATACATATTTCAGATATGTTTTTTGTTTTAAAAATGCGAACTTTAAGTTGTTCCGGACAAGTTTTTAGCTCACCTGAATCATTCTGGATATACCTGTTGTGATTGTTTTATGCGGAACCTTTTTTAATTTATTATTTTGTTTGACTTTGTTCGTATATAAGATGTATTGTTTTCATTTTCATCTTTGACAGTTTCTTTTTCATATTTGCATCTTTATTTTATCTTATATTTAACTTTATGAATGGTAATTTTTACGATGCAGTATGATGTGTATATTGTATGACATACAGTACCTGTTTGACGTTGGAACGCACGCACGCACGCACGCACGCGCGCACACACACACACACGCACGCGCACGCGCGCACACATACATTTATGATATTTTCATCGGCGAATGAAGTAATTCCAAAGAAAAACTTCACCCGGGTGATATAGAAGTCTTTGAAAGGCATTTAGAAGTGATACATATCAGGAAGAGAATTTATGGATGTCAACTTCTTCATTATGAGGAACACAACGTTTCAGAGTATACATGTATGCTTACTCCTCAATCAGATGGATGAACTCCTTCGCCTGATGAAGGAGTAAGCATATACTCCGAAACGTCGTGTTCCTCATCATAAAGAAGTTGACCTACATAAATTCTCTTCCCGGGGGATATATGCTTATCCAGTTAAATACAGCACTTCATCACTAATTACAAGTATGTACGCTCAATACCAGACGACAATACTGAATACAAAGACAAGAATCTTGTATATTGCACAACAACAACAACAACAACAACAACATCAAGACTACATAATACATGACGAGCAGCCTCCAACCCATGTGGTTGTGTACGTTCAGTGAAAGCAATATATAGCATGTCTCACAAGCCAATTTGACTTCAGAGAGATAGGGCTGAATAATTCATTGTCGCCTTGTCTCCTTAGCTGGAGAGGTCTGTCTCATTATGTGAAATCTGATACATGCCATTATCTTAAACAGGAACAACATCAACACAAAAATATATTTTCAAACGCGGTTCCAAAATCTTGAACCAATTCAGAACGGTCCAATAATTAAAATATATTATATCTATTTATTAAGTACTTTGTTAATTGATCTTGTAAGCAACTGGATCTAGCCATGACGTCGTTAGCCAGAGATGTCGTGACATGAACTGCCTGTCGCAAAATACCTGCGTTATACGAGTATATCAAATTTTTTACAGCAAGTTTCGCGCACATAAACAAATCCTATGAGGCAGGTAACCCGCGGACTATCAATCAGCCAGTATATTGAGGCGTCCCGTTCTGTTGAATGCCTGTCAGACTGGTTACCGAATAGGAACTCTTAATGATGTTTTTAATGATTTTTAGGATTGATACTGAAGATTTCTATACGGTTCTGCTGTAGATAATCACTGATCCGTTTATAGCAATCCAAACACACACTGAGTAGTCTCATGTGTATTACCGGCATGGGAACAGCTATTTATACCATTTGTGAAGTGGAGTGACTGAGTCGAACACTGCTTTGAACAGTATTTCAGTTATATCACGGCGTGAGAGGAGACTTACTTTGGTGAGATTCACGAGCACGATCTGGTGCTATCAAACCCGGAAACATAATCAGGGATTCGAACCCACAATTACAAGGTTCTGGCACGCCCAATGATGTATATCACGTGATATATCTGGAATACTGTGAAGTACTCGTGCCTTTGGGCGCTGCCACAATTATGTGTCATATTCCACCTATCCAATCACGTGACACACCCCATCTGCCCAATCGCATAACATAATCCACCTGTATATTATATCCTTTATTCTCT
Organism: Haliotis rufescens; assembly: GCF_023055435.1. NCBI lineage: Eukaryota > Metazoa > Mollusca > Gastropoda > Lepetellida > Haliotidae > Haliotis > Haliotis rufescens. The sequence goes on from NW_025963780.1 coordinate 44,620,237, forward strand.
CTGTCCACGCCAGAGAACAAAACCGTCAGCTCAGCTCTGTAATTTACTGAAACCCTTTTCGTAAATACCTTCTCATTTGCCATTAGCCTCAACCGCCTATTTAAAGGTAGACCCCTCTCCCATTATTCGACAGCTTAATGACTTGCCCTCTGACGTTAATACCAACGGTGAAGATTAGACATGGTCTTTACATAGACGGGTGTGCTGTATTGAGGACAACACGAGACTATCTGAACCCGTTTACGTCGGCATTCTATGGCGTGGGTAGGCAATATGGGGGTCTATTACCCGTGATCCTGACAGTGTAGGGAAAAGATCAATACACATGGGAGCGTGACATTCACTCTCATTACTAAATCGATCTATTGGTGCGTTAGGCTTGATTGATTTCTCCATGGTAAAATAAACAGACGAGATTTAAGGTTACTCTCATATCTAGGCCAAAATATTGTTATCGATTTCTCAGGATCTTTGTTAATAATTGATCTTTTTAATGTGTTTTCGTGACAAATCGTGCGAGGTACCCCGGTGCGTTTGCACAGTAGCGTTGTGTATCCTCGATCAGGGCTTTGACTGATGACAGTACCGGCCCTTCTCAAAAAGCGCTAAATGTGATGCATCATATTTACTGTTGTTGGTCAACACATATTTTATACACATAGTTTATTCCTCAATATATTGATCGATGTATCTAAGATTTGATTTACTCGTTTCTGGTAGACGAAACAGTATCCTATGACTTGCAAATAGTAGGGCACAGAGAACGTACGAAACAGTCTCTTATGACTAGCAAATAGTAGGGTATAGAGAACGTACCAAACAGTCTCTTATTTCTAGCAAATAGTAGGGTACAGAGAACGTACGAAACAGTCTCTTATGACTAGCAAATAGTAGGGTACAGAGAACGTACGAAACAGTCTCTTATGTCTAGCAAATAGTAGGGTACAGAGAACGTACGAAACAGTCTCTTATGACTAGCAAATACTAGGTTATAGAGAACATACGAAACAGTCTCTTATGACTAGCAAATAGTAGGGTACAGAGAACGTACGAAACAGTCTCTTATGTCTAGCAAATAGTAGGGTACAGAGAACGTACGAAACAGTCTCTTATGTCTAGCAAATAGTAGGGTACAGAGAACGTACGAAACAGTCTCTTATGTCCAGCAAATAGTAGGGTACAGAGAACGTACGAAACAGTCTCTTATGTCTAGCAAATATTAGGGTATAGAGAACGTACGAAACAGTCTCTTATGACTAGCAAATAGTAGGGTACAGAGAACGTACGAAACAGTCTCTTATGTCTAGCAAATAGTAGGGTACAGAGAACATACGAAACAGTCTCTTATGTCTAGCAAATAGTAGGGTACAGAGAACGTACGAAACAGTCTCTTATGACTAGCAAATAGTAGGGTATAGAGAACGTACGAAACAGTCTCTTATGACTAGCAAATAGTAGGGTATAGAGAACGTACGAAACAGTCTCTTATGACTAGCAAATAGTAGGGTACAGAGAACGTACGAAACAGTCTCTTATGTCTAGCAAATAGTAGGGTACAGAGAACGTACGAAACAGTCTCTTATGTCTAGCAAATATTAGGGTATAGAGAACGTACGAAACAGTCTCTTATGACTAGCAAATAGTAGGGTACAGAGAACGTACGAAACAGTCTCTTATGACTAGCAAATAGTAGGGTACAGAGAACGAAGCGAAGATAACGAGTACAGCCAACACCTGAATATAATCAAAGGATTACCCGGATATAACAAACAGGTATAGGGAACACCAGAGTATAAGAAGAATGGTATATCGAACACCCGGGTATAACAATATTGGTATAGTGAACACCTGGATATAATAAGAGGTGTATAGGGAACACCGGGGTACAACAAGTGGAGTGTAGCGAACATCAGGGTACAAGAGGAGTATAGCGAACACCAGGGTATAACACGAGGGATATAGCGAACACCAGGGTATAACAAGAAGGGTATAGCGAACATCATGGTATAACACGAGGGATATAGCGAACACCAGGGTATAACAAGAGGGTATAGCCAACACCAGGGTATAACACTAGGTGTATAGCGAACACCAGGGTATAAAAAGAATGGTATAGCGAACAGCAGGGTATACCAAGAGGGATATAGCGAACACCAGGGTATAACAAGAGGGATAAAGTGAACACAAGGATATAACAAGAAGGGTATACAGCGAACACCAGGGTATAACAAGAGGGATATAGCGAACACCGATTATAACAAGGTTGAAGTTAATACAGCGACGTAATTTATTTAAATGGGTATTATCGTTATTTCCCCAACTCATCCTGGCAGCCCGCTGGAAACACGCGCCTCTGTGCATGCACGTTCTGTTCTCATGGACCAAATACTTTTAATAACGCTGAAAAATTAGTGATACTTTCAGTTACACCGTTGAAAGACATCAGTTTTAGTGCAAAGTTAATTTTTGACCGATCTTTTTCATATATTCTTCTCAATATTTACGAGTGTGTAGCATGTTAACTTTTCTTATTAAGAATTGACATAGCGAATTTCCGCAAAGTGTGCAATAAAATCACGTACAATGATTTATTTACCCTTAAGAGAGAACGACCCGGCCATGGAAAGTTTCTGGACAAATTGGCTTCCAGAATTAAAATGGAAGGTTTCAAATTCAACGTAGTGCCAGGAAATCACTGAACTAAACCCAGTATGAGTATGTCTTAAACGTCTTTCGTTAACTTCAATATTATATCCCAATTCCACGCAAATATCAGCCCTATATACCTACATTTATGAAAAAGAGGGTTCAACAATTTGATTACAGTGAATGCGACAAACATGATTCCTATGATAATATGAAATCTTTACTACAAGCAGTGTATTGTACGACTCCGACCACATCACAAGCATGTTTTTATGAATCACTTTCAAATAGTGATGATGTGTCCGCGAAAATGTTAGCGTATCCTGTCCCACATGTGACACCCATCACAAACACATGCAAAGGCAAGACAATTGTTATCTGATAACTGACCACTTTTGACCAAGAGGAACATGACTCTCTTTCACATCTACGTAGAAAGCGGATGTTCGATTGTATCACAGAAGTTGTGAATGCAGACACCACATGCTGGAAGCTGGCCCTGCTCGACATAAAGGAAAGTTGTCCTACAGTCTTGTGGAGCGTTTTTCTGTCACCCTGAATCTTAATGCATAGATCTAAATATGAAACAGATGAGGCTGTTTCAGCTGGTTTTGTTTTTCTAGCTCAGGTGGGTAAATCAGTGGAAGGAAATTGTCTCAGAAATCCTTAACATACTGATGATACACATGTTATACTGAACGAAAAAGTTAGGGGTCATCAATATTTTCTTGGTCATTTTATGAAATTGTGTGCTTAGTCGTCACCACAAACAATATCCTAACTTTTTATTCAGTCTGCATACTTTGTTTTACAGCCATAATATTTTTTAGTGGGCGATGGGTATTCAATATGTCTATTCCACTTTTGTCGTTCCTGTACTTGCGCCAGAATTATTCACATTAATATCGCTATTTAAAGCAATGGCGTTTTATTTACCATTCTCTTTGAATAGAACAGTGTTGCAATAATATATTGATCATATCTCTAGATACAAAAAACAACACATACATGTACGAAGCAGTAGTGTTTTTGTATGTGTTTACTTGAAGCATGCCCAAAGTGGCCACAATGAAGCAATTTCGTTGTCCAAAACACCATGAAAGCTTCAGCGTTGAATACCGAACGTACTGAGTGTGTTCAATGATGCGTGACAGCGGTTGACGTCACGAGGTCAATCGTCGAAGAGAGAATAGGGTTATATGACAAAGCGCACCTATATAACGGAGGTGTGATAGCACGCAGCGAAAATCACTGTTCACCCGCCGAAACCCTACAAGGAATTTATTCTAAACCTTTTGTGTACAGGTAAGTTGAAAATTGAACAGCGTGATAATGCAATATATCATTTACATTTTGAGAAAGACTATTTCGTGTATGATATAGTGTATCGTAATAAATCTCATTATTGCCTGTTTGTGTCGGTGTTTGTAAAGATATGATAAATAGTTGTGTAAACCAGGGACGATCTGTACTCGTATGCAGGTTTTATTTGTTCGTGCCACGGGATATCACTCTAGAGTATAATCTTGAGACGAAGTGCTCTTTACAGGAGTCGAACGGTGATTATGATTCCAATGAAAGGGTAACGCCACCCAAATTGCTTTATTCTGAAACATGATTTGATCGACTGTTTTGTTATTTTCACTCAAGTACACCCCAGGTGATATAGACTGAAATTTGACTGACTTACACAAAGGTGAACAGTTAAGGGCTTGATGTGGTCAGCAGTTAAAGGGGGGTGGCACTCAGGCAAACATGGCTGTAATTAATGTTTATGTGTGGCAGGTTGGCCCGACCTCTCCGTCACAACTCAACTGTTTACAAAACAAGTGTTTTATTTAAACTTGGCTAAACATGCATTTCTTCCAACATCAGCTGTTACAATAAGCAACGTCGTTGTCGCCACATGCCGTGCAGGTCTAAACATCACCATGTACTTATTTATTAATCGGTCGATCCTTCCAACATCACACATCTGCCATTCATTTCACTTATGCCTCGGGGTACTTGATCAGGGGAGGGAATTCTACTCAGTTAACACGGGATTCAGTTTATCCGGACAATAATTGAGAAAACGCAATTGTCCGGATAAGCGAGGTTCGACTGTATAAATAGATCTAGCAGTTCATGGCTATCCTAATTATATAGTGATACTGTTTCAGTACTAAATTCTCGGGCAAAAAAAGTATAACTTGAAAAGTGGGTTTAACCATGAAATAACAAGAATTAACTACCTTGCTAAGTCAACGAGAAACTGCAGACTTTAGGTCCCAAACTATGATACTTGTATTAAATACATCTACATAGAAAAATAGTTTATTGTTTGTTTCATTTTTAGCCATCGTCAAATGTAGGTGGATAGTTTATTTTGCACGACAGTGTATTTACAAGACAAAGATCTAGAGTATAACCCATGCTTTGAAGTGAGGTCCTTCTTTCGTCAAGCATACGAGATCAGATATAATTGTCGTGCATAATTTATAAGTAAGAGCTGGTTGCGTTCAATAATGTATTTTACATGTAAAAACTAGATTAGTGTTAAAATATTGGTAAGGAAATACTAACCACATTGCTAATACCTTAGTATAACCCAGATCATGGATGTGTAACATTTGTAGTGAAAACCGGTTCTTGCAGACGGTTCCGTTGCTAGTACAATCAGCTGTTAATGTATCATGGATACTGATCAAACCATCTGTATCTGCAAGGTTAGAACAAAACAGCCCGCTAGAAGGGGGCGAGTACAAATTTCTGCGAGCGAGTGCAAGTTTCCCAATTTCCCATTGTTTTAACATTACAAGGGCATTTTATGTTTCCCCGGGCTTGTAAAGCTTTTGAGTTTCGTTCTAGCCCTGATCTTCATGCATTGTCTTGAGTCGTTCCCAACAGTAACTGTCCGGATGTCACAGGTTCCGGATAAACAGAGTCCACAATTAATCAAATTTATCATCGTATATCGTAGGTTAATCCTGTACCATTACTGTGGAATATATGTATTTTGTGAAAAAACAAAACAATCTAGATTTATATGAAAGCAAGTCTATCCAGCCCTCGCCAGCTCGGGTAGAGAGAAATGTATTTTGTAATAAAAAAAATCATGGACTATATGTCTAATCGAAGGCCACTGGAGGGTATTTTTGGGATAAACTCAACTGATATGACGTCAGTAATGACGTCAATAATGACGACATAGTGATAAATCGGTTCTCCCCACTACAAACGCCCTACGATATAAAGTTAATACCAGCTCTGTAAAAAAACCGGACAGTATAACGTCAGAAGATCCTTGCTGTATTTGTGCCTCCTATTTTGATACCCCCACTGAGAAACTTCTCCCGGGATCTTTCCTTTGAAGATAGCTTCATGATTTGCTAACCAATTCAACTGAATCATGATTTATTTATTTCTGGAGGCTTACGAGTGAGTCAAATCCGAACATAGCGTGGTATTGACACAACGTGACACATATGATAATATTGGCATTGTGTCAAACACGGTACAATTTACAACATATACTCCACGAGGTGTTGGCCAATATTCGTCTGGGAACTGGCGACCTGGGAGGTTTGTTGGACGAGGGTACCGCGATCTGTATTGTCATGCCGTTTTTCCGGGAATCTGCTCGTCACTGCCACGTGTTTAAGCTATTGTCAGACGCTATGGAGATATCGCTGTTTATGTCTGTTTATACCACTCCCCGCCGTGTTAATAGTCTTAGGATACAAAGGGGCACCCGTTACCCGTACATACGTTCAGTGGTATGACGACTATACCTAGAAATCTCACCTCACAAAGTCGTGAGCCGATAAGGCAATCTGAGCTCTTTACGCAGTTCAGTCGGAAACAGTATCTAGCGGATCTTTGTTTAAATATTACGCAAAGAAATAATCATTATCGGTCTGATCTGTGTACGGTCAGGCCCCGTAATCGGGATACTGGTGCACGTCCGCAGTAATATATTAAAGTATAACTGGGTTATAACCTTTGTATACTTTGTAGACATTCCGAAAACAGTAAACGACAGCTTGTGTTTTTCGGGCTAATGATAGTGAAGATTTAGTAATCAAATGCCTAGGGTGGTCAAACGACAAGTAAGGTTTGTTTTGTAAACATGTAACTTGTACCAGGAACCGTAGATAGGGTATAGAGGGTAGGTGGGGGCTGTGTTGATGGTGGTGGGGGTGGGGGGATGGGGGTGGATGTAGAAGTGAGTGAGTGAGTTGGTTTTAACGCCACCTTAACAATATTCCCTCAGAATGTCGGCTTGATGGGTGGGGAAAGCTTTAAGATAGTTGGCACTGACAGACAAAGGGTGATAATAGAGTCAAATCTGCGATTCGAACCCACGACTCAACAATCTTACTGCGAATTGCGGCACCGTAGAACTTTGCTACTAGGATAAACGGGTGGTCCTGTCGTCGTCCGAGGGGCCGCAATTCGGTGTGCAGAGTTGGGTATGCCAGAAACCAATGACTTTGGGTTCGAATCCCGGTTCGCCCCGATTATGTTTCTAGGTAGGTTTGTAGCACCATACCCGTGCTCATGGGTTCACCCCCCCCCCGCCCCCCGCCCAACACATACACAATGTTGCTGCTTTCTAATATTCATATGCATCCAGAACCGCCCTGTAAACCTCGGGGATCCGTATCACTGCATGTTTTTGTGTCCACTCTTTTCAAACTTACGGGAAAAACCAATAATTTTACATAAGAAATATCTCAATTTGGACTGAAACGAAACCTAATCGATAGTGATTCATAGACACATGTTTATCATACAGCCGGAACTAAACAATTGACTCTGGATTTAGCAAAGATTTCTTCTGGTTATAGAACAGGTTTTGTCGTTTTTATTAAGAAAAAAGTAAAACCAGTTATGTTTTTAGGTGTTTTTCTGTAATGATTATAGATTTTTTTAATTTATACATGGAAATGCTTTTATGAAAAATGGTTCCTTTCCTAACGTGTGTGTGTGTGTTGGCTTGATGATAGTCGGTAAAAGTGCATGTTCCCTTCAAACAAATTTCGTCCAAAATGAAACAGCTTCGTGTGCATGATTAGAATCACAAATGTCTACTTGGTGTGCAGAAGCCGTTCCAGATATCAATATTCTGTTAATGCGTTCTCCATGTACATACTCTTACACATTGGATATTGATAAGGTCCCAGCTTGCAGTCAAAATTTCTAAGAGCTTACGGGTTAGGCATAACTTTGTATATTCATCTGAGGAATGACATACCCACTTTGATAACACCTGGTGTCGTCACTGATTTTGAGTGATCCATTCATATAATTTTCACCGCTATTTTTCATCTTATTCCCAATGGAATCTGTCTCGGTGGAAAATCAAGGCTTGTTAATCTCGAACAATTGTTGTTTACGACAGGAGTATTGGTTGATAACAACATCTGGCGGTACATAGTACCAAATGTAAGTTTGATAAGCTTGTAATGTCGGGGGTAAGCTGGACATGGATATTTTATATTGACGGGTCACATATTTCTGCAAGAAACAATATTGAGGAACAATAGTTAATAATAGTTACCTGAAGGGACAGCTACGTGTCTCATTTTAAAATAACACGTGTTTTAATCAACAAAAATGTTCACCAAACAAAAGTGTATGTTTACCGTTATTCTTGCCTTCAAGCCAGACGCCCGCGTGTACATGTAAAAGAGATAAATGCTGTATACAGATACTGTGTGGTACTGAATACCATATTGACACGATGAACGTGCAACTATAAGACATGCTAATAACTCCATCAGGCACTGTTTGTATTTGGATTATTTTATTTGAAACATGCAAATCATGAAGACGATAGATGTAACTGTAAGACTGTTGAAAATAAGTGAAACGGACATCAACAGAAGACGGAAACTGCCGGCGGTACATGTAATGTGTAAACACGACATAACGGTGCTGATTTTACATGTATGTGGTATGTAAAGAGCATACAGTGTTCACATATAATATCCTCTGATTTCTTGTGGTGTGAAATCCAAATCCAATAGTATATTCTCTACAAGGACCAGGAGTAATATATCATATATATGTTATAGGTATACATACTTGTAAAGGGGGGCACGGGTGGCCCAGCCGTCTGAGGCGCCGCGATTCGCTGTGCAGAGTTACGTCCCTTGGGTACGCCAGAAACCTATGATTGTGGGTTCGAATCCCGGTTCACCCCGATTATGTTTCTAGGTTGTCAGCACCATACCCGTGCTCGTGGGTTTCACCGAAGTGGTCAACGTCTGAGATCTGCATCACTTCGGGCTTTCCTCCCACATTAAGCTGACACGCCGTGATATAACTGAAATACTGTTAAAAGCGGCGTTAAACCAAACTCACTCACTCACTTGTAAAGACGCAGCTTATTGTTGTCATGCGTCGAAGTTTATTAAATGATTATTAAAAAACTAAAGTCTAAATCTTCATTATGACCTTGACCTTGTGTTGCAGGTAATCGTAAGCCGCCATCATGTGTAAGTGTTTCGAGGTCATCGGCAGGATTGTCATCGGCATCCTCAGCGTCATCTTCGCCGTAAGTAGCTGTAGCCCTAATACAGGAAGTACATGTAGTGATATATATATATACATAATGTAGCCCTAATACAGGAAGTACATGTAATGATATATATACATAATGCAGCCCTAATACAGGAAGTACATGTAGTGATATATATACATAATGCAGCCCTAATACAGGAAGTACATGTAGTGATATGTATACATAATGCAGCCCTAATACAGGAAGTACATGTAATGATATGTATACATAATGCAGCCCTAATACAGGAAGTACATGTAGTGATATGTATACATAATGCAGCCCTAATACAGGAAGTACATGTTATTATATATATACATAATGCAGCCCTAATACAGGCAGTACATGTAGTGATATGTATACATAATGCAGCCCTAATACAGGAAGTACATGTAGTGATATATATACATAATGCAGCCCTAATACAGGAAGTACATGTAGTGATATGTATACATAATGCAGCCCTAATACAAGAAGTACATGTAGTGATATATATACATAATGCAGCCCTAATACAGGAAGTACATGTAGTGATATATATATACATAATGCAGCCCTAATACAGGAAGTACATGTAGTGATATATATACATAATGCAGCCCTAATACAGGAAGTACATGTAGTGATATGTATACATAATGCAGCCCTAATACAGGAAGTACATGTAGTGATATGTATATATAATGCAGCCCTAATACAGGAAGTACATGTAGTGATATGTATACATATTGTAGCCCCTATACAGGAAGTACATGTAATGATATGTATACATAATGCAGCCCTAATACAGGAAGTACATGTAGTGATATATATACATAATATTGCCCCTATATAGGAAGTACATGTAGTGATGTGTATACATAATATTGCTCCTATATAGGGAGTACATGTAGTGATATGTATACATATTGTAGCCCCTATATAGGAAGTACATGTAGTGATATGTAAACATAATATTGCCCCTATATAGGGAGTACATGTAGTGATGTGTATGCATAATATTGCCCCTATATAGGAAGTACATGTCGTGATATGTATACATAATATAGCCCCTATATAGGAAGTCCATGTCGTGATGTGTAAACATAATATTGCCCCGATATAGGAAGTCTATGGAGTGATATGTATACATAATATTGCCCCTATATAGGAAGTACATGTAGTGATGTGTAAACATAATATTGCCCCGATATAGGAAGTCTATGCAGTGATATGTATACATAATGTAGCCCTAATACAGGAAGTACATGTAGTGATATGTATACATAATATTGCCCCTATATAGGAAGTACATGTAGTGATATGTATACATAATATTGCCCCTATATAGGAAGTACATGTAGTGATATGTATACATAATATTGCCCCGATATAAGAAGTACATGCAGTGATGTATATACATAATATTGCTCCTATATAGGGAGTACATGTAGTGATATGTATACATAATGTAGCCCTTATATAGGAAGTCTATGGAGTGATATGTATACATAATATAGCCCCTATATAGGAAGTACATGTAGTGATATGTATACATAATATTGCCCCTATATAGGAAGTCCATGTAGTGATATGTATACATAATGTAGCCCTATATAGGAAGTACATGTAGTGTTATGTATACATAATATTGCCCCTATATAGGAAGTACATGTAGTGATATGTATACATAATATTGCCCCTATATAGGAAGTCCATGTAGTGATATGTATACATAATATAGCCCCTATATAGGAAGTACATGTAGTGATATGTATACATAATATTGCCCCTATATAGGAAGTCCATGTAGTGATATGTATACATAATGTAGCCCTATATAGGAAGTACATGTAGTGTTATGTATACATAATATTGCCCCTATATAGGAAGTACATGTAGTGATATGTATACATAATATTGCCCCTCTATAGGAAGTACATGTAGTGATATGTATACATAATGTAGCCCCTATATAGGAAGTACATGTAGTGATATGTATACATAATACTGCCCCTCTATAGGAAGTACATGTAGTGATATGTAAACATAATATTGCTCATTTGTAGGAAGTACATGTAGTGATGTGTATACATAATATTGCCCCTATACAGGAAGTACATGTAGTGATATGTATACATAATGTAGCCCCTATATAGGAAGTACATGTAGTGATATGTATACATAATACTGCCCCTCTATAGGAAGTACATGTAGTGATATGTAAACATAATATTGCTCATTTGTAGGAAGTACATGTAGTGATATGTATACATAATATTGCCCCTCTATAGGAAGTACATGTAGTGATATGTATACATAATGTAGCCCCTATATAGGAAGTACATGTAGTGATATGTATACATAATACTGCCCCTCTATAGGAAGTACATGTAGTGATATGTAAACATAATATTGCTCATTTGTAGGAAGTACATGTAGTGATGTGTATACATAATATTGCCCCTATACAGGAAGTACATGTAGTGATATGTATACAACAATGAATTTCAAGGGTGTTATCACGGCTTTCCCAGATTTAAACCCTAAACAAGTTTATCTGTTAAAAACAATCCTACACCTGTCCAAACTATTGGCCGAGGAACGTGTTTAGGTTTGTGTTTAGGATCTAAACACGTTGTTTATTTGGTGTACCTGTGGGTATGTATGCCAAAAATTCGATGTCTCTCCTCCAGTATGTAGACTTGGTATGTCCCATATCTTCAGGTACCTGTGTATGCACAGGGTTTTATATATTTGGTCTACTTACTATGATACAGTTCCCTTATCGCAATGACTTGTTATGCTACTGATGGGATGGGCGTCCCAGTCTGATGAGGGGCGGTCGGGTAGCCTAGTGGTTAAAGCGTTCGCTCGTCACGCCGAAGACCCGGGTTCGATTCCCGACATGGGTACAATGTGTGAAGCCCATTTCTGGTGTCCCCCGCCGTGATATTGCTGGAATATTGCTAAAAGCGGCGTAAAACCATATTCACTCACTCACTGATGAGGCGGCTGAAATCTCCGTATAGAGTTGCCTCTGTCTATATTTAGACGTGCACTGGACCTAAGGTTTGAATTCCAGTGCCACCCGAATTATGTTTCTCAGTCTGTCAGCACCATACCGTGCTTCTGGGTTCCACCAAAGTGGTAAATGTCAGAGACCTTAGGCTTTCCTCCCACATCAAACTGACACGTCGTGATATAACTGGAATATTGCTTAGCGGTGTTAAACTCAACTCATGTTCACATGTCGTGTTTCAGATTCTGGGCTTCGTGCTGCTGGTGTTTGGCATCATGGTCAAGGTGCAGTCCGACGTCATCCAGAACCTGTTCCAGTCCCTCATAGACATGGCCAAACAACAGGCGAAGTCCGCCATAGGCTCCGGCTTCGACCTGCCCACCGACAACTTCAACATCAACGACCTTGTGGGCGGCCTCGCCATCGTCTTTATCATCATCGGTGTGGTGATGTTGTTTATCGGAGTCCTCGGCATTGCGGGGGCGTGCTGCATGGTGAAGTGTATGATTGTGTTGGTGAGTTGATTCATTACGTAGTTCGTACCCTGGCCATACAACACGTGTTGACGTACACCGATGACGACGCACATTGCGCTAAAGTCCTTGTGACGTACACCGATGACTAAATATGGCTTTGCAAGTAATTTTGACATTCATTGATAGCAAAATAAATGGTATATTAATAAAATTTGACATACATCGATAGCTAAACAATGGTCCTTCAAGGATGTTTGACGTACAATGGTCATACAGGTACGTTTGACGTACATTGATAGCTAAACAATGGTCATACAGATACTTTTGACGTACAATGGTAGCTAAACAATAGTCATACAAGTACTGTGTCACATACAATGATAGCTAAACAATAGTCATACAAGTACTGTCACATACAATGATAGCTAAACAATGTTCATACAAGCACGTTTGACGTACAATGGTAGCTAAGCAATAGTCATACAAGTACTGTCACATACAATGATAGCTAAACAATAGTCATACAAGTACTGCCACATAAATGATAGCTAAACAATGGTCATACAAGTACTGTGTCACATACAATGATAGCTAAACAATAGTCATACAAGTACTGTCACATACAATGATAGCTAAACAATAGTCATGCAAGTACTGTCAAATACAATGATAGCTAAACAATAGTCATACAAGTACTGTCACATAAATGATAGCTAAACAATGGTCATACAAGTACTGTGTCACATACAATGATAGCTAAACAATAGTCATACAAGTACTGTCACATACAATGATAGCTAAACAATAGTCATACAAGTACTGTCACATACAATGATAGCTAAACAATGGTCATTCAAGGATGTTTGACGTACAATGATAGCTTAACAATTGCCATACAATAACAGTGTCCCGTACAATATAGACATACAGACATGGATGTATATACAGTAGAATATGCTTAGAGTCGCCACACCTCGGGACGTTGCTGATGCTGTATGACATGTTTCAGTATCTCATCGTCAACGTCATCTTCCTCATCAGTCAGATTGCTCTGGTCGCCATCGCTGCATCCAACAGAGGCATCGTAAGTATTTCAGACCATTAACTATACAGTGAAACCCCGGTATTCTGCTCCTCTTTATAACGCTGAACCTGCAGTCAGGGGTGTTCTATAAGGAGCATCTTCGTATACACAAGTTGCCCGTAAAACTGATTCGTTCATCCGAACAATTTCATTCAGAAGGGTACCGTCCGGATCAGCTTCGTTTACCGTAGCCCTTCATCTGTTCGTCTAAATTCGCCCCATGACTGTTCAGCCCTAATTATAGCACATTCAATACACAGCGTGTTTGAAATGCAGCAGGATACCCTCACTTTCTAGGTTTCACCACGTTGCTATTACCATATACTCCGGCATTGTGTTTAATTATCTTCAATAGTGCATCATATTTCGAACTGTCATAATGTATAATGTGTTTAATTTTGTTTCTGTAACCGGCACCTAGTTTGTCCATATGTACATTATTATTTATCTTATCTCATCTCATCGAAAGTTATTTAAAAAAAAATGATTGTAGATCGGAAACAAAAGCCGGTACGGGTTTTGGAAACACAACCGATTTCTTTTTTCGATCTAGAATCTTTATTCAAAGTTCTCTTACAATTAAATAAAGTATACGTATTTGGAGGTAAGTGATCAAGGAAGTAGGATGTAAGGAATTGAAGGTGCAGAAAAGCGCTGCGCACTTTTGAGGACCATACTCACGGCATGACCCGTGAAGATCCGGGGTAGAATAGGTCTTCAGCAACCCATGCTTGCCGTAATAGGCGACTATGGTTGTCGTAAGAGGCGACTAACAGGATCGGGTGGTCAGGCTCGCTGACTTGGTTGAAGCATGTCATTGATGCCAATTGCGTGGATCGATGCTCCTGATATCAATCACTGGATTGTCTGGTCCAGACTCAATTATTTACCGCCGCCATATAGCTGGAATATTGCTGAGTGCGGCGTAAAACAACAAACCAACCAACCAACAACAGTGGCACATAGAAAACCGATTCAAAACGAGGAACCTATACCGTAACCACATATGTCACAACACGTTCTACCCTTGCAACGGTCAGCGTGCTTCCCCAGACTAGATATGTACGTGTATACACCTGTTCTGACGAAAGGAGGCAAAAATAGGTCAGGAAATCTACTGAGGGCGGCTCGTGTGTTGAATAAATAGAGGATATTAATTATATTGCCTCTGTGACTTGATAAGTGGGTTACTTTGAAAACCATAATGTCGTTAAGACAGTAGTTCGTCAAGTAGGGGAGTGGCAATCGAGTGAAATACCGATTTTATGTTTTCAGGAAAATATGGTGTTTCAACCCTAAATATGTAAAAACGTAATCAATATCGGTAATCGTTATTACATGATCTATTCGAAAAAATGTCGTTCCAAAAAGATTTAGGTTTTTGTTAGTTTGTGGTTTAATCCCGCACTCAACAATATTCCAGCTATATGGCGGCTGTGGGTAAATAATTTGGACCAGACAATCCAGTGATCGATATTGTGAGCAATCAACCAAATTACCGAGCCTGATCACCCGAAGAATTTAGTCACCTCGTATAACCAGGATAGATTGCTTGGGACCAATCCTAGCCAGGGGGTCCTGACTATTTAAGTCCCTATTTATAACTGAATGCATGAGTGAAGACATCCAGAAAGCGAGTAACAGACAGAGAGCAGCATCACAGTAAGGAGAGTTTTCACTACCGTAACATGACTCCATGTTTCTCCCCAGATCACCGACCCCCCTAAAGCTGGGCTCAAGTCTTCTCTCCAACAGGAGTACCAAGGCGTGAACGGCACCGACGTCACCTCCCTCTTGTGGAACGTCGTCATGAACGGGGTAAGACGCCGCACAGCGGTGATCTACTTGGCTCTGTCACAGCGCTAGAACCAAGACCGTAAAATACAGAATACCTCAACAGTTTTAACAAGGCAGATAGACATTAAAAAAAAGAACACTGAGACGAACAGTGACGCTAATTTGTTTATATTATCTTTTGTAAAACAAGAAGATTAAGTCAATATATGTTTCTCGTGTAGCTGCAGTGTTGCGGTATCGATGACTCTCAGGACTTCTTAAATGCAACTAAATGGACCAGTGTTTGGGGTCCCGGGACAACCCCCAACTTCCAGACCCCGGCTGCCTGCTGTAAGTCTGGTTTGTTTACGGATAGTGACAAGACATGTGCGAAGACCCCGACAACAACCAACAACAACAAAGACACCGTGAGTGGCTTGTGGGGTGGCGGTGAGATTTGTCTTATGACTATCATATTTTGCCGCCCCCTTTAGTTTTATTACCATTTTTCATGCTACCCTATATGTCACATTTTTCGTGACCCCTTCTCTATATTTGTCATGACCCCCTCTCTATATTTGTCATGACTCCCAATCCCTGAATAATGACCAGATGTAGATTTGTTTAATTGAAAACTGGGACCCCCTTAATTTCCCCATATGATATAAGACCACTTCCTTAATACTGGACGTATTAAGTTCTTTCCTTGGTACTATCAATACTTCGGTTTGGTACTCTGCGTAATTGGCACCAATGGTTTCAAGTGCATTTTCGGTACTTTTAGAACCATTGGCACTCTCGGCATCCTTACAGAATATTGCTGTCAGATTCACCTCTAAAATGTCACTTTTTAAGTAGGTAAAAATCATAACAGCAGTAGTGGCGTTCTCAAGCAGCGTCCCATTGGGGTCCAGCAACAGATGATTGCAGTTCTGTGATGTATGTTTCAGGGGTGCTATGAGAAGATATGGGACTTCATCTTCAAGGGCACGACCTTCATCATCTTTGCGTGCGCTGACATTGGTGGTTTTGTAAGTAACCTTACTCGTTCAGTGCGCTGACATTGGTAGTTTTGTATGTAACCTCAATCGTTCTGTGCGCTGACATTGGTGGTTTTGTAAGTAACCTTACTCGTTCAGTGCGCTGACATTGGTAGTTTTGTATGTAACCTCAATCGTTCTGTGCGCTGTCATTGGTGGTTTTGTAAGTAACCTCACTCGTTCTGTGCGCAGTCATTGGTGGTTTTGTAAGTAACCTCACTCTTCTGTCTCTCTTGTGGGTGGTGGGGTGGTGATTTAGGTAACTGTGAAGGTGAGGCTGTCCGTATGGTCTACACAATGACTGGATCGATTTCCTGAAGAAGAAAAAGAAGAAGAAAATTATTTATTAAATAGCCACACATTGTAAAAAAGTGTGACAATTTAAATATTCATAAAATATACACTGCCAGACCATATGGTCAATGAAGCATGCAATACAGCATATATACACATAGGCATTAGATAACAAGATGTATATAAAGATTAAAATATATATTCCTGGGGTTAATATTTAATTTACTTAGGATAAGATAGGGTTATAGCGAAAGTCGTTGTTCTTGGCTGAAACATTTGGGATAATTCAGCGCCCAGGCGTGATATAAACCAATCATTCCGCATTAAGAGTACGTTCTGGTTTTGATTCATTGATATAAGAAGATGTCTTTTAGGGGCGAAATTACTCATTAGTTATATTCACGGTTTCACCGTTCGAGTCCAATCTGTTTCCAATCCTGAGAGTGGAAGAGCCACGCGAGTCTGTGTAAACTAAAGGATGAATAGGCCACGTGTTTAGATCCATGGGCATCAAAGTCTGTATTATGAGAGGCGATCGTACATATTTATGATCTGTTTCATAGACTAGCTCTGTTTAATACCAATAAACCATCACGAGACGACTCTCTGATATCTACCTGTACTGACCATGGTCGATGGGTATCCAGTTGTTAGATTCGATTCTGCTGTTTGTTGATATACCAAACCAAGGAACACCAGCATACTATCCCCTCCCATACTTGCCCTTTTCGCGAACACCACTAATTTGCAGTGATCCATTTAAATAATTGTTAACGCCGTTTAGCCACCCAGGGGGTCTGTTTCGGCGGATAATCGAGACTGGTTTTTTCTTTCGTTGACGTTTAATATTTCTTCACAGGCCCTGCTGACAATTTTCTCCGGGATTATCCTGCATCAGATCCTTCAGAAGAACAAGGTCGGAAACATGGCCTAGACGAGTTACATCTGGTCAGAGGTGAGTCATTACATGGCCGAGGTGAATCATCAGCGTTAGATATTTACAAGGTGGGGTAAGGTGACAGGGGGATTATTGTAGCCTTAGTGCACTTATATAGAGACGTGCATGCACGTGTGTGTGGCTCCGTGTACGAGTCCGGATTACAGTGCTTGCCCACTGAGATGCCCCACTGAGACGCAGTATACTGACTCCGAGCCGACCAGTCCTTGTTTTAGCCCCTTCATGCCGAGAGCCAGGCAGGGTAACAAGCAGCATGTTATATACATTTTGGTATTGCTCTGCCTAGGGATCGAACAACCGACCTCGCGCTCTTCGGGCAGACACTCTTTCCACTAGACCACGTAGACGATCAATGTTTACAAGGTTGCACGGCTCAGTGGACGCCTTCACTACCGGCTGATTTACATTAATTATTTCGTTGTTACGATATTCCTAACCAGGGGCAAAAGAAATGTTTGATTTTCAAATGATAACATATTAAGTAAGCGATATTTTAAAAAGAATGACACTGGCGCATAGACAGCACTCAAAGAATACTTCTGCATTGTTGTATTTTGTGATAATTTTATTTATTTAAAAAAAATTAAAAGTGAAAGAGATATATGGCATAGGACCCAAGTGGTGATAGGTATGTTGGACATGTTATCTTTGTAAAGTAACACATTTGCGTTTCGGCACATATTCACAACATTTAAAACATGGTCATGTTGTTGCAATTCGTTCTTTATTGAACCAATTTATTTTTAACCCACATTACTCAAATTCAGCAACAGTTATTTCCAGTTATAATGACATAAAAACAACTTCAGTATACTTCCATTTGCCCCCAGTCTAGATCTACATGTAGATAACAGATTTACAGCAAGCAGGCTTAAGGGGAAAGTTTGACTGTCTTGTGCCTCTTCACACACCCACTACCCCAAACGACGTGTATTAATCTCCGTGTGTTAATCTCCGTGTGTTAATCTCCGTGTGTTAATCTCCGTGTGTTTATCTTGCAGAACCCCGACGCCTGAGCAATGCTGTGATCTCCCCGAGGCTGAAGTCTTTAGAATCTTGCTGTATTTACTTTAAAAGTATTTGTTTTGTACATTGTGTAAAAATGATTCTTGATTATTGTTGTGTGGACATGTCCAAATGTGACATCAGTGACAGAATCAGGGGAGAGGTAGGAATGGGATTCAGCACCTTTTGAAATCTCATAACGGCCATTATTTCATGCCCATCTCCACCCCCTCCCCCAACCCCCCCCCCCCCCCCCCCCCCCCCCCCCTCCAATCCCCAACCCTCCCAATATATCTCTGTATTAATTTGTTCACCCCTAAACAGGAAGCAGGGCTTCAAACCTTGACCCCTCAATCTATTTGACATTTGTATGCATAAACATGCTGTAAAATTTATTCGAACATTTTGACAATATTTGGTCATTATAAATACGATCATTTTAGGTGTTTTAAGCTTGTAATGCCATCATAGCCTGTAAAGGCTCACATGCGCCCAGGTTTGTTTTAAAGGCTTTGTCTTTCATCACGTCAAATGTTCTGTATAATATAATTTATTAGGAAAGGGAAAATAGGAATATAAATGAAGCATTTACCTATAATTGGTTCTTTACCGGTGACAATTCTTAGTGTTCGAAAGTTCTTAATACACAAGGAATTGTTTCCTGTATATATCACTATTTCCCCTCTCACGTTGTTTGTACATAGATAGGAACTTGTTATCTTTGATATATACATGGCAGACATGAGACCTCGCTAATCCGGACGGTTACAACAAGGGTAAACGGGTTCCCTGATAAACCTTTGTTACAAGACAATCGCATTGAATTCGAGTGTACAAGATTAACGGGGGATATGTATTCAAGCGATGGTTGAATGAAATATTCATGATATATACGTGATATAGGCGAAGCACACGAAACATGCTTTTATACACAGACGTTTGCAATATGACACCAAAACGTCTTCCCGTAGCCGTTACAGTGCGTCTACCGTTACGATAAGGGCTGTGTCGGAAGAATGTTCTGATATCATATGCGTCAGTATCAGTATTATGTTGTATGTTATTCCATGCGATAGAATTTGTATGTATTTATGACTGTATAGAGATGTATTTGTTTTGATGTAGTGCCATCCGTCCGTAGTGAGAAATCTTATTCTTGTCCCGAATATAATTTGTTTACAATATTGATTTTCTTCAGATTTTATGTAAATGAGACAAACCCATTTGCAGCATTATACACCATCCTTTGTTGATAGGTGAGCCAATATACGTGTTTCTTACGAAGGAGAACATTATAAATGTACACTGAAACAGGCCACAATAATATATTAAATTGAATTGAATTGAATTTCGATTACATACATGGCTTTTTGTATTTTTAAAGTAATATTTTCAGACTGACACAGCTGTGGTGAAACTGTCATTATCATGTTCAGTCGACGTGGTTAAAGGAAGGGGTTTCAAATTTCGATTTCGGTTAAAAAACTTGAGACATACCCTCAAACATCCCCATAAACTCTAACTGTAAAACTGCTGACGTCCTGAAATAGATAACACTCATAGTAGCATTGCAAATGTGTTATCGAGCCATAGGACATCAGAAGTGTTGCGCATAAATATGTTTTGAACAGGCACGAGCTTTCTTGTACTTCGTCTAAGTTTCATCTCCGTTGACGATGAGAGCAAAATATGACGACGCCATGTATAAACTTGAAATGCTTTTAAAGAATTGCGAACGTTATTTATCATTTTGAAAACTTTCAAACAACCTCCAAAATGGAATGAAAATGTTTATCTGACGTCGAAATTTCAACCATTACCAATAATCACGCAGTATAAGCCACACGTGAAGAGGGTAGTTGCCGTATTAGACTGTCTGTAGTACTACGCCGTCAGGACCGCTTTACCAACAGCCAGCTTTAGCTATCGATCAATCCGACACACAAAATAACACGGTAAATTGCATCCAAGTATCACGCGGGCGGCAACCGTTCACCCAGCGAGGACAAGAATTTCAAACGGGTGTGTATCTTTCAAAGCGGAAATGATGTGTGAGGTAGGTCTTCGTGCACCTATAGTGCCTGTAAATAGATACTGACAGCGTCGTCGTTGTAGGAAAGTGAGACAGTGCTGTAGAAGATGTTGAAAGGACGTTGTAGAATTAGGTTGACAACGTTGCTGAAGGTAGTTCACAGGTTGAATAACAACACGGTGAATATTCCCACACAACTGAGAATGTTCGTGAAGCACAATTTCCCAACACAACACCAATTACTTGCACTGCTTATTTCATTCGGTGTGATACATGTTTACAAATGTGAAAAGAATAATGTGTACACTTGAATCTGAGCTAATACGTGTTTTGTCATGTTATTCTTTCTCACTCTCGTGTTTATTGGCGTCGAATTGTGACCTGAAGACAAGAACACATTTGGTCACAAACGAATAATTCTATAATTTCCATAAATGAAGTGAAGGCTCACAACATGAAATATTAACCCCCGTTAGCCCACTCCCTTATCCACACAAGCAACATTAACGGGGTTTCACAGCTATGAATACATGACATTCCGTCCATATGACCATCTGCTGTGTCCGTCCATCTGCTTTAGAACTATATTTTTGTACATACTATGTGTATTTGCTGTTGACCAGATTTATATTGACATATTATACGTTCTTGTTAACCTTTGAACCTGTTGTGATTCTCTCGAGACATGTGTGAACACTTGATCCGTCTACACAATTTACCTGCTGTCGTAATAAAGTTAATATTTCTCTTATCTTAATTGTTGTTTCGTCAATCTCCCAAATATAAAACATTACAGGATAGTAAACCATAACATTAACACAAAACACGTACGTGTAGGAAACTATACTGAACCGCAAAAAAAAACGTCACCACAAGTCACATTGCATGAAAAGTTGTCATTTACTGTATGGCAGATGAGAGAGAGAGAGAGAGAGAGAGAGAGAGAGAGAGAGAGAGAGAGAGAGAGAGAGAGAGAATGGCGACTTCGTGGGGAACGTTATTCTGATGCTTGTGTTGTTGAGAGAGATTCGTTGGGTGTTCCGAGCATCATGGTGTGGGGTGGAATTGGTCTTGCACAGAGGGTCGGCCCTGTGGACTTCCAGAACATCGGCCCAGGGAGAGGCAATGGTGTCACAGCAGCTCGGTACATTGATCAAGTCTTGAAACCACACCCATACCTCATTTGGCACGTCGCCGCAACCACGAGTTTCAGCATGACAACGCCCGTACCCACACTGCGAGAGCAACAAGAGACTTCCTCCAGCAGAATGGCATCAGAACCATGCAGTGGCCTGCCCTCAGTCCCGGTTTAAATCCCATTGAACACCTGTGGGACGAGCTTCAAATACGGCTGAATACAGTATAGTAAAACATTACAGTATAGTAAATCATTACAGTATAGTAAAACATTACAGTACTGTGAGTCATTACAGTATAGTAAAACATTACAGTACTATGAACCATCACAGCATAGTAAAACATTGCAGTACTGTAACCCATTACAGTAGGGTAAACCATTACAGTATAGTAAAACATTACAATATCGTATTACCATATTGTAAAACATTACAGTACTGTGAACCATAACAGTATAGTAAAACATTGCAGTACTGTGAGTCATTACAGTATAGTAACACATTACAGTACTATGAACCATTACAGTATAGTAAAACATTGCAGTACTGTAACCCATTATAGTAGGGTAAACCATTACAGTATCGTAAAATATTACAGTATAGTAAAACATTACAATATCGTATTACCATATTGTAAAACATTACAGTACTGTGAACCATTACAGTATAGTAAAACATTGCAGTACTGTAACCCATTATAGTAGGGTAAACCATTACAGTATAGTAAAACATTACAGTATAGTAAAACATTGCAGCATAGTAAAACATTACAGTACTGTGAACCATTACAGTCTAGTAAAGCATTACAGTCTAGTAAAACATTACAGTATAGTAAAAGATTGCAGTATAGTAAGGCATTACAGTACTGTGAACCATTACATTTTTCTGAACCATTAAAGTATTCTAAATCATTACAGTATACTAAAACATTACAGTATAGTAAAACATTACAGTCCTGTGAACCATTACAGTATAGTAAAACATTACAGTATAGTAAAACATTGCAGCAGAGTAAAACATTACAGTACTGTGAACCATTACATGTTTTAACCATTACAGTAGAGTAAAACATTACAGTATAGTAAAACATTACAGTCCTGTGAACCATTACAGTATAGTAAAACATTACAGTATTTAAACATTACAGAATAGTAAAACATCACAGTATAGTAAAACATTACAGTATAGTAAAACATTACAGAAAAGTAAAACATTACAGTATAGTAAAACATTACAGTATAGTAAAACATTACAGTACTGTGAACCATTACAGTATAGTAAAACATTACAGTACTGTGAACCATTACAGTATAGTAAAACATTACAGAATAGTAAAACATTACAGTACTGTGAACCATTACAGTAGATTAAAACATTACAGTATATTAAAACATTACAGTATAGTAAAACATTACAGTATAGTAAAACATTACAGAATAGTAAAACATTACAGTACTGTGAACCATTAAAGTATAGTAAGACATTCCAGTGTAGTAAAACATTACAGTATAGTATACCGTTACAGAACAGACCATAATAGAAAAGTGAACAGGGCCGTACAGTGAACCATTGAAGGATTATGTTTTGTTTCTTGTGCATTCATTGAGGCATAGCTGTCGCAAACTGTACACAATCGGGTTGCGTAACCTGAACCATTTTCTAACAAATTTGAGAGTGTCATAATTCGATGAAAAACACACATAATTGCCAAAGTAGTATTTTATGCAATACTTTGCCGTATCTTACATACTTTCGTCATGTTTATGGCAACAGTTTTGGATTGTTACACATCTATACATGCACAAGAATTCACGACCCTCTTCAAAGGGAAGAAGCGAAGACTTATATCACTACGCTGGGAATTCCATGCGAATTTTCCTATGAGTACACGACGATTTTGTTTGGAATTTTGCAGAATTGCGTCCCTTGGGCACGCCAGAAACCTATGAATGTGGGTTCCAATCCCGGTTCACCCCGATTATGTTTCTAGGTTTGTCAGCACCATACCCGTCATCGTGGGTTTCACCGAAGTGGTAACCGTCTGAGACCTGCATCACTTCGAGCTTTCCTCCCACATTAAGCTGACACGCCGTGATACAACTGGAATACTGCTCAAAGCGGCGTTAAACCCAACCCACTCACTCACAAAAGGAACGTGTAAAGTCGGAACGGTAAGGTACGCATGAAAGTCAAAGAATCCGACAAACAAAATATATTTCAGTGAAACACCGTTAATCCCAGGGGAAGAGTACTCCAACGATTAGCTAATTCGGAGTTTTGTTAATCTGGACGTTATAGCGCGGAACGGTCCGGATTAACTACAATTTGGGGCAGAATAAAGTATACCGAGATTGGTTTTTTATGTAACTGAAAGTCGAAAGAACTGTTGTTAAATTTGATTATGTCTATTTATAGTATTTTACAGCACTCAGTTTGTAAAAAGTGGCTGGGTAATTTTGTGTGGCAATAAACTGGTTCAATGAAGACTGGGTTTGAAATGTGCCGCAAAAAACAATTTTATGATTTTCAAAGATAAGATGTTCGTGATACCTACCAGTAGTTGTGTATTATGCGATTTAAAAATGTTTTAAAGCAAATTATATTTAAAATGATAAAACCATGTCGAAGTAATCTTTCAGTGCTGACTAAGCGCCTGTGCAGCACATGTTATCGATATAATATCGCTTTCTTTAGATATTTTGAATCGAAAATCAAACATAACTTTAGGTTTCATTTTATAATAGAAATATCGAATTTCCATATGGCAGCAATTTCTCATCGGCACCTGATATATACTGGATTCAAATGTTATGGATCATGAATTTTTTAAATATTTTTTATGAAATTATGTGCTCAGTCTTCCCCACAAAATATCCCTATAACTATTCATGATCCCTAACTTATTTTGATCAATATACTTAAACTAATCCTTGTGCACAAAATTAATATTACGGGTTTGTCGAACCTGAAATTCTTTCTTGATACAAATTCGATTCGAACTCGAGTTTTGTTCTTCCGCTATGGCTTCACCGTATCCAGGCTCTCGTATCGTAACGCGGAGAATATTCATTGACGCCCCACCCCAAACCCCCCACTCACCCTACAATGTTTGTGATTTCATAGCCATTCAAATCTTGCCGAACGTTTCATAAAGAGCACGTAGGTTTGCGCAGCGAGTCTTACAACTGGCTCTATACATCAAACCATTATTACGTTGAGAACTTATGGGTCGGTGACGGGTGTCCGGTGTCAGTGCTCGTGAATAGCTTTGCACTATCCGGGTAGCTGAGTAGTCTCCCGGTAGTTACGGTGGGGTACGGACGTAACGGTATTGCACAGAGTACTTCTAAATTGTGGTAAGTATATAGCTTTGGATTTACCACTGTCTTAACTCCTCTCAGGTCGATATTCCGGAGTTGACTTCATATCTGTCGTATATTTGTTTAGACTAAATTATGGAGTGCGCCCGACTGTCTTGTTAATATGCGGCCATTGTACCCGAGGCTTGTACTCCTCTGGTCGTGTTCGACACCGGATTTATTTTAATGTTCTCGTTAAAAGTTTAAGATTCTTTATACATGTATGCTTAGTAAGAAACTTAAATACTTCACGAAATACTTATTTTAGCAGTGAAGTCATTATACTCGGTGACCCAGTGAGGAACTTAAAGCGACAAAACCCTTTCCACAATTCTAAGAAATCCGTGCTCAAAGCGGAGTTCATTGTACGATTCCAACTTTATCATAAGCAGGTGCTTGTGAATCACTATCAGATAGTGATGACACCAGGTGTTCGTTTAAAGGTGAGCATATCCTGCTCCACCTGGGGCACCCGTCAAGAACACATGCAAAGGCAAGTCATATTGTCACTGGAAAAACAAGGGAACATTTGGTCAAGAAGGAGGCAGAGGCATGCAAATCATTGTAAATGTTTATTCAGTATATTTATTGGAGATTACTGAGTATAATATCAACGTTAATAACGGGATTACCACTACGTCTTCTATCTGCTCTGAACGGCTTCTAAACTGGGCAAAAGCAAGTATACAGCCATGTTTGATGGTGGCTACAAAAGAAACAACCAGGAACTGGTTACTAGTATTCGATGGTGATGTACAGTCAAACACCATAATGTCGAACTTTGATGTGTCGAATGTACGGTTGTCTCAAAGTAAAAACTTCGTCCCTTTTTTATTCATCATTTTCGGTTGTGTGGTGTTAAGCAACATGTTTTGGAAACATCGTCAGCAGTGTTCTAACTTATGTACAAATAATATACTAGAAAAACTATTTTATTTTAATCATTATAATCTAGCACGGGTTTCACCTTGCTCAATGTGATGTTCAAGCTTTTTTCATACTGAGTCATAATGTGAGTCTGGGTACTGCGATGCTTTATATCGTGCATGTCAACTCTCTTTGTGGTTTCCTTGAAGATGATTAAACATGTCCAAAGACATAATCTTTCATTCAAACACCCTTTTTTTAACTCCCCAAATCACTCAGTGGTAAGATTTCAGATCTCTGGGCCTTCATCTTTCAAATGAGATGATTAATTCATACACAATTTAAGTTTTATCTATCAATGTAATGAATGATTTATTGATGTTTTAATGCCATAATGAATCTGAGACCCATTGTTTAACTGCGCGATGTCATCATGCCATAGTTTCAGAAAGCTTTTTCACAGTTATTGTCATACAGTAAACTACGGTTGTGACGAACGCAGAGAGACCACTAACTTTAGTTCGTGATAACCTTAGTTCGTTTTAAGCATTTCGACTAAAATGATCGAGCTACACCATCATGTCGCTAAAGATACTGTGTTTGTGCCAAAGCTGGACATCCACTGACAATGTGTTGGACAGTCTCATTAAAATCATGGCATAATCTACATTTCATATTTACATTTTGATGCAAAATCACACATTGACGGTTTCGAGTGGGAAGTGACTGGTCCTGAGCAGCAAACAGAAAGCCTTCTGTTCCACTTTTCATGCCAGCCGATTTCATCCAAGCAAAGGACTCTGCAGGGTTGCTGACCTTCTCAACACACTACACATAAACTTGATGCAGTGGTCGTTCAGATTGCCTCTCCTTGAAAAACTGAGTCTGGGCCGATTTGATATGGCACTTGGCTTGGTTGACACTCATTTCTGTACTGTCCAGCAGTACAGAACCATCATCAAAATCAACACTGACATTGAGATTATGTCCCACATCCTTGGCTCGTTTAAGAAAAATGTGGAATGCCTTGTTTTCATCATGAGTCTTGACATGCTTCACAAGAGGATCATCAGACTAAAAAATGTGTGCAAAAGTGCACAATACAAATCAACCACACCCTACCAGTATAATTGGTAAATATACATGTAAGCTATTGAGGGAAGGGCGAGGGTGGTGGGATCTATTGTCTAACATGATTCTTCGCGTGAGGGTGTCAATACACTGAAGTTAATGTTTCGTCCAAGCAACAACACCAACAAAATATGAAAGGACTTCTACAGCATAAGTATTTGTGGCTTCAACTTTATTGCGAGCGTTCAGCTCTGAACTTCAGATTCTCTTAAGTCCCCATTTGTACTCTGCCCGAAGTTTTTCCTTGATATGACACTGTTGACTGTTCATGTCGGACAGAGTGCTGTAGCAAGATGGTGCTGTCAGGTAGTTGATGCCACGACACACCACCTGGCCTATGTAATGTTGTTGACATAGTTGTTTCCCTTAGATGTGTCAAGAATCTATGGCCGTGGGCTCGAATGCCAATGTTACCAGGTTTGCCAGCACCATAGCCGTTGTTTTGGTTTTCATCACAAACTTTGCTTTGACGGTTTTTTTAATTATTATGATGCTTGTGCTTCTTCATATGTAATACATTATTTGTAGTTTCAGTCTCAATAAAACTGACCGCCTCCGTGGTCTATTGGCTGAGCGTTTGTCCCCGGGGAGCATACAAAAGATGTTAAAAGGTGGTATATGTTGTTACCCTGCCGGATAAAACAATGACTGGACGTCTCGGAGTCAGTCAAGTGTGTCTGAGTGGGGTTTTTATGTTAAACATTAGCCCGGACTAGTACAAGCACACACACACACGCACGCACACACACACACACACGCACGCACGCACGCACACACACACACACACGTGCATCTACGTCGCTATGTAAGTGTAATAATCTTGAACGCGAATCTAACTTCATTGCACCTCACCTAAATAAGATCTTACACCGATACGACCCTTCTCTTCATGACGATCTAACGACCCCTCTCTTCATGACGATCTAACGACCCCTCTCTTCATGACGATCTAACGACCCCTCTCTGCATGACGATCTAACGACCCCTCTCTGCATGACGATCTGACGACCCCTCTCTGCATGACGATCTAACGACCCCTCTCTGCATGACGATCTAACGACCCCTCTCTGCATGACGATCTAACGACCCCTCTCTGCATGACGATCTAACGACGCCTCTCTGCATGACGATCTAACGACCCCTCTCTGCATGACGATCTAACGACCCCTCTCTGCATGACGATCTAACGACCCCTCTCTGCATGACGATCTAACGACGCCTCCTTAAAGGGTTGAATCAGGCGAACCCTTAGCGACCAATCAAAATGAAGGATTCGTTTGAATAAATGAGCTAATCAGATGTCAGCTTTCTAAAACAATTATTATTTCCTATCCCTTTAGGAAATTTCAACCTTTGCAAACAAAAAACGCCATAGAAACACAAATGTAGTTCATGCTTTTCGGTATAGATTCATGACAGGATGTATAAAATATCCACAATATATAAATAGCGCAGCTTTATTATTTTGCAATCGGATCTCTCCAGTTATATTCGTTTTCGATGAACAGAAATCAGCATGTCGGGTATAGATTCATGACATGTTCTATAAAATATCCACAATATATAAATAGCGCAGCTTTATTATTTTGTAATCGGATCTCTCCAGTTATATTCGTTTTCGAAGTACAGAAATCAGCATGTCTGAATGCTTCGTTCACTCATACCGAGAATTTAGGAGCCTCGCTGATAATAAGTCGCCTGACGCGACCTCCCACGGAGGTGTGCTCAGGTCATCAGGCAGTGTGGTGTCGTATCGGGGTGAAGATCTGATTTAATGACATTGTGGTATTATGAACATTGCCTACTCCCTACAAATCAATTTAATTTTCTGTCATTAATCTACGTAATCAGCGTATTATGATCATTGTAAACTGTAGCGATATGTGGAGAATGTCCCCCTTGTGACGTGGGGAAACGAACGTTTATATGCTCACGCTAAGGGAGGGAAGTGAGGTGCTACGATTGTTGTGGGGCGAAATGCTGAGAGTTGAGCCGAATTGAGAAGTCAAATCCGATATTGTTATCTCACAGTAGTTTTCTTGTTTGATTGTTTGTTGTTTAACGCCGAACTTCCAGCTGTATGACAACGGTCTGTAAATAATCGACAATCGGGACCATGCAGACCCCGAGCTCGTGTTGACAGAGACCAGACAATCCAGTGATTGACATGATGAGCATCGTTCCACGCAATTGGGAAACGGTGACATGCATCAACTAAGTCAGCGAGCCTGACCACCCGGTCCAGTTAGTCTCCTTTTGCCATAAGCATTGGTTGCTGAAGACCTATTCTAACCCGGATGTTCACGGTGTTGTCGAATACTTGTACATGTATTAGTAAGTCTATGATTTAAGAGTGAAGACGAACAACGTATAGAGCATGCCCAGGGAAATAAGTACAAGATATATGGGGAAAATGGTTTGAACCTGTGCCTTTTTTATGTATTTGGTAGGTTTTGAGAACGGAGACTTCGGTGCACTGCTGTCAGTGAAATAGAACGCTGCCGGAGTGGTCAGATCCTGCAAAGGGAGATAATTAAGAACAGAGAGACAGTACATCATACCTCAGCCTAGTTAGAGGTGGCACTGCATCTAGTGTTTCTGAGGCTGTGGGGTAGCCAAGTGGGTAAAGCGTTAGCTCGTCACGCCGAAGACCCGGGTTCATGGCTAGAATGTGTGGAGCCCATTTCTGGTGTCCCCCGCAAGTAATATTGCTAAAAGCGGCGTAAAACCATTGATATGACACGGCCGGGAATCGAGTCCCGACCTTCAGCTCTCCGGGCGGACGCTCTATCACTAGGCCACGGAGGCGGTCCATATGTTCAGGGACGCAAAAGGAGCAGGAGATGAGAGATTCTTTTGAACTTTTGAACCAGAGTTGATATATTTCACGTCAAAAGAAATGAGGTTGAGATTCCATTTATCATCCGAAATCATTCTTCCAACTTATTTTTAGTTCGTAAACAGTGATAACATGTGTCGTGAGTGTTAAAATGTACTGCTAACCAGCTTAGTGGCAAATACATTAATGATGTCATTTGATTGTGACGTCAAATTAACTGATGAGATCACATTGGTCTTCAGAGAATTGTGAGTGAGTGACTGCGTGAGGGTAAACGCCACTTTTAACTGTATTACACTTCAATTTAAAACGTATTTGATACGTATCCAGGTAATATCAAGGCGTGTCTGCTTGATGTGGGAGGAAAGCCCGAAGCTCCGACGTTTACCACTTTGGTGAAACCCACGAGCACGGGTATGGTGCTGACAAACCTAGAAACATAATCGGGTCCAACCGGGATTCGAACCCACAATCATAGGTTTCTGGCGTGCCCAAGGGACGCAACTCTGCACAGCGAATCGCGGCGCTTTAGACGACCGGCCACCCGTTCACCCCAGTGTCACCATATCTCCAAGCAGACATCGCTCGATCTCATCCAATCGATATATCTGACGACGTCATGATATGGGCTTCATGTGACAACGCGACGGTTGTTTTACGGGTATCGTAACTCTGACATGGTTGTAGCTTGTAGGTCGCTTTGAGGCCCGAGGCTGTGACGACTGAGCTGGTGCCTTGTTCCTGTCGTGGAACACAGCCGTGGGCGGAGACATGCCGACTGGTCGTAGCAATGTGGCGATCCTATCTCACACAGAGAATTATCTCAGTGTGTCTTGTGTGTTCTTGGATGTCAGCAGCCAGTCATGTTTGGGTCGATATATCGATGTTTCCTGAAACTGTATCGTAACATGTAGAGACAATAAAGATATTGAAATCAAACATTGAAAGCATTTACCTCACGAAAACAGGATTCCATTATGTAGTTTTTTAAAACATGGTACTGATGAAGAAGATATGAAATACAATTTCCAAGGACACTTTAAGACATTATTGATGATACATTCAAATGCTTGAATTAAAAAAAAATATATTTTCGTCTGATTGCGTAAGATTCTCTTAATAAATAATATTATTATTATCCAGCTATATCCAAATATTTATTGTTATATAAATGTTATATAAAAAAATATATTTGTTGCTTAAATCACATCTTGAAATTAATAATTATTGAAATGACAATTGATTATTTCATGATAAATAAAAGAGACAAAACACTTTCCATATTTATAAGAAATATCTGCCCAAAGCAGAGTCGATTGCACAGGTGCGGCCATATCACGAGCATGCATCAATGAATCACCATCTAAGAAATGAAAACATCTTTTATGCACTTGACTCCTCTATCAAACTAATACCTGAACAACATACGGTTCAGATGTTCAACTGTGATTCAGTTCCGTTCATTTCTGTCAAGGTCAAAGGTGACCCAGCCAGCTTGGGTGCGGAAAGTAAACTGTGTAGAGTCGCGTCGCTTAGATGTGCCAGGATCCGCTTCGAATTCGAATAACAACGTATATGGTTACTTCACTATCCATGTGAAATGAGGGGGTAGGGCAAGAAGTAGGCATACCCATGGGGACTAGTGATGCTTCCATCTTGTCGATTCGTCTCTTTATGCATACGGGTGGGCATTAGAGTCATTATAGGGGAATTCCGCCTCATCTGTTTCATGTATAGGTTTATTCTTAAAGATTCGACCCGTGAAGATCCGGGGTAGAATAGGTCTTCAGCAACCCATACTTGCCGTAAAAGGTGACTATGCATGTCGTAAGAGGCGACTAACGGGATCGGGTGGTCAGGCTCATGGCTGACTTGGTTGATGCATGTCATCGTATCCCAAATGTGTGGATCGATGCTCATGATGTCAATCACTGGATTGTTTGGTCCAGGCCAGATTATTTACAGACCACCGTCATATAGCTGGACTATTGCTGAGTGCGGCGTTAAACAAAAAAACAAACATAAAGATTCAGTGACATAAACATCAAGATACTAAGATAATATATCTGCCTTCAATATGTGCACAAAATTGTTTGATAGGTGCTACAACATTCATGGCCTCATTAAAGTTTTCAAAGAGTTTATGGTTGAACATTTCTAAATTTGACGCATCAATAACAAAAATGGTGTCAGATAGCCTATGTTCTGGTGTCATTTCAGGTGAACAACTGGATCGCCTTTACATATTAGTAAAGATTTGAAATGGACTTATATCAGGATGAATCAATCAATAAGTGATATTGGCTTGTCTTCCCAACAGTCGTGGAGCTTAGCAATGGTTGAATGTCTGAGAATGGGGTCGACTTTCTTGGAAGTGTGAACACTGGTGACAATCGCCACCTGTAGCCGATAGGGTATGACCTCCCTGTGAATGGCCTACCGTTGCGTAGCTAGGAAGTAAGATACAATAACACAAGGTCAACAGAGCAAAGAGGTAGCTGCGAAACTTCTTTGACGCTTTTCAGTCCAATTTTGCATGTTACTGCCTTAGCCAATCACCGACCCGTTCCACAGTTCTATATCCGACTGCATTGAATTTCTCTGACTGTGGTGTCTAATGCAATTCCCTATTCTAACTTACTTGTATCATATGTTGCCGTGTTATTTCCCGTGAAAAATTGACTTGCCTTTGCATGTGTGTACATGATAAAATGGACTCATATTTATATTAGTATGTTATTAGATCCGATCATTTGCAAAATACAGTGCATATGTTTGTCACTGGATTTGCATAAAAATTGTGGCGCAAATAATCCGATTACAATTCCGCAGTAGTTATGGTAAATAAAGTAAAAACTTTTTGCCCGGAACTGTAGAGCAGTTGTTATAAGATAGTAACTAGATGCCCCCTCACATGGCGGCATGTACAATAAAAATTATTTCAGGTCAACTAAATCTTTGTCTTTAGTCGGTCTTTCACTGGTGGATTATCTGATAAGCCTGTGCGTCAATGATAACACCGAGGGATTAATAACAAAGGTTGCTGTTTACTTAATCCCTGACGATGAAAACAAACCAACACGTAAATAGGTCGGTCATTGCGCTACAACGTACGTGCTGAAGTCAGTGTTGTCGTCCTCATGGCACCATCGTTCATTCTGCCAGCTTCTTGCATCTCACACAGATACTAAAATAGTCTACCTCAACAAGAACTGTGGCATCCCAGAAGGGACATTGTCGCCTTGTTGTATTGTCTCGTTTTAACTGATTTTAACACGTTTTGCTTGTTTTTTCGAGTGCGACGAGCGACAACGCGACAATGTCCCGTCTAGGTTTCCTTAGGAAGCAGTAAAGATGCATTTCACACTTCATGGGTTGAAGAATATTTTAGCCAGAGTCAAGGACGTAGACAAAAGGTTAAAAACGAAATCGATTAGAAAAAGAAATGCATACTTTAAATTTATAGGAAAATTGTGTGATATTAGTTTTATCAAACGTTTCGATCGGGGTATACATATATATGACGTCAAAGTGTTAATATATCCAGTATTGTATCGGTGAACCGTCAGAATATCTGACCAAATGCAGAACTCTGTAACAGTGGTATACAAAGTACTCGAGGTACCTACTCTATAGGCTATACCCTATTCATTACGGCCGATGTACCCGTATACGCTGCTGACGTCCTATGAATGTTCCATTATGTATTGGAGAAAACACGCTTACGAGGTTTTGGTAGACAGAGCATGCCCTGGGGGTCGGGAAAAACCAAGGGCGCGAAGCCCAGGGCATGCTCTGTCTACCAAAACCGAGGGAAAGTGTTTTTCCATACTTATAAACCGAAAAAAGAAACTTCAAAAAACATTTATCAACATTTTTATGTTTCGAACATACTTTCCATGAACCTTAGGAAACGCGCGTAAAATATCTGTTGCTGGCGTTTGGATCTTGAAATGGACATTCTGAAAAACAACGTGGCCCACAACACCTCTGTAGCCTTGTGGTACACTTACTGGGCTACAGATATGGAGGTTGCGAGTTCGATTCTCAGGAATATAAAGAAAACATTTGTCATTTGATTTTACATTTCATTACAGGTTTCAATCTGAACGGAAGTTACATTAATAAAATACCCAGGACATTATATAAAATCCCAGGGATATTATAGCAAATATGACTAGAATATCCTATAAAATTCCAGGGATATTATATAAAATCCCAGGGACATTACAACGTCCCTGTTTATGAGATTTAACCCGACTGGAAAGTAAAACCTCACAATAGGTTTTAATGCCTATAGAAAGAAGTCTCTTACTTAATAGCGATCCCAATGAATAGGTTTATAAGTAGAATATATGTTGAGGGGGTCGTGGACCTTAGCAATGGCTGCATGTCTGAGAAAGGGGTGGACTTTCTTGGAAGAAGGAACACTGGTGACAATCGCCACCCGTAAAGCAGATAGTGTAGGACCCGCTGTGAATGGTCTACCCTTGCGTAGCTAGGAAGTAAGACACAATAACACAAGGTCAACAGAGCAAACAGGCAGCTGCGAAACATCAAAGACGCATTTCAGAACTTTGTAGCAGCGGTAACTGTCGTCACCGACACGTTACACAATTCCATATCTGATAGCACTGCAAGGTCTCTCTCTCTCTCTCTCTCTCTCTCTCTCTCTCTGGCTCTCTCTCTCTCTGGCTCTCTCTCTGGCTCTCTCTGGCTCTCTCTCTCTCTTGCTCTCTCTGGCTCTCTCTCTCTCTGGCTCTCTCTCTCTCCGGCTCTCTCTGTCTGGCTCTCTCTCTGGCTCTCTCTCTCTCTGGCTCTCTCTCTCTGGCTCTCTCTCTGGCTCTCTCTCTCTCTGGCTCTCTCTCTGGCTCTCTCTCTCTCTGGCTCTCTCTCTCTCTCTGGCTCTCTCTCTCTCGCATGATGACATGAATAGTAGCATCATAATTAGTAGTAGTAACAGACA
This sequence comes from Haliotis rufescens, assembly GCF_023055435.1. Lineage (NCBI taxonomy): Eukaryota > Metazoa > Mollusca > Gastropoda > Lepetellida > Haliotidae > Haliotis > Haliotis rufescens. The sequence continues at coordinate 44,655,397 of NW_025963780.1, forward strand.
TAGTAGTGGTGGTAGTTTTGTTTTTGTTTGTTTGTTTGTTGTTTAACGCCGCACTCAGCATTACTCCAGCTATATGACGGCGGTATATAAATAATCGACTCTGGACCAGACAATCCAGTGATTGATATCATGAGCATCGATCCACGCAATTGGGATGCGATGACATGTAATTACCAAGTCAGTGGTTTAGCGTGTTTTGAAGCAGTGACAGGAAACAATAGCTCACAAAAAACTGCAGCTCTCTCCCCATCCGCACTCCCCCACCCACCCCCCCACCCCCCAGCCCCACCCCCACCCCCCAATATTAGCTGGTCGCTCCCTGAGGCGGTGGTTCTTATCTGACTAGAAATCACAATGCGCACACGCAAAGGTACAGTAACATTTGGAATAAATTAAGTCATTATCAAGACAAAATGATATAGTAGCTATATATAGCGATATGGTTTTAGTGCTCCTTAATCTTGGGGAGATCGATGTCTTTGTCAACATAGTGAGTGAGTGAGTTACAATTTAAGGTCACATCGGCAATATTTCAGCCATATCGTGACGAGTTGTCAACATAGAAATCCAGTCGTACCAAGACAGCCTGGGCAAAGCAGCAATCCATGTCGGTACACATAGTGCAAGGTCCGACATTTTAACCACTCAATCCTCATTTTGGTCGCACAGTCGGAAGATTGTAAAGAAGACTTTCGGAAACTCGGAATTATCAACACATTTAAAAACACATTGAAAAGAAATCATATACATGCCATTAAAAGACTACTTCTACTTGCAGATAGTGGTACTGTAACACTGAAGCCACCATGTGTCAGTGTCTCTCCATCCTTGGCCGGATCCTCATCGGCATCCTCAGCCTCATCTTCACGGTGAGTGAGTGAGTGAGTGAGTGAGTGAGTGTGTGTGTGTGTGGGAGAGTGAGTGAGTGGGAGAGTGAGTGAGTGGGAGAGTGAGTGAGTGGGAGAGTGAGTGGGTGAGTGAGTGAGTGGGTGAGTGGGTGAGTGAGTGAGTGAGTGAGTGAGTGGGAGAGTGAGTGAGTGAGTGAGTGGGTGAGTGAGTGGGAGAGAGAGTGAGTGAGTGAGTGGGTGAGTGAGTGGGAGAGTGGGAGAGTGTGTGAGTGAGTGAGTGAGTGAGTGGGAGAGTGAGTGAGTGAGTGAGTGGGAGAGTGAGTGAGTGGGTGAGTGAGTGAGTGAGTGAGTGAGTGAGTGAGTGAGTGAGTGAGTGAGTGGGAGAGTGGGAGAGTGAGTGAGTGAGTGAGTGAGTGAGTGTGTGAGTGAGTGAGTGGGAGAGTGAGTGAGTGTGTGAGTGAGTGAGTGTGTGAGTGAGTGAGTGGGAGAGTGAATGGGAGAGAGAGTGAGTGAGTGAGTGGGTGAGTGAGTGGGAGAGTGGGAGAGTGTGTGCGTGAGTGAGTGAGTGAGTGAGTGGGAGAGAGAGTGAGTGAGTGAGTGGGTGAGTGAGTGGGAGAGTGTGTGAGTGAGTGAGTGAGTGAGTGGGAGAGTGAGTGAGTGGGTGAGTGAGTGAGTGGAAGAGTGAGTGAGTGGGTGAGTGAGTGAGTGGGAGAGTGAGTGAGTGGGAGAGTGAGTGAGTGGGTGAGTGAGTGAGTGGGTGAGTGAGTGAGTGAGTGAGTGAGTGAGTGAGTGGGTGAGTGAGTGGGTGAGTGAGTGAGTGGGTGAGTGAGTGAGTGAGTGGGAGAGCGGGTGAGTGAGTGCGTGGGAGAGTGAGTGAGTGAGTGAGTGAGTGGGAGAGTGAGTGAGTGAGTGGGTGAGTGAGTGAGTGGGTGAGTGAGTGAGTGAGTGGGTGAGTGAGTGAGTGAGTGAGTGAGTGTGTGAGTGAGTGAGTGGGAGAGTGGGTGAGTGAGTGGGAGAGTGAGTGAGTGGGTGAGTGAGTGAGTGGGTGAGTGAGTGAGTGGGAGAGTGAGTGAGTGAGTGAGTGGGTGAGTGAGTGCGTGGGAGAGTGAGTGAGTGAGTGATTGGGAGAGTGATTGGGTGGGAGAGTGAGTGAGTGGGTGAGTGAGTGCGTGGGAGAGTGAGTGAGTGAGTGATTGGGAAAGTGATTGGGTGGGAGAGTGAGTGAGTGGGTGAGTGAGTGAGTGAGTGGGTGAGTGAGTGAGTGAGTGAGTGGGTGAGTGAGTGAGTGCGTGGGAGAGTGAGTGAGTCAGTGAGTGAGTGGGAGAGTGAGTGAGTGGGAGAGTGAGTGAGTGGGAGAGTGAGTGAGTGAGTGGGTGAATGGTTGAGTGGGAGAGTGAGTGAGTGAGTGAGTGAGTGAGTGAGTGAGTGAAAAGTTTCATATAGACTACCCGTTTGGTAAAACCTACGCGGATTGGCGTGGTCATGACAAAAAAAATATTATCAGGACGAAGAATGGATCCAAACTCCTGATCCTGACACGGCATGACGCAGCTCCGCATAAGTCTCCAGCGACTTAGAGCACTTGACCACCCTAGGGCCTACGTACTATCCGTTTTCGATGACATCAACTACATGCCAACGTGTCTACAAGTTTATCTTATTATTATTTCAGGTTTATAATATTTAAGATTTTTAATCTCTTGGGCTGGATTATTTGCTGTGCGTATAATTTATCAAGCCCATCTCAATGATCTTCAAACCCAACTCACTCACTCACTCACTACTATCATCGGTCATGAGAACAACACGTCCATGTTGCCATCATGAAAACAAACGATACAAAAAGTTGGTCGTTCACACTTCTCATGTCTCCGTGGTGTAGTGGTAGAGCGTCCGCCCGGAGAGCGGAAGGTCCGGGGTTCGATCCCCGGACGCGTCATACCAAAAGACGTTAATAGATGGTACTTGTTGTTACCCTGTATGGCGCTCAGCATTACGGGGCTAAAACAAGGACTGGTCGGCTCGGAGTCAGTAAACTGTGTCTGAGTGGGGTATTCTTGTTAAACTGCGGCATGGTATCTCAGTGACCTAGCACTATAAATCGGCATCAGTCCGGACTAGTACAAGCAGCCACACAAACACACACACATACATGCACGTCGATATATAAGTGCAATAATCTTGGACGTGACGTTAAACCCCATTTCACCTCACCGCACCTCAATTCACCATATCACATACAAGGACATGTGGCAGCTTTGGTATTTAATATGTTTTGAACACTGTGATTGTATTTTTTGTACAATAATAAACATGTTAGCTGTGATACTTATTCTGTCATTTTGGTAGGTCAATGTCCGGAGGGAATTGTAGAAAGGAAATGAGTTGTGATATAAAAGTGATATTACTCAGACTTTTTTCTTGTAGATGGGAAGATTTTATTGAACACAGCTGTGGGTTATAATGAAAGATCTGCTCAGCACCATACCTGTAATTGTTGGTTGCACCAATCTGGTTCTCGCGGCTATTGTCCCACCAGCTGACACACTGTCAGATAATTCAAATTAGAGGTCACGATACACCTCCCTCACTTATCAACATAAAAGATAGATTCACAATAAACCGCAAAGAACAATGAGGTTTATTGCACAATAAAACATTGTTCTATCATGACATCATTTCTGGAGATTTGAACATGCTCACGGAAAATTGAAGACGTCGTAAATTGGATGACGTTATTTTTTAGAGGGAAGTGTCTATGTTGAGTTGTTCCCCATAGTTGTCCCCCCCCCCCCCCCCCCCCCCTCACACACACACACACTCACACCTTTTTCTTTAACTTTCCTCACTCTGTTTCAGATCATAGGCGTGGCTCTCTTGGCCGCTGGGGTCATGGTCAAGGTACAAGCGCCATTCGTATCCGGGCTCTTCGACACCGCGCTGAAAATAGTTCAAGCACAGGCCGACGCGCTTACAAGTAGTTCAAATACTTTCCCAGAAATAAACCTGGACGAGGTGATTGGCGGTCTGGCTATAGCCTTCATTGTCCTTGGGCTTGTTATGATGGTTATCGGGATCTTCGGCCTCGTGGGAGCTTGCTGTATGATCAAGTGCATGGTCATCTGTGTGAGTAGAGACAGTGTTGACTAATAATAATAATAATAATAATAATAATAATAATAATAATAACTTTGCAGTGTGCACACAGCTGTTTAAGTTCATAACTCCGTATAAACACGAAAAACGAAGAAATTAGTTTTTATAAATAAATATGTCAATAGTTTATACTTAAATTTTCGTTGTGTTCATGGAAATTCCTACATTCTGATTAGCTGAATTGGTCACGTGTTATTGCATTCATTTCCCAATGAATGTAAAAAATTAAGCCACGCCCACCGCGGCGCACTACTTTCATTACTGCGGAATGTCGGGGAATCCCAATATTACAGTCGAGGGAACTCCCTTTCTGCTCACGTGTATCGTCATGCACAGGACATTTAGCGACTTTCATGCATATTCATTGTCCAAACTACCCTTTGAAACCGAAGGTCGAGAATGAATGAAACAGCAAACGTGCAGGCTCGCTCGCCTGATTTTTTCCCGCTCGCCTCGGTTCAACTTTCATGTCTTCGGGTTTCGTTTCTAACTAGCATTTCTCCAACTGTGTTTTACCGTAATCAGGGAAGTAATGTTTGAATCACGCAGTAAAGGACCATGTTATTTGAAACAGCGCCTTTTCTCGGACATATTTCTTCCGGTTCGTTACAGTCTGACTGTTGCAGTTCTTTTCGCCTCTTGCCTTAATTGACAGGTCCAATGAACATTGTTTTAATCCCACTCTCCGTTGATTGGCTCCTGACTGTGTAGGCGTGTCCAGTTATGTGCATAAATTAAACGATCACCTGATTTATGTCACGTAACTGTATGTATTCCTACACCTGGAATGTTTATCAATGTCGTCATTTTTGTCTGTTTTGATATATGCAACTGTTTTGGGTTAAACTATTGTAGATAAAACATGTTTTACGTTGTCGAAGTTATGTACGTAAAACATACATCAGTGTATGCACATGTTTATATTTCGCAGTTACAACATGTCAACTAAGTTACAATTTGTGAGAGGAATATGATGTTCACACAGCTGACTTTAACAGCTCTGATAATGTTCCACGTGTTTGCTCACAGTACATGGTGATAGTCGGTCTACTGTTTGTCAGTCAACTGGCCCTGGTCCTCATCCTGGTCCTCAACAGAGGTCTGGTAAGTAATGATTCTCCCCTTATAAATCTATATATGTACGTCACAGAAACTTGTTAAACCTCCTGGATGTTCCTCCTCTTCAACCCTCACAATTACACAACAGATACACTTCAGAGGTGTCAATTCTGTGGGGTAGCCTAGTGGTTAAAGCGTTACCTCATCATACCGAAGACCCGGGTACAATGTGGGAAGCCCATTTCTGGTGTCGCCGTGATATTGATGGAATATTGCTAAAAGCGGCGTAAAACCATACTCACTTGGTATATCATTATGTTGTTCATATATTAGGCAGTATTTTGTTCGCTAATAATTACGGTTTGCATGAAGCTGTCAATTAAGGAAATATCACTACACAGTTCTTCCACTGCACACGGTTAAGAGTGGCGACGTGTGCTATCACGTTTTAATCGATTTGCGAAAAAAAGATTTGCGTCTTTTTTATATTTAAATTTGTCCTGCAGATTCTTGACTACCCCCGAAACGGTCTGAAGACGACACTACAGAAGGAGTTTCAGGGCCTCGATGGAAAAGATGTGACGTCACTAACCTTCAATTTGGTGATGACGCAGGTAAGTGACAGGTTGTATAATTATATAGAGAGCATCAACTGATGACGCAGGTAAGTGACAGGTTGTATAATTATATAGAGAGTATCAACTGATGACGAAGGTAAGTGACAGGTTGTATAATTATATAGAGAGTATCAACTGATGACGCAGGTAAGTGACAGGTTGTATAATTATATAGAGAGCATCAACTGATGACGCAGGTAAGTGACAGGTTGTTTAATTATATAGAGAGTATCAACTGATGACGAAGGTAAGTGACAGGTTGTATAATTATATAGAGAGTATCAACTGATGACGCAGGTAAGTGACAGGTTTAATTATATAGAGAGTATCAACTGATGACGCAGGTAAGTGACAGGTTGTATAATTATATAGAGAGTATCAACTGATGACGCAGGCAAGTGACAGGTTGTTTAATTATATAGAGAGAATCAATTCATCTTGCAAATGTGGCGACCGTAGTTACATATTAGTTTCTTTAATCCTATATAATGGTTATTTGGAATTTAGATGAATACAAGTTTTCCCTTAACTAAACTCGTTTTTGATAGCGCTTACCAAACAATTAGAACACGTCACCAAACTATATCCCTCAAACAAAATTTTGAAAACAAATATGCATTGCTGTCACTGATATTTATTTTTGGTTAGGTCTAAACGTAGGTTATTTTGTCATAATACCACACAAATCTTTAAAAGTGCGAATAATTATTTCAAATTTCGTTTTACTGCTGGATTCAATATGTTATATCCTTGAACCACATGCTAATTATTTGGGCATCATTCGAGTGGAACTTTAATAGAAAACCTTGAAAATAATGAAAATTAGTTTATTGAATGACAAAAAAAAGTCAACATGGCAATATTTCAGCAATTCTGCGAATTTTCTGTGATAGAATTTCTTTACATCCTTTCGCGATCGCCGAATCGCCGAATTCTTCTTGGACTTACCTGTCGGAGCTGCAACCAAACGATACAAGAATTGCTTTTAGTTTTACCTGACATAGCTTTGGAGCAACACTAGTAATTTGTGTTGGTAGTCGCATTGATGACATGCTTAACGTCTACATCAACTGCGACCGCCTACGTGGTCTTATACTAGAGCGTCCGCCCGGAGAGCGGAATGTCGGGGGTTCGATCCCCGGCCGCGTCATACCAAAATACGTTAAATGAAGGTACTTGTTGTTACCCTGCCTGGCGCTCGGCTTTAAGGGACTAAAACAAGGACTGGTCCGCTCGGAGTCAGAAAACTGTGTCTGAGTTTGGCATTCATGTTAACCTGCAGTGTGATATCTCAGTGGGCTAGCGCTATATAATCGGCATTAGTCCGGACTAGTACAAGCAGCCACACATGCACACACACGTGCATGCACGTCGCTATATAAGTGTAATATTCTTGAAAGCGACGTTAAGCCCGATTTCACGTCTCCTCCGTATCAACTGATCGTGTGCAATGTGTATGCGCCTGTCATCTGACTTTAATTACGTACCCCGGTGACGGTGGGGTAGCCTAGTGGTTAAAGCGTTCGCTCGTCACGCACATGACCCGGGTTCGAGACCCCACATGGATACAATGAAGCCCATTGCTGGTGTCCCCCGTCGTGATATTGCTGGAATATTGCTAAAAACGGCGTAAAACCATACTCACTCACTCTTTTTATAATATGCTTCTTTGTTTTCACACTCGACTGTTTGGGTCAGTGGACAGAAGTTCTGTTTCACCTCAGTGGACGGACAATAACTCGCTCCTGCTGTGGTCACTCTTGTCCTCGCCACTTGCAACAGAACCACGAAATATCGCGATGATTAATTAACGAAAATGGCTACATGTTGTCTAATACTTACAAAGTGAAAACAAGCCATTCCGCGTCCGGTTATAACCCGGGTCGTCTCATTGTTAGAGCTTCACCATGCATGACTGGCTTCTCCACGGCTCAGTGTAATCCGTGTGGTCACTGACCCGTATAAATGTTTGGGAGAGACTATCTATGTACATAGGGGTGTCTGGGGGGTACAACTTCAAATTGAGATTCATAGCATTGTACATGCATGTATTTAATTCAAATTCTTCGTAATGGGATAAGATTAAAATAAAGATTTTTTTTCACAATTAAGGAATGAAAGTAAAATCAGATGGTTTGACAATATAGCTATTAATAGCAGATAATAGATTCAATTTTAATTTCGTGCACCCCTGTTCGCAGTAAAATGGATTGATCCACATGCCAACATGTCTAACTTACAAAGTAACTCATCACTGACTATACATGGGTTGTCTCATAGCTACTGTTTACCTGTTTAAAAAAAATAGACGGAGCGAGTTGATACCCCGCCGATATACATACTACTTACAGTAATGAAAAACATTTCAAAGCGCGCTTTTCAAGAAATGTCAATTGTTTTTGCGATAAACATCATCATTTAGATTTGATCACGTGGTTACTATGGGTTAGGAATTGAAAGTCAGGTGACTTTGAGCGGTTATTTTTTGCAGTGACCTTGGTCAATAGCACTTTAAACACTATGTGTGCAGTATTTTTTCAGTTCGTGCTGATGATGTACGAGCGCTGCAGATGTGTGCTAACTATAGTCACCTTACCCATCAGTCTGATTGTAACCACGTTATCAAATCTCAGTGATGTTTATCGCTAAGAAAATTGTTATTTCTTTAAATGTGCATTTTGCATATTAACACACATGCTGTTATCTTCGTTAAGTAATCATCGCAATATTTCGTGATTCTGTTTCAAGTGGCGAGGTCTACAGGAACCAGCTTGGGAACATCGACGTTCTACATCCCCATTTACTCCGACCGTTTATTCATGATACAGAATGCATTTTTAAAGCCATTAAATGAATAAAGAACTAGAACACGTGATCACAAAAAAGTAAATGGGCATGCTAACATTCATGTAATGTACTATAGTTCGGGATGCTATGTTGATCCCTCAGATCGTGATTTCAGCTGGAGTGTTGTGGCATTGACAACAACAAAGACTTCGCGGAGGCGACGAAGTGGCAAGCAAATTATGGAACGATGTCTACACACATGTACACGGCACCTATTGCCTGCTGTAAGACAGGGGAGTTCACAGCCCCGACTACAGGAGATGCCTGTGCAAGAACTCCTGACGCTTCAAACAGCAACTTTAACCAGGTAATCGATCTGTGTGTGTGTGTGTGTGTGTGTGTGTGTGTGTGTGTGTGTGTGTGTGTGTGTGTGTGTGTGTGTGTGTGTGTGAAGGGTGTACTGATACACGATGTGTGTCTGGGTCGTGAATGAGGTGTGTAGGGTGTACTGATACACTATGTGTGTCTGTGTCGTGGATGATGTGTGTAGGGTGTACTGATACACTATGTGTGTCTGTGTCGTGGATGATGTGTGTAGGGTGTACTGATACACTATGTGTGTCTGTGTCGTGGATGACGTGTGTAGGGTGTACTGATACACTATGTATGTCTGTGTCGTGGATGATGTGTGTAGGGTGTACTGATACACTATGTGTGTCTGTGTCGTGGATGATGTGTGTAGGGTGTACTGATACACTATGTGTGTCTGTGTCGTGGATGATGTGTGTAGGGCGTACTGATACACTATGTGTGTCTGTGTCGTGGATGATGTGTGTAGGGTGTACTGATACACTATGTGTGTTTGTGTCGTGGATGATGTGTGTAGGGTGTACTGATACACTATGTGTGTCTGTGTCGTGGATGATGTGTGTAGGGCGTACTGATACATTATGTGTGTATGTGTCGTGGATGATGTGTGTAGGGTGTACTGATACACTATGTGTGTCTGTGTCGTGGATGATGTGTGTAGGGTGTACTGATACACTATGTGTGTATGTGTCGTGGATGATGTGTGTACTGATACACTATGTGTGTCTGTGTCGTGGATGATGTGTGTAGGGTGTACTGATACACTATGTGTGTCTGTGTCGTGGATGATGTGTGTAGGGTGTACTGATACACTATGTATGTATGTGTCGTGGATGATGTGTGTACTGATACACTATGTATGTATGTGTCGTGGATGATGTGTGTACTGATACACTATGTGTGTCTGTGCCGTGGATTATGTGTGTAGGGCGTACTGATACACTATGTGTGTATGCGTCGTGAATGATGTGTGTAGGGTGTACTGATACACTATGTGTGTATGTGTCGTGGATGATGTGTGTAGGGCGTACTGATACACTATGTGTGTCTGTGTCGTGGATGATGTGTGCTGGGTGTACTGATACACTATGTGTGTCTGTGTAGTGGATGATGTGTGTTGGGTGTACTGATACACTATGTGTGTCTGTGTCGTGGATGATGTGTGTAGGGCGTACTGATACACTGTGTGTGTCTGTGTCGTGGATGATGTGTGTAGGGTGTACTGATACACGATGTGTGTCTGTGTCGTGGATGATGTGTGTAGGGCGTACTGATACATTATGTGTGTCTGTGTCGTGGATGATGTGTGTAGGGCGTACTGATACACTGTGTGTGTCTGTGTCGTGGATGATGTGTGTAGGGCGTACTGATACATTATGTGTGTATGTGTCGTGGATGATGTGTGTAGGGCGTACTGATACACTGTGTGTGTCTGTGTCGTGGATGATGTGTGTAGGGTGTACTGATACACGATGTGTGTCTGTGTCGTGGATGATGTGTGTAGGGCGTACTGATACATTATGTGTGTCTGTGTCGTGGATGATGTGTGTAGGGCGTACTGATTCACGATGTGTGTCTGTGTCGTGGATGATGTGTGTAGGGCGTACTGATACATTATGTGTGTATGTGTCGTGGATGATGTGTGTAGGGCATACTGATACACTATGTGTGTCTGTGTCGTGGATGATGTGTGCTGGGTGTACTGATACACTATGTGTGTCTGTGTAGTGGATGATGTGTGTTGGGTGTACTGATACACTATGTGTGTCTGTGTCGTGGATGATGTGTGTAGGGTGTACTGATACACTATGTGTGTATGTGTCGTGGATGATGTGTGTACTGATACACTATGTGTGTCTGTGTCGTGGATGATGTGTGTAGGGTGTACTGATACACTATGTGTGTATGTGTCGTGGATGATGTGTGTTGGGTGTACTGATACACTATGTGTGTCTGTGTCGTGGATGATGTGTGTAGGGCGTACTGATACACTATGTGTGTCTGTGTCGTGGATGATGTGTGTAGGGTGTACTGATACACTATGTGTGTTTGTGTCGTGGATGATGTGTGTAGGGTGTACTGATACACTATGTGTGTATGTGTCGTGGATGATGTGTGTAGGGTGTACTGATACACTATGTGTGTCTGTGTCGTGGATGATGTGTGTAGGGTGTACTGATACTCTATGTGTGTCTGTGTCGTGGATGATGTGTGTAGGGCGTACTGATACACTATGTGTGTCTGTGTCGTGGATGATGTGTGTAGGGTGTACTGATACACTATGTGTGTATGTGTCGTGGATGATGTGTGTAGGGCGTACTGATACACTATGTGTGTATGTGTCGTGGATGATGTGTGTAGGGTGTACTGATACACTATGTGTGTCTGTGTCGTGGATGATGTGTGTAGGGTGTACTGATACTCTATGTGTGTCTGTGTCGTGGATGATGTGTGTAGGGCGTACTGATACACTATGTGTGTCTGTGTCGTGGATGATGTGTGTAGGGTGTACTGATACACTATGTGTGTATGTGTCGTGGATGATGTGTGTAGGGCGTACTGATACACTATGTGTGTATGTGTCGTGGATGATGTGTGTACTGATACACTATGTGTGTATGTGTCGTGGATGATGTGTGTAGGGCGTACTGATACACTATGTGTGTCTGTGTCGTGGATGATGTGTGTAGGGCGTACTGATACACTATGTGTGTTTGTGTCGTTGAGGAAACCCCTGATGACGAAGGAGGAGTTCCTGTAGGGTGCATTGAATTGCATTGCATCTACGAAGTAAAATGATTAATAAGTTGTGATAACTCTTTAAATAGGAAGCTGGTTATGTAATAGCATCAAATAGCATTCTCATTAGTGAAAGGAATATTGAAACATCCGTCTTTTCTGAAGGATGCTTTCATACAAATGCGACAAAATCATTTTCGAATCAAAGGAAAGCCCATTTTGTTACTGATAAATCACATTTGTGTCTGCCTCCACATGTCTGCCATAATTACTTTTGAAAGCCCTGCTGATGCGGGTGATTAAACAATTGTGGAGCAACCCCATGTTAAGTGTTGTCACTGCGTCTGACTGTGTTTCTGTCTCCCTAGGGATGCTTTGACACTCTCCTGGACTTCATCTTTAAAGGCGACACCTTCATCATCTTCGCCTGTGCTGATGTTGGTGGTTTGGTGAGTACAACCATTCAGGTGTGCTGATGTTGGTGGTTTGGTGAGTACAACCATTCAGGTGTGCTGATGTTGGTGGTTTGGTGAGTAATCATTCAGGTGTGCCGGACTTGACGGAGGGCATGTCGTTGCTTATGATAGGATCAGACACACCAACAGTCTGTGACAAGTACTCACAACATGTGAACCAACACAGGCCTTGATTCTGGAACACTGATGAAAGATATCTTCGACTCCTTGACTTTAGGACATAGTCAACGTGTTCATGTCATAACAAAGCCTATGAATGTGACACACATATCATACTTTAACTTGCTTGCTTCACTTCATGTCGAGTGCGACATCGGGGCCTCTGGATGAAAGAGACCTTCCCAAACCGCAAGAACAAATAAGGGTTTGGTTCCATAAGATAATTGCAACAGAAATTTGGCTTTCCTTTGTGACGGATATGACACTATAAAGTACATGCGTATTTTCTAGATCAAAATCATATCCAGATTAGACTTTACTTGACGACACATGGAAGTAGTAACTTCAACAAGACCCACGAAAGTCCAGGATATAGTTGATCTTCAGCTACGCATGCATGTCGTAAGAGGCGACTATGCTTGTCGTAAGAGGCGACTATGCATGTCGTAAGAGGCGACTATGCTTGTCGTAAGAGGCACCTATGCATGTCCTAAGAGGCAACTGTGCTTGTCCTAAGAGGCGACTATGCATGTCGTAAGAGGCGACTATGCATGTCCTAAGAGGCGACTGTACTTTTCGTAAGAGGCGACTATGCATGTCGTAAGAGGCGACTATGCTTGTCATAAGAGGCGACTATGCTTGTCGTAAAAGGCGACTATACTTGTCGTAGGAGGCGATTATGCTTGTCGTAAGAGGCGACTATGCTTGTCGTAAGAGGCGACTATGCTTGTCGTAAAAGGCGACTATGCTTGTCGTAAGAGGCGACTATGCATGTCGTAAGAGGCGACTATGCATGTCGTAAGAGGCGACTATGCATGTCGTAAGAGGCGACTATGCTTGTCGTAAGAGGCGACTATGCTTGTCATAAGAGGCGACTATGCTTGTCGTAAAAGGCGACTATACTTGTCGTAGGAGGCGACTATGCTTGTCGTAAGAGGCGACTATGCTTGTCGTAAGAGGCGACTATGCTTGTCGTAAGAGGCGACTATGCATGTCGTAAGAGGCGACTATGCTTGTCGTAAGAGGCGACTATGCATGTCGTAAGAGGCGACTATGCTTGTCGTAAGAGGCGCCTATGCATGTCGTAAGAGGCGACTATGCATGTCGTAAGAGGCGCCTATTCATGTCGTAAGAGGCGACTAAGCATGTCGTAAGAGGCCACTATGCATGTCGTAAGGGGCGCCTATGCTTGTCGTAAAAGGCGCCTATGCTTGTCCTAAGAGGCGACTGTGCATGTCGTAAGAGGCGCCTATGCATTTCGTAAGAGGCGCCTATGCATGTCGTAAGAGGCGACTATGCATGTCCTAAGAGGCGACTGTACTTTTCGTAAGAGGCGACTATGCATGTCGTAAGAGGCGACTATGCTTGTCATAAGAGGCGACTATGCTTGTCGTAAAAGGCGACTATACTTGTCGTAGGAGGCGACTATGCTTGTCGTAAGAGGCGACTATGCTTGTCATAAGAGGCGACTATGCTTGTCGTAAAAGGCGACTATACTTGTCGTAGGAGGCGACTATGCTTGTCGTAAGAGGCGACTATGCTTGTCGTAAGAGGCGACTATGCTTGTCGTAAGAGGCGACTATGCATGTCGTAAGAGGCGACTATGCTTGTCGTAAGAGGCGACTATGCATGTCGTAAGAGGCGACTATGCTTGTCGTAAGAGGCGCCTATGCATGTCGTAAGAGGCGACTATGCATGTCGTAAGAGGCGCCTATTCATGTCGTAAGAGGCGACTAAGCATGTCGTAAGAGGCCACTATGCTTGTCGTAAGGGGCGCCTATGCTTGTCGTAAAAGGCGCCTATGCTTGTCCTAAGAGGCGACTGTGCATGTCGTAAGAGGCGCCTATGCATTTCGTAAGAGGCGCCTATGCATGTCGTAAGAGGCGACTATGCATGTCCTAAGAGGCGACTGTACTTTTCGTAAGAGGCGACTATGCATGTCGTAAGAGGCGACTATGCTTGTCATAAGAGGCGACTATGCTTGTCGTAAAAGGCGACTATACTTGTCGTAGGAGGCGACTATGCTTGTCGTAAGAGGCGACTATGCTTGTCGTAAGAGGCGACTATGCTTGTCGTAAAAGGCGACTATGCTTGTCGTAAGAGGCGACTATGCATGTCGTAAGAGGCGACTATGCATGTCGTAAGAGGCGACTATGCATGTCGTAAGAGGCGACTATGCTTGTCGTAAGAGGCGACTATGCTTGTCATAAGAGGCGACTATGCTTGTCGTAAAAGGCGACTATACTTGTCGTAGGAGGCGACTATGCTTGTCGTAAGAGGCGACTATGCTTGTCGTAAGAGGCGACTATGCTTGTCGTAAGAGGCGACTATGCATGTCGTAAGAGGCGACTATGCTTGTCGTAAGAGGCGACTATGCTTGTCGTAAGAGGCGACTATGCTTGTCGTAAGAGGCGCCTATGCATGTCGTAAGAGGCGACTATGCATGTCGTAAGAGGCGCCTATTCTTGTCGTAAGAGGCGACTAAGCATGTCGTAAGAGGCCACTATGCATGTCGTAAGGGGCGCCTATGCTTGTCGTAAAAGGCGCCTATGCTTGTCCTAAGAGGCGACTGTGCATGTCGTAAGAGGCGCCTATGCATTTCGTAAGAGGCGCCTATGCATGTCGTAAGAGGCGACTATGCATGTCGTAAGAGGCGACTATGCTTGTCGTAAGAAGCGACTATGCGTGTCGTAAGAGGCGCCTATGCATGTCGTAAGAGGCGACTATGCATGTCGTAAGAGGCGACTATGCTTGTATTAAGAGGCAACTAACGGGATCGGGTGGTCAGGCTCGTTGACTTGATTGATGGATGGTCGCGATGTAAATCACTGGTCACTGATTATCTGGTCTGGACTCGATTATCCACATCCCATCGTCTTTAAACAACAAACCAACAAAGCAGTCAACAACTTTGTCATGTGCCTTTTTTTTAGAGTTGATGTGATATAATACCGGAGTAAACACCTAGTCGAGTTTTGTTGATAAATGAAAGTCTAAGCTATGCTGTTTGTTTGTTTGTTTATTTTTGTTTAACGCCGCACAAAGCAATATTCCATCTTTATGACGGCGGTCTGTAAATCATCGTGTCTGGACCAGGTAATCAAGTGATTGACCACATGAGCAACGATCCACGCAATTGGGATACGATGACATGTTTCAACCAAGTAAGCGAGCCTTACCACCCGATCCCGTTAGTTGCCTCTTACGACAAGCAGCTATGTAATTCCATGTTATCAGAAACTCACAAAGCTAAATCTCTTAAATGAAAGGGCGTTGCATGTCATACACTTCTGATGTTGTTTCCTTGAATCTCGTTCCAGTTCCTTCTGACGTTCTTCTCGGCTGTGATCCTCTATGAGATCGTCAAGAAGGACAACAAAGTAGGACCTTAGGAGGTGAGTAGAGAGGTGGGGCATAGGTGGGAGGAGAGGTGGGGCATAGGTGGGAGGAGAGGTGGGGCACGGGTGGGTGGAGAGGTGGGGCATAGGTGGGAGGAGAGGTGGGGCATAGGTGGGAGGAGAGGTGGGGCATAGGTGGGAGGAGAGGTGGGGCATAGGTGATAGGAGAGGTGGGGCATAGGTTGGAGGAGAGGTGGGGCATAGGTGGGTGGAGAGATGGGGCATAGATGGGAAGAGAGGTGGGGCATATGTGGGAGAAGAGGTGGGGCATAGATGGGAGGAGAGGTTGGGCATATATGGGAAGAGAGTTGGGGCATAGATAGGAAGAGAGTTGGGGCATAGATGGGTTGAGAGGTGGGGCATAGATGGGTGGAGAGGTGGGGCATAGATGGGTGGAGAGGTTGGGCATAGATGGGAAGAGAGTTGGGGCATAGAGGGGAAGAGAGGGGGGGGGGGGGGGCGCATAGATGGGAGGAGAGGTTGGGCATAGATGGGTGGAGAGATGGGGCATGGGTGGAGAGATGGGGCATAGATGGGAAGAGAGGTTGGGCATATGTGGGAGAAGAGGTGGTGCATAGAGGGGAGGAGAGGTTGGGCATATATGGGGAGAGAGTTGGGGCATAGATGGGAAGAGAGTTGGGGCATAGATGGGTGGAGAGGTGGGGCATAGATGGGTGGAGAGGTGGGGCATAGACGGGTGGAGAGGTTAGGCATAGATGGGAAGAGAGGTTGGGCATAGATGGGAAGAGAGGTGGGGCATAGATGGGTGGAGAGGTGGGGCATAGATGGGAAGAGAGTTGGGGCATAGATGGGAAGATAGGTGGGGCATAGATGGGTATAGAGGTTGGGCATAGATGGGAAGAGAGGTGGGGCATATGTGGGTGGAGAGGTGGGACATATGTGGGAGAAGAGGTGGGACATATGTGGGAAGAGAGATGGGGCATAGATGGGAATAGAGTTGGGGCATAGATTGGAAGAGAGGTGGGGCATAGATGGGTGGAGAGGTGGGGCATAGATGGGAAGAGAGTTGGGGCATAGATGGGAAGAGAGTTGGGGCATAGATGGGTGGAGAGGTTGGGCATAGATGGGTGGAGAGGTTGGGCATAGATCGTAAGAGGGTTGGGGCATAGATTGGAAGAGAGGTGGGGCATAGATGGGTGGAGAGGTTGGGCATAGATGGGAAGAGAGTTTGGGCATAGATGGGAAGATAGGTGGGGCATAGATGGGTGGAGAGGTTGGGCAAAGATGGGTGGAGAGGTGGGGCATAGATGGTAAGAGAGTTGGGGCATAGATTGGAAGAGAGGTGAGGCATAGATGGGTGGAGAGTTGGGGCATAGATGGGAAGAGAGGTGGGGCATAGATGGGAGGAGAGACTGGGCATAGATGGGTGGAGAGGTGGGGCATAGATGGTAAGAGAGTTGGGGCATAGATGGGAAGAGAGGTGGGGCATAGATGGGTGGAGAGTTGGGGCATAGATGGGAAGAGAGTTGGGGCATAGATGGGTTGAGAGTTGGGGCATAGATGGGAAGAGAGGTGGGGCATAGATGGGTGGAGAGGTGGGGTATCGATGGGTGGAGAGGTGGGGCATAGATGGGAAGAGAGGTGGGGCATAGATGGGTGGAGAGGTGGGGCATAGATGGGAAGAGAGTTGGGGCATAGATGGGTGGAGAGGTGGGGCATAGATGGGAAGAGAGTTGGGGCATAGATTGGAAGAGAGGTGGGGCATAGATGGGTGGAGAGTTGGGGCATAGATGGGAAGAGAGGTGGGGCATAGATGGGAAGAGCGGTGGGGCATAGATTGGAAGAGAGGTGGGGCATAGATGGGTGGAGAGGTGGGGCATAGATGGGAAGAGAGGGGCATAGATGGGTGGAGAGGTTGGGCATAGATCGTAAGAGAGTTGGGGCATAGATTGGAAGAGAGGTGGGGCATAGATGGGTGGAGAGGTTGGGCATAGATGGGAAGAGAGTTTGGGCATAGATGGGAAGATAGGTGGGGCATAGATGGGTGGAGAGGTTGGGCAAAGATAGGTGGAGAGGTGGGGCATAGATGGTAAGAGAGTTGGGGCATAGATTGGCAGAGAGGTGGGGCATAGATGGGTGGAGAGTTGGGGCATAGATGGGAAGAGAGGTGGGGCATAGATGGGAGGAGAGACTGGGCATAGATGGGTGGAGAGGTGGGGCATAGATGGTAAGAGAGTTGGGGCATAGATGGGAAGAGAGGTGGGGCATAGATGGGAAAAGAGTTGGGGCATAGATGGGTTGAGAGTTCGGGCATAGATGGGAAGAGAGTTGGGGCATAGATGGGTTGAGAGGTGGGGCATAGATGGGTATAGAGGTTGGGCATATGTGGGTGGAGAGGTGGGACATATGTGGGAGAAGAGGTGGGACATATGTGGGAAGAGAGTTGGGGCATAGATGGGAATAGAGTTGGGGCATAGATTGGAAGAGAGGTGGGGCATAGATTGGTGGAGAGGTGGGGCATAGATGGGAAGAGAGTTGGGGCATAGATGGGAAGATAGGTGGGGCATAGATGGGTGGAGAGGTTGGGCATAGATGGGAAGAGAGTTGGGGCATAGATTGGAAGAGAGGTGGGGCATAGATGGGTGGAGAGGTGGGGCATAGATGGGAAGAGAGTTGGGGCATAGATGGGAAGATAGGTGGGGCATAGATGGGTGGAGAGGTTGGGCATAGATCGTAAGAGAGTTGGGGCATAGATTGGAAGAGAGGTGGGGCATAGATGGGTGGAGAGGTGGGGCATAGATGGGAAGAGAGTTGGGGCATAGATGGGAAGATAGGTGGGGCATAGATGGGTGGAGAGGTTTGGCATAGATGGGTGGAGAGGTGGGGCATAGATGGTAAGAGAGTTGGGGCATAGATTGGAAGAGAGGTGGGGCATAGATGGGTGGAGAGTTGGGGCATAGATGGGAAGAGAGGTGGGGCATAGATGGGAGGAGAGACTGGGCATAGATTGGTGGAGAGGTGGGGCATAGATGGTAAGAGAGTTGGGGCATAGATTGGAAGAGAGGTGGGGTATAGATGGGTGGAGAGTTGGGGCATAGATGGGAAGAGAGGTGGGGCATAGATTGGAAGAGAGGTGGGGCATAGATGGGTGGAGAGGTGGGGCATAGATGGGAAGAGAGTTGGGGCATAGATGGGTTGAGAGTTGGGGCATAGATGGGAAGAGAGGTGGGGCATAGATGGGTGGAGAGGTGGGGTATAGATTGGTGGAGAGTTGGGGCATAGATGGGAAGAGAGGTGGGGCATAGATGGGTGGAGAGGTGGGGCATAGATGGGAAGAGAGTTGGGGCATAGATGGGTTGAGAGTTGGGGCATAGATGGGAAGAGAGGTTGGGCATAGATGGGTGGAGAGGTGGGGCATAGATGGGAAGAGAGGTGGGGCATAGATGGGTGGAGAGGTGGGGTATAGATGGGAAGAGTTTGGGCATAGAGGGGAAGAGAGGTGGGGCATAGATGGGTGGAGAGGTGGGGCATAGATGGGAAGAGAGTTGGGGCATAGATGGAAAGAGAGGTGGGGGATAGATGGGTATAGAGGTTGGGCATAGATGGGAAGAGAGTTGGGGCATAGATGGAAAGAGAGGTGGGGTATAGGTGGGAGGAGAGGTAGGGCATAGATGGAAAGAGAGGTGGGGTATAGGTGGATGGAGAGTTGGGGCATGTGTGGGAGGGGTGTGTGGGGCATAGATGGATGGAGAGGTGGGGGATGGGTTGGATGGAGAGGTGGGGCATGTGTGGGAGGGTGGTGTGGGGCAGACGTGGATGGAGAGGTGGGGGATGGGTTGGAGGGGTGTGTGGGGCAGGTGTGGGAGGGTGGTGTGGGGCAGACGTGGATGGAGAGGTGGGGGATGGGTTGGAGGGGTGTGTGGGGCAGGTGTGGGAGGGTGGTGTGGGGCATAGGAGGGATGGGTGGGGGGGAATAGGTGAGCCGTAAGGAGGGAGAAATGTTAGCAGCTCACGTGAACAAATAACGTGTTTGTTATTCCAGACTGGATGCATATGTTGTATTTACGCCATCACTAATATACTGATACATATTTCAGATTCTTCAATGGAGTGTGGTGTATCTGTGATCTCAAGACGCTCAACGTGGTTGTTCGATACAATTCCTCCACTGACTCTCGTGGAGAGAATGTTGTTGTAGTTTTCCTGTATATAGTGCTAAACCGTTTGCTGTAAATAGTGCTACTTGTCTGATGTACATTAAATTCAAAACCAATGGTCATCAGGACATTTTATTTGTATAAAGGCAAATTGAACCATTGTACAACACACGTTGACATCATATACATTTGATATATGAATGACCAAATGTATACTTTCTTTTGTTGAGGACACGTACATACATCATGGCATCATTGTTTGATACACTGTAATGGACAGAGTCTTTTGGTGAATTTTCCTTGTTTACAATGCAGCTATAATTAAAGATATATACCAACACACCTTTCTAAAAAGAATCTGTAGAATGCACAATATTCGTATTTTTTATCAATTTTGATTTGTCGCAAAATAGCTACCACGTAAATTGAACTGATCACGCAAACATTGTCAATTTGCAATTTTGAGATAATTTGAGGTAAAATATAACATTCTTGAGATGCGAATAATAATCCGATGGTTAGCAATATGTATACAATCAAATAAATCCAAGTTGTTCTGATAAATATCGTTTACTATTAAAATATAATAACTTGGTATCCATTTCGACAAGCCGAATGGACGCTCGTCACATTTTGGATTGAAAAGAAAATTCTTATCAAGAAAAGTGTTCTTACGCTGTGAATGTGATTTCAGGGCTTCGAATTCCATTCAACAAGTGTTTGTTGTCAGCAACAATGTAGCAGAAATTCGTGTTACAATCTTTTATTTGATAATAATATTTTGTTCTTTTTCATAAGACTGTGTTCATATTATAGATATGGTGAATTTTGTCATTCAATTTGATTTTTTCTGGGTTTTTTTACCACACCTAAGCGCACATAGTTGGACACTAACTGATGCCTTATAGTTTAATGTTTGTTAAAATAGTTTGGAAGGACTATGATATTGTAAGTATGTCAATATGCATACGCTCACCCTCGATACATCGGTGCAAGAAGAGAAATGTGAAGGATGTTAAAGCTACTGATCCGAAGTCACAAGACACAACCTAGTGTGTCTGATGTCTTGACACAGCCTAATGTGTCTGATGTCTTGACACAACCTAGTGTGTCTGATGTCTTGACACAGCCTAGTGTCTGATGTCTTGACACAACCTAGTGTGTCTGATGTCTTGACACAGCCTAGTGTGTCTGATGTCTTGACACAGCCTAGTGTCTGATGTCTTGACACAGCCTAGTGTCTGATGTCTTGACACAGCCTAGTGTGTCTGATGTCTTGACACAGCCTAGTGTCTGATGTCTTGACACAGCCTAGTGTCTGATGTCTTGACACCGCCTAGTGTGTCTGATGTCTTGACACAGCCTAGTGTGTCTGATGTCTTGACACCGCCTAGTGTGTCTGATGTTGTTTGGAATCTATGATGACACCTGACTATCCTCCAGTGGAGACCGGAAGTAGTATTGATGCTGTTTACAGGAACAACCCTTTGTTGACAGAAATGAAATAAAATCATGTTATTTGTTCCGTTAATTGTTTTCTCGTGACTTCGCAGACATATTCATCTAAGCATGAGCATGACAACAACAACAACTACTACTACTGCTACCACTACTACTACTACTACTACTATTACTACTATTACTATTATTACTACTGCCACCACCACCACCACTACTACTACTTCTACAACTACTACTACTACTACTATTGCCGGAACCACTAGTGCTACTACTCCTATACTACTACTACTACTACTACTACAACTACTACTACTACTACCTCCACCATTACTACTACTACTGCTACCACCACCACTACTACAACTACGGTCAAGAGTTTAAAAACCCCGTCTTATACAACAGCAGGGAAAATAAATTAAGAAATTTGATTGAGTCGAATGATAATCAACTCAACATCAATACATGTGCACCTTGCTGCTGTGCCCACTTTGTCACGATACACTTTGTACCCACACGACACGTGACATTTAGATACTGAAATACAGAACCCGAAATCACTTATCTGATAATAACATGTACCTCGTTAGTTAATTGTACCCTTTCAGTAGCGTCCTCTTCTTCCTTAAAGCCTACGACCGCCTCCGTAGTCTAGTGGTAGAGCGGATTGTCCGGAGCTCGATCCCCGGCCGCGTCATACCAAAAGACGTTAAAATATGGTACTTGTTGTTACCCTGTCCGGGGCTTGGTAGTAAGGCGCAAAAACAAAGACTGCTAGGCTTGGAGTAAGTATACTGTGTCTGAGTGGGGTATTCATGTTAAACTGCGGCATGGTATCTCAGTGAGCTAGCACTATAAATCGGCATCAGTCCGGACTAGTATAAGCAGCCACACACACACACACACACACACACGGTCGCTATATAAGTGCAATAATCTTGGACGCGATGTTCAACCCCATTTCACCTCACCTCGCTTAGCCTACGATGTGAACAAGTACAGTGCATGTACCAATGTTTCATCATATATCTGTGGTTTAGTGGACATTTATTCAGATAAGATCGTTGCAATATGTAAATGACTCAAAAGTAACATAGAAGTTCAGAATATATTGAAACATAGAAGGAATGGCGGTTCGGGTATCTACAACCAGGAAACAGATCACGGTGATACGTTACAGGTAGAGAGAGTTACCCGCCCTTCACAAGGTGGACAGTGGTTTTTGACGGAGGCGTAAAATTGTTGATTTGTCCCTCAATATTAACAGTGTAGTGCCGACATTAAGGGAAAAAAACGGAAGTATCCGGAAGTATGGGAATTGATTTGGGAACATGGAGGTACAGAATTGGATATAGCTGGAATATTGCTGAGTGTGGCGTTAATCAACAAACGCACATCGCACAAGACGCAAGACACAGCACACAACACACAACGCACAACACACAACGCGCCACACACAACACACAACGCACAAGGCACAGCGCACACGGCTACATCTAGTTGTTCCGCAGGTCCGCCATCATTACACTGGTTTGTGACAAGTCGGTTGAGGGCACACTCAAAGCTGTGGGGGAAAAACCAGCTAAGAGCGGAAAATACGTAAGTCCTTCCCATTCGTACATTTCTCAGTGACTAGGTTGGGTTCAACGCATCTTTGGTTGAATGGTCAGGCTCGCTGACTTGGTTGATGCATGACATCCATCCCAATTGCGTGGATCTATGCTCATGAGGTCAATCACTGGCTTGTCTGGTCCAGACTCGAAAATTTGAGGGAAAAATGCCAAACGTGTTTCAGATCGTGCTATGTTAAATATTGGTAAAAGCTATGATAACGGATATTGCGTTGACAATCTATGGATAAGAATCGGGATTTCCAACATGAAACAACGGATCCCCGCATATCCAAGGGACGTAACTCTTCTAAGTTATTAAACCACTATCTTAAACCATTTGGTGTCTGGAACTACTAAACTAAACCATGTATTGTAATAACCAGGTGAGCTGCAGTGCCGTAATATTATATTTCCTCTTTAAACTGTGTTGAACCAGCTGATGACTCTCACCAGTAAGTACGCCTGCGAATCTACCGGCGGAACCGTTACGGTCACCTACAGTCTCTCTGTAGGAAGCATCCTCGTTATAGCGTGAGTATACAGTGGGAAGCATCATCCTCCACTATAAGACATTTTATTGCAATAACAATGTTTTAATAATGTCAGCCAGTAAAGTTCACACGTGATACAGTAGATTTTAGGCGGGTAATACAACCACAGGTATGGATTAAACGCTCTGCTTGTACTAGCTACCCGCGGAGCTCGACCCCTTCCCCTTGGCGTTTATGGGGGAAGGTTGGTGTCGCTCCGACAACTTTCTTTGCTCCTTCCGCCTATTCATAAATGATGCAAATGAGCAGCCATTTTCACGCGTTTTACGCCAAAGACATTTTCGTTTCTAAACCACGGAGTAAACTACGATCGATTGGATTCCCCGCGCGCATTATTGAAAGCGAAGAGTTTTCCGAAGCTGTGCATGCGCAATAGCAATGAGAAAGTGCTGTATTTGGCCCATTCGTCACCACTCGCCCCTTTCCGTCAGCTTCAAGAAGACTCGTCCTCCTAACGATGAATGTTATGTGCGATTACCACAAACCAATCAAAATGCGCGTATCTTCGGTCAAAGAATCCCACAGGAATAACTTTTGGTTTTACATATGTCTTGCATCTACAAATATACCCACGATACAGTTAAATGTGTCAAATCATACAATATAGTACCACATATCCCGATGTGCTTTAAGTTGCATCTGAAATATATGTAATATAGGGGGAAATATACGTGAATAAATATGCAACGAGTTTACAAATCTTTTGGCTCCGCCCCTTTGCGCTTAGACGGAACCCGGTCGCAAAAATGGCCACGAGAGGGGCACGAGTCGCTATCCAGCTTTTCCCGGAATATATCGAGCTGGTCACGAATGGTATTTGTCCTTCTACGAATGCGTTACTTCGCGGAATGTTTATATCCGGTGTCTTGTAAACATTTTCATACCACTATACAGGTTTCAATTCAGATTGATGTGAATGCACCCTACCCTAGTGTATTTACTAGATCACCAATGTGCTGTTCCCAGGGTGGTGGTGTTGTCTGTCGTGTATGCCGTTGGCGGTGTCTCTATACAGAAGTTTGTGAGGAAAGCGGAGGGCAAGGAAATCATCCCCAATCTCAACTTCTGGTCCAGTATCCCCGGCCTCATCAAGGTAGGTTTGCCTGATGTCGCACATCTATATCTCCTACACCATCAAGGGGGCACGGGTGGCCCAGTCGTCTATGGCGCCGTGATTCGCTGTGCAGAGTTGCGTCCCTTGGGCACGCCAGAAACCTATGATTGTGGGTTCGAATCCCGGTTCGCCCCGATTATGTTTCTAGGTTTGTCAGCACCATACCCGTGCTCGTGGGTTTCACCGAAGTGGTAAACGTCTGAGACCTGCATCACTTCGGGCTTTCCTCCCACACTAAGCTGACACGCCCCGTTATAACTGGAATATTGTTAAAAGCGGCGCCAAACCCAACTCACTCACTCCTACACCGTCAACAAATCCTTCAATCAGTCGTGACGCTGCGACTGTTTCAATTCAAAAGGACCGTTACGAACACATGGGACATTGTGATTATCCGGCATTAATGTTTAACATAAGACGCGTTCATCTCAGTATATGCTTACTCATATGAGATATATATCTTTGGGTTTGGAAATATTGTTTTAAAAAATCTAAATTACATTTAATTTGCCATTATACAATATTGGTTTCGTGGGTTAAACACCACGTCTAGGCTCTCAGAAGCCTATTGTGTTTGATGTATTGGAGGTCGAAAGATTAGCTAACTTACCCTACATTTTATGAAATATTCAGACTGAATCAGACCTACGTCAGATTTACTACAGACTTGCTACAGACCGACGTCAGACCTACCACAGACGTACTCTAGACATATACAGACCTTTTTCAGATGTACTACAGACTTTCTTCATACTTACAAAAGACCCACTTCAGACCAACTACAGACCTACATAAACTTACTACATACCTACGTCAGACCTACTACAGAGACCAACCTCAGGCTTGCTACAGACCTACTTTAAACATACTACAGAACTACTTTAGACTTACTGCAAACCTACATTAGACTTACTGCAGAACTACTTTAGACTTACTGCAAACCTACATTAGGCTTACAGCAGAGCTACATTAGGCTTACAGCAGACCTACTTCAGACTTATAACATACCTACCACAGACGTACTACAGACCTACATTAGACTTACTGCAAACCTACATTAGACTTACTACAGAACTACTTTAGACTTACTGCAAACCTACATTAGGCTTACAGCAGACCTACATTAGACTTACTGCAAACCTACATTAGGCTTACAGCAGAGCTACATTAGGCTTACAGCAGACCTACTTCAGACTTATAACATACCTACCACAGACGTACTACAGACCTACATTAGACTTACTGCAAACCTACATTAGACTTACTACAGAACTACTTTAGACTTACTGCAAACCTACATTAGGCTTACTACAGACCTACATTAGACTTACTGCAGACCTACATTAGACTTACTGCAAACCTACATTA
Organism: Haliotis rufescens; assembly: GCF_023055435.1. Classification (NCBI taxonomy): domain Eukaryota; kingdom Metazoa; phylum Mollusca; class Gastropoda; order Lepetellida; family Haliotidae; genus Haliotis; species Haliotis rufescens. Next base: position 44,681,227 of record NW_025963780.1, read on the forward strand.
GGCTTACAGCAGAGCTACATTAGGCTTACAGCAGAGCTACTTTAGACTTACTGCAAACCTACATTAGGCTTACAGCAAACCTACATTATACTTACTGCAGAGCTACTTTAGACTTACTGCAGAGCCACTTTAGACTTACAAAAGACCTACATTAGACTTACTGCAAACCTACATTGGACTTACTACAGAACTACTTTAGACTTACCGTAGACCTACATTAGACTTACTGCAGACCTACATTAGACTTACTACAGACCTAGATTAGACTTACTGCAGAGCCACTTTAGACTTACAACAGACCTACATTAGACTTACCGTAGACCTACATTAGACTTACTGCTGACCTACATTGGACTTACTACAGACCTACATTAGACTTACAACAGACCTACATTAGACTTACTGCAGACCTAGATTAGACTTACTGCAGACCTTTATTAGACTAACTACATACCTACATTAGGCTTACTGCAGACCTACATCAGACTTACTGCAGAGATACATTAGACTTACTACAGACCTATATTTGACTTACTGCAGAGCTACATTAGACTTACAACAGACTTACATTAGCCTTACTGCAGAGCTACATTAGACTTACGGCAGAGCTACTTTAGACTTACTGCAGAGCTACATTAGACTTACGGCAGAGCTACTTTAGACTTACTGCAGAGCTACTTTAGACTTACTGCAGAGCTACTTTAGACTAACTGCTTACCTTAGAATGATATAAATTACACCTCAAGTTATTTTCATGGTACCAGTTGAGCACGATTGTAGCAGAATTTCTGCTGTTAATAATAACTTTCAAAGAGTAAAGTTGCAGTTCTATATACATGTACATTGTGTTGGCGACCGATGCACGAGTTATCTCCCTTCCACTGCAGGGCGGCGTGCTCTTCACTGTACGGTGTGGCAAGGTCAGCCGGTACGACCAGATCTGAGGCCTGTGTTGGCTGTCATCTTCAAGATGTCTGTGTTGGTCGGTCACGAGCAGTCTCATCATTTACACGACCGGGTCACATAATATGAGTGACACTCTTACAGCAGAGAATACATGGTGTGATTGTTATTGTGTTTTGTCGTGTTTTGTATACGTCAAAGTGTGACATTCGAATATGTATTCACATTGGATGTTCCGCAAGTCGAGGAGGCCTCGTTTTGATTCAGGACATGAATATTAATGAGCAAACGACCCCCTTCCAGCCTGCCGATGACGTCATAATAGTTTGTTCTTCGTATGGACCTCGCAGTGCAATTAATTGTTTCCAGTATAGATCATTTATTAAATTGTTTGTTTGAAAAGGGTGCGTGTTTATGTTGCCTGTCATATGCATATCTCACACAATTCGTTGACCGCCTCCGTGGTGTAGAGGATAGAGCGTGTTTGGTGAGATGTTATAAAATGGTATGTATGTACAATGTTCACACACATGCGCGCGCGCACGCACGATCACCAAACAAACACACACACACACACACACACACACACACACATGCACGTCTATATAGTAGTGGCATAATCTTGAAAGCGACGTTTAACTTTGTCCATTTCCGTAACCTGCATGAAGAATTGGGATGGGTTGTACTTTAACTAATGGACACTATCTGACAATGTGACTGGCTGAATGTACATTCGCCATTGTGACTAGCTGACACATTATGACGCAACTACTTTTCATTAATTCGCAAATCTACAACTAGCCACAGGATCAGTACCACAAAGTTAAGAAACATCACCCCACCCATTAGAAACCCCGGATTCCTATAAACCGTGGAAGCAGACAACAGACAGCAGACATGGACGGACTGCTCGTGAGATACAGCGCATGCGTCGAGTCGACGGGTCGCATGGACCAATACACGTAGAGCATCCACTTGCCCTGCGAATGTAAACAAACAATGAGTAAGTGAGTATGGTTTTACGCCGCTGTGAGCAATATCGCAGAAATACCCCGGCAGGGGACACCATACATGGGAATCGAACCCTGTGCCCCGGCGTGACGAGGGAACGCGTTCACCACTAGGATATCATCACTGCTAAGGCAGCCGACACATACTTCTTCGTCTTGGTGTTTAAGATAGTTTAAAACTTCTGTTGAAAAAACAGTGTCCCCAGCTGAAATTAGGATTTAACAATTCTTTAAAGAAATCCCCCCATGCTTCAGGTGCAATCGTAGACTACCGAACGACTCGTTAAGTATTTTTTCACAAGTCTCCAGAAAGATGTACAATTCTTATCATTTGCTGCATCACATATACTCGTAGTTACTGAAAGTTTAAAGTTAATCTTCTTTTCATTACATAAAGCTTTGAACTTATTTCTAGCTTCTTTAAATAATTTATAATTTTCTTGAGAGGAATATTTTCTAAATACATTCAATTTTTTATATTTCTCTCGTTTGGACTCCTCATAATTTCGATCAAACCATTCCGGCTGTCATAGAGATAAGCTATTAGACTGCCTTATCTTCATATCTGTCCCACAGAAATGTAAAATGTGTTGTAATTTCTCCACTGCATTTTTAACCTCTGAATATACACACTTTGTGAAATCATCAAACATGTCTTGTACTATACTACTATTAATATTGCTGGAATAAGTTACTGATTTATTCACATCTTTCCTCCACACAACTACCATCTAGCGTTGGTCGCTGGTTTTAATCAATTAGAGAGGAAAACGTGGCACACAACGGTAGATGATCTGATTAAGTTCGTGATACAACATTAAAATCTTCACATGGTCATAGATACATGCTGACACGCAAATGTAATCTGGTGTACTGTAACGTGGTGTACTGTAATCTAGTGTACTGTAACCTGGTGTACTGTAACCTGGTGTACTGTAATCCGGTGTACTGTAACCTGGTGTACTGTGACCTGGTGTACTGTAACCTGGTGTACTGTAACCTGGTGTACTGTAGCCTGGTGTACTGTAACCTTGTGTACTGTGACCTGATGTACTGTAAACCTGGTGTACTGTAACCTGGTGTACTGTAGCCTGGTGTACTGTAATCTGGTGTACTGTTACCTGGTGTACTGTGACCTGGTGTACAGTAATCTGGTGTACTATAACCTGGTGTACTGTAACCTGGTGTACTGTAATCTAGTGTACTGTAACCTGGTGTACTGTAACCTGGTGTACTGTTACCTGGTGTACTGTGACCTGGTGTACAGTAATCTGGTGTACTATAACCTGGTGTACTGTAACCTGGTGTACTGTAATCTAGTGTACTGTAACATGGTGTACTGTAACCTGGTGTACTGTAGCCTGGTGTACTGTAATCTAGTGTACTGTAATCTGATGTACTGTAACCTGGTGTACTGTAACCTGGTGTACTGTAGCCTGGTGTACTGTAATCTTGTGTACTGTTACCTGGTGTACTGTAATCTGGTGTACTGTAACCTGATGTACTGTAACCTGGTGTACTGTAACCTGATGTACTGTAATCTAGTGTACTGTAACCTGGTGTACTGTAACCTGATGTACTGTAACCTGATGTACTGTAATCCGGTGTACTGTAACCTGGTGTACTGTAATCTGGTGTACTATAACCTGGTGTACTGTAATCTAGTGTACTGTAATCTAGTTTACTGTAACCTGGTGTACTGTAGCCTGGTGTACTGTAATCTTGTGTACTGTTACCTGGTGTACTGTAATCCGGTGTACTGTTACCTGTTGTACTGTAATCTGGTGTACTGTTACCTGGTGTACTGTAATCTAGTGTACTGTAATCTGGTGTACTGTTACCTGGTGTACTGTAACCTGGTGTACTGTTTCCTGTTTTACTGTAACCCGAAGCACCAACATATGTAAAGTCACCTTCATCTGAGTGTCTTTCATTTAGTACGTACAAGCCAAAGGTTTTACACATTTCCAGGAAATCTCTGCAATAACTATTTATATACTAAGTATGCTACACGCAAGAATAGAGATCTGGTTGGAAATAGTTATTGCAGAGATTTCCTGGAAATGTGTAAAACCTTTGGCTTGTACGTACTAAATGAAAGACACTCAGATGAAGGTGACTTTACATATGTTGGTGCTTCGGGTTACAGTAAAACAGGAAACAGTACACCAGGTTACAGTACACCAGGTAACAGTACACCAGATTACAGTACACTAGATTACAGTACACCAGGTAACAGTACACCAGATTACAGTACAACAGGTAACAGTACACCGGATTACAGTACACTAGATTACAGTACACCACGTAACAGTACACCAGATTACAGTACACCAGGTTACAGTACACCAGGTTACAGTACACCAGATTGCAGTACAACAGGTAACAGAACACCAGATTACAGTACACTAGATTACAGTACACCAGGTAACAGTACACCAGATTACAGTACATCAGGTTACAGTACACCAGATTACAGTACAACAGGTAACAGTACACCAGATTACAGTACACTAGATTACAGTACACCAGGTAACAGTACACCAGATTACAGTACACCAGGTTACAGTACACCAGGTTACAGTACACCAGATTAAAGTACACCAGATTACAGTACACCAGGTTACAGTACCCCAGGTTACAGTACACCAGATTACTGTACACCAGGTTACAGTACATCAGGTCACAGTACACCAGGTTACAGTACACCAGGTTACAGTACACTAGATTACAGTACACCAGGTTACAGTACACCAGGTTACAGTACACTAGATTACAGTACACTAGATTACAGTACACCAGGTTGCAGTACACCAGGTAACAGTACACTAGATTACAGTACACCAGGCTACAGTACACCAGGTTACAGTACACCAGGTTACAGTACACTAGATTACAGTACACCAGGTTACAGTACACCAGGTTACAGTACACCAGGTTATAGTACACCAGATTACATTACACCAGGTTACAGTACACCAGGTTACAGTACACAAGATTACAGTACACCAGGTTACAGTACACCAGGTTACAGTAAACTAGATTACAGTACACTAGATTACAGTACACCAGGTTATAGTACACCAGATTACAGTACACCAGGTTACAGTACACCGGATTACAGTACATCAGGTTACAGTACATCGGGTTACAGTACACCAGGTTACAGTACACTAGATTACAGTACATCAGGTTACAGTACACCAGGTTACAGTACATCAGGTTACAGTACACCAGATTACAGTACACCAGGTAACAGTACACAAGATTACAGTACACCAGGCTACAGTACACCAGGTTACAGTACACCAGGTTACAGTACATCAGATTACAGTACACTAGATTACAGTACACCAGGCTACAGTACACCAGGTTACAGTACACCATGTTACAGTACACTAGATTACAGTACACCAGGTTACAGTACACCAGGTTATAGTACACCAGATTACTGTACACCAGGTCACAGTACACCAGGTAACAGTACACCAGGTTACAGTACACCAGGTTACAGTACACTAGATTACAGTACACCAGGTTACAGTACACCAGGTTATAGTACACCAGATTACTGTACACCAGGTCACAGTACACCAGGTAACAGTACACCAGATTACAGTACACCAGGCTACAGTACACCAGGTTACAGTACACCAGGTTTACAGTACATCAGGTCACAGTACACAAGGTTACAGTACACCAGGCTACAGTACACCAGGTTACAGTACACCAGGTTACAGTACACCAGGTCACAGTACACCAGGTTACAGTACACCGGATTACAGTACACCAGGTTACAGTACACCAGGTTACAGTACACTAGATTACAGTACACCACGTTACAGTACACCAGATTACATTTGCGTGTCAGCATGTATCTATGACCATGTGAAGATTTTAATGTTGTATCACGAACTTAATCAGATCATCTACCGTTGTGTGCCACGTTTTCCTCTCTAATTGATTAAAACCAGCGACCAACGCTAGATGGTAGTTGTGTGGAGGAAAGATGTGAATAAATCAGTAACTTATTCCAGCAATATTAATAGTAGTATAGTACAAGACATGTTTGATGATTTCACAAAGTGTGTATATTCAGAGGTTAAAAATGCAGTGGAGAAATTACAACACATTTTACATTTCTGTGGGACAGATATGAAGATAAGGCAGTCTAATAGCTTATCTCTATGACAGCCGGAATGGTTTGATCGAAATTATGAGGAGTCCAAACGAGAGAAATATAAAAAATTGAATGTATTTAGAAAATATTCCTCTCAAGAAAATTATAAATTATTTAAAGAAGCTAGAAATAAGTTCAAAGCTTTATGTAATGAAAAGAAGATTAACTTTAAACTTTCAGTAACTACGAGTATATGTGATGCAGCAAATGATAAGAATTGTACATCTTTCTGGAGACTTGTGAAAAAATACTTAACGAGTCGTTCGGTAGTCTACGATTGCACCTGAAGCATGGGGGGATTTCTTTAAAGAATTGTTAAATCCTAATTTCAGCTGGGGACACTGTTTTTTCAACAGAAGTTTTAAACTATCTTAAACACCAAGACGAAGAAGTATGTGTCGGCTGCCTTAGCAGTGATGATATCCTAGTGGTGAACGCGTTCCCTCGTCACGCCGGGGCACAGGGTTCGATTCCCATGTATGGTGTCCCCTGCCGGGGTATTTCTGCGATATTGCTCACAGCGGCGTAAAACCATACTCACTTACTCATTGTTTGTTTACATTCGCAGGGCAAGTGGATGCTCTACGTGTATTGGTCCATGCGACCCGTCGACTCGACGCATGCGCTGTATCTCACGAGCAGTCCGTCCATGTCTGCTGTCTGTTGTCTGCTTCCACGGTTTATAGGAATCCGGGGTTTCTAATGGGTGGGGTGATGTTTCTTAACTTTGTGGTACTGATCCTGTGGCTAGTTGTAGATTTGCGAATTAATGAAAAGTAGTTGCGTCATAATGTGTCAGCTAGTCACAATGGCGAATGTACATTCAGCCAGTCACATTGTCAGATAGTGTCCATTAGTTAAAGTACAACCCATCCCAATTCTTCATGCAGGTTACGGAAATGGACAAAGTTAAACGTCGCTTTCAAGATTATGCCACTACTATATAGACGTGCATGTGTGTGTGTGTGTGTGTGTGTGTGTGTGTTTGGTGATCGTGCGTGCGCGCGCGCATGTGTTTGTACATTGTACATACATACCATTTTATAACATCTCACCAAACACGCTCTATCCTCTACACCACAGAGGCGGTCAACGAATTGTGTGAGATATGCATATGACAGACAACATAAACACGCACCGTTTTCAAACAAACAATTTAATAAATGATCTATACTGGAAACAATTAATTGCACTGCGAAGTCCATACGAAGAACAAACTATTATAACGTCATCGGCAGGCTGGAAGGGGGTCGTTTGCTCATTAATATTCATGTCCTGAATCAAAACGAGGCCTCCTCGACTTGCGGAACTTCCAATGTGAATACATATTCGAATGTCACATTTTGACATATACAAAACTCGACAAAACACAATAACAATCACACCATGTATTCTCTGCTGTAAGAGTGTCACTCATATTATGTGACCCGGTCGTGTAAATGATGAGACTGCTCGTGACCGACCAACACAGACATCTTGAAGACGACAGCCAACACAGGCCTCAGATCTGGTCGTACCGGCTGACCTTGCCACACCGTACAGTGAAGAGCACGCCGCCCTGCAGTGGAAGGGAGATAACTCGTGCATCGGTCGCCAACACAATGCACATGTATATAGAATTGCAACTTTACTCTTTGAAAGTTATTATTAACAGCAGAAATTCTGCTACAATCGTGCTCAACTGGTACCATGAAAATAACTTGAGGTGTAATTTATATCATTCTAAGGTAAGCAGTTAGTCTAAAGTAGCTCTGCAGTAAGTCTAAAGTAGCTCTGCAGTAAGTCTAAAGTAGCTCTGCCGTAAGTCTAATGTAGCTCTGCAGTAAGTCTAAAGAAGCTCTGCCGTAAGTCTAATGTAGCTCTGCAGTAAGGCTAATGTAAGTCTGTAGTAAGTCTAAAGTAGCTCTGCCGTAAGTCTAATGTAGCTCTGCAGTAAGGCTAATGTAAGTCTGTAGTAAGTCTAAAGTAGCTCTGCCGTAAGTCTAATGTAGCTCTGCAGTAAGTCTAAAGTAGCTCTGCCGTAAGTCTAATGTAGCTCTGCAGTAAGGCTAATGTAAGTCTGTAGTAAGTCTAATGTAGCTCTGCAGTAAGTCAAATATAGGTCTGTAGTAAGTCTAATGTATCTCTGCAGTAAGTCTAATGTAGGTCTGCAGTAAGCCTAATGTAGGTATGTAGTTAGTCTAATAAAGGTCTGCAGTAAGTCTAATCTAGGTCTGCAGTAAGTCTAATGTAGGTCTGCAGTAAGTCTAATGTAGGTCTGTAGTAAGTCTAATGTAGGTCTGTAGTAAGGCTAATGTAAGTCTGTAGTAAGTCTAATGTAGCTCTGCAGAAAGTCAAATATAGGTCTGTAGTAAGTCTAATGTATCTCTGCAGTAAGTGTAATGTAGGTCTGCAGTAAGCCTAATGTAGGTATGTAGTTAGTCTAATAAAGGTCTGCAGTAAGTCTAATCTAGGTCTGCAGTAAGTCTAATGTAGGTCTGCAGTAAGTCTAATGTAGGTCTGCAGTAAGTCTAATGTAGGTCTACGGTAAGTCTAATGTAGGTCTGTTGTAAGTCTAAAGTGGCTCTGCAGTAAGTCTAATCTAGGTCTGTAGTAAGTCTAATGTAGGTCTGCAGTAAGTCTAATGTAGGTCTACGGTAAGTCTAATGTAGGTCTGTTGTAAGTCTAAAGTGGCTCTGCAGTAAGTCTAATGTAGGTCTGCAGTAAGCCTAATGTAGGTTTGCAGTAAGTCTAAAGTAGTTCTTTAGTAAGTCCAATGTAGGTTTGCAGTAAGTCTAATTTAGGTCTGTTGTAAGTCTAAAGTGGCTCTGCAGTAAGTCTAAAGTAGCTCTGCAGTAAGTATAATGTAGGTTTGCTGTAAGCCTAATGTAGGTTTGGAGTAAGTATAAAGTAGCTCTGCAGTAAGTCTAAAGTAGCTCTGCAGTAAGTCTAATGTAGGTTTGCAGTAAGCCTAATGTAGGTTTGCAGTAAGCCTAATGTAGGTCTGCAGTAAGTCTAATGTAGGTCTGCAGTAAGCCTAATGTAGGTTTGCAGTAAGTCTAATGTAGGTCTGCAGTAAGCCTAATGTAGGTTTGCAGTAAGTCTAATGTAGGTTTGCAGTAAGCCTAATGTAGGTCTGCAGTAAGTCTAATGTAGGTCTGCAGTAAGCCTAATGTAGGTTTGCAGTAAGTCTAATGTAGGTCTGCAGTAAGCCTAATGTAGGTTTGCAGTAAGTATAATGTAGGTCTGCTGTAAGCCTAATGTAGGTTTGGAGTAAGTATAAAGTAGCTCTGCAGTAAGTCTAATGTAGGTCTGTAGTAAGTCTGTGGTAGGTATGTTATAAGTCTGAAGTAGGTCTGCTGTAAGCCTAATGTAGCTCTGCTGTAAGCCTAATGTAGGTTTGCAGTAAGTCTAAAGTAGTTCTGTAGTAAGTCTAATGTAGGTTTGCAGTAAGTCTGAAGTAGTTCTGTAGTATGTTTAAAGTAGGTCTGACGTAGGTATGTAGTAAGTTTATGTAGGTCTGTAGTTGGTCTGTAGTGGGTCTTTTGTAAGTATGAAGAAAGTCTGTAGTACATCTGAAAAAGGTCTGTATATGTCTAGAGTACGTCTGTGGTAGGTCTGACGTCGGTCTGTAGCAAGTCTGTAGTAAGTCTGACGTAGGTCTGATTCAGTCTGAATATTTCATAAAATGTAGGGTAAGTTAGCTAATCTTTCGACCTCCAATACATCAAACACAATAGGCTTCTGAGAGCCGAGACGTGATGTTTTACCACGAAACCAATATTGTATAATGGCAAATTAAATGTATTTAGATTTTTTAAAACAATATTTGCAAACCCAAAGATATATATCTCATATGAGTAAGCATATACTGAGATGAACGCGTCTTATGTTAAACATTAATGGCGGATAATCACAATGCCCCATGTGTTCGTAACGGTCCTTTTGAATTGAAACAGTCGCAGCGTCACGACTGATTGAAGGATTTGTTGACGGTGTAGGAGTGAGTGAGTTGGGTTTGGCGCCGCTTTTCCAGTTATAACGGGGCGTGTCAGCTTAGTGTGGGAGGAAAGCCCGAAGTGATGCAGGTCTCAGACGTTAACCACTTCGGTGAAACCCACGAGCACGGGTATGGTGCTGACAAACCTAGAAACATAATCGGGGCGAACCGGGATTCGAACCCACAATCATAGGTTTCTGGCGTGCCCAAGGGACGCAACTCTGCACAGCGAATCGCGGCGCCATAGACGACTGGGCCACCCGTGCCCCCTTGATGGTGTAGGAGATATAGATGTGCGACATCAGGCAAACCTACCTTGATGAGGCCGGGGATACTGGACCAGAAGTTGAGATTGGGGATGATTTCCTTGCCCTCCGCTTTCCTCACAAACTTCTGTATAGAGACACCGCCAACGGCATACACGACAGACAACACCACCACCCTGGGAACAGCACATTGGTGATCTAGTAATTACACTAGGGTAGGGTGCATTCACATCAATCTGAATTGAAACCAGTATAGTGGTATGAAAATGTTTACAAGACACAGGATATAAACATTCCGCGAAGTAACGCATTCGTAGAAGGACAAATACCATTCGTGACCAGCTCGTGATATTCCGGGAAAAGCTGGATAGCGACTAGTACTCGTGCCCCTCTCGTGGCCATTTTTGCGACCGGGTTCCGTCTAAGCGCAAAGGGGCGGAGCCAAAAGATTTGTAAACTCGTTGCATATTTATTCACGTATATTTCCCCCTATATTACATATATTTCAGATGCAACTTAAAGCACATCGGGATATGTGGTACTATATTGTATGATTTGACACATTTAACTGTATCGTGGGTATATTTGTAGATGCAAGACATATGTAAAACCAAAAGTTATTCCTGAGGGATTCTTTGACCGAAGATACGCGCATTTTGATTGGTTTGTGGTAATCGCACATAACATTCATCGTTATGAGGACGAGTCTTCTTGCAGCTGACGGAAAGGGGCGAGTGGTGACGAATGGACCAAATACAGCACTTTCTCATTGCTATTGCGCATGCACAGATTCGGAAAACTCTTCGCTTTCAATAATGCGCGCGGGGAATCCAATCGATCGTGGATTACTCCGTGGTTTAGAAACGAAAATGTCTTTGGCGTACACCGCGTGAAAATGGCTGCTCATTTGCATCATTTATGAATAGGCGGAAGGAGCAAAGAAAGTTGTCGGAGCGACACCAACCTTCCCCCATAAACGCCAGGGGGAAGGGGTCGAGCTCCGCGGGTAGTACAACAGAGCGTTTAATCTATACCTGTGGTTGTATTACCCGCCTGAAATCTACTGTATCACGTGTGAACTTTACTGGCTGACATTATTAAAACATTGTTATTGCAATAAAATGTCTTATAGTGGAGGATGATGCTTCCCACTGTATACTCACGCTATAACGAGGATGCTTCCTACAGAGAGACTGTAGGTGACTGTAACGGTTCCGCCTGTAGATTCACAGGCGTACTTACTGGTGAGAGTCATCAGCTGTTTGAACACAGTTTAAAAAGGAAATATAATATAACGGCCCTGCTGCTCACCTGGTTAATACAAAACATGGTTTAGTTTAGTAGTTCCAGACACCAAGTGGTTTAAGATAGTGGTTTAAGATAGCGGTTTAATAACTTTGAACAGTTACGTCCCTTGGATATGCGGGGATCCGTTGTTTCATGTTGGAAATATCCATAGATTGTCAACGCAATATCCGTTATCATAGCTTTTACCAAATATTTAACATAGCACGATCTGAAACACGTTTGGCGTTTTTCCCGCATCAATACTTCCCTCACACGTTTTGAATCACGACAGTTCAAAGATGCGCTGATATTTGGGGGTTTGGTTTGGTGTTAAACGCCGCACTCAGCAATATTCCAGCTATATGACGGCGGTCCGTAAATAATCGAGTCTGGACCAGACAATCCAGTGATTGACATCATGAGCATCGATCCAGGCAATTGGGATGGATGTCATGCATCAACCAAGTCAGCGAGTCTGACCATTCCACCAAAGATGCGTTGAACCTGACCTAGTCACTGAGAAATGTACAATGGGAAGAACTTACATATTTCCCGCTCTTAGCTGGTTTTTCCCCCACAGCTTTGAGTGTGCCCTCAACCGACTTGTCACAAACCAGTGTAATGATGGCGGACCTGTGGAACAACTAGATGTAGCCGTGTTGGCTGTGCCTTTTGCCTTGTGCGTTGAGCGTTGAGCAATGTGTGTTGCGCGTTGTGCGTTGTGCGTTGTGTATTGTGTCTTGTGCGATGTGTGTTTGTTGATTAACGCCACACTCAGCAGTATTCCAGCTATATGCAGCGGCTTGTAAATAATCTGGACCAGACAATCCAGTGATTATTATTATCATCTTTGACACGCTTGTCATTGACTACACGGTCCGGGAAATAGCCCCGTTCAACCAGCAGAGGGAACTGCGTGTAGATCAAGATGTTTAAGAGGTTTTATTGTACTTAAGGCCTCCGGCCCATTACAAAACAAGAGTACAAAGAGATAATATCCGTGAGTACAACACAGCTATAGGGATGTGCTGCATACAATCAGAGACCATATACCTATATACCAAATACCGATATGGTCTCTGGTACAATACATCTGTGCAGATAATGTTACGAAGTGGGTGTACATAATTATTGTCACGATACTTTAAGATTCTTGCGCCGAGAACGTGCATGATGAACAAATAATGCTTACCTAAGAATTGTTTTTCCATCATTTTTTCCATTCAACGGAGATTTACATGAATACAAATTGGTAAACGCAGGTATTTCTGTGGGATACATACTTCCTTTAAATCAGTATAAACAGTACAGATATGCAGTAAATGAAGTTCATCCTCCATACAAGATTGACAGAAAGGACACAATCTCACTGGCTTCGGTATAGAACGATGTCGTCCAATGATAACCGTTATATCAGACAATCCGAGACGAAATCTTGATTATGTAAAGCGCAGAGGTTATAACATTTATCAGTACAGAGACGCCATATTGCTCATATTGGAGAACGGACACTTATAAAGACACATATGGGAAAATTTAGTTAGACATATATGACAGTGTCTGCAAAGCTTCTCCTTGCTCCCAAACACGCATTTGGAATATCTGTCAGTGGGAGATTTACCTGAGAAAATTGGGTGCAAGTTCCGGTCCTGTTCCAAGGAAGGTGTCTGCCGAGTAGGTCAAGGTCAAGGCCCCTTTGTTCACTTGGAATTTGGCGCTGTCCTGTGTGCCGATACTGAAGTAGGCAGGTGGATTCGCGTTCTGGATCTGACACGCCTGGGGGGAGAAAGTGTGTTAGCGGATCTGTAATATATATATATATATAAGGGATATCGCTACAGGTGGTTGCTGATCTTGCTTGTGCTCCAATGGGTGGCTGATCAATAACACGTTCTGAGACCAGGTAAGAAGGATATAAAGTACGCCTTTAACAGTTTGCATTCATTAAGTACAATACTGCTTACTGGCTGCATTTGAACAACACAACCTGGTATTCGCTGTTGATGAAAGGGGCGGTGGGGTGGTGGGGGATGGGGAGGGGGGGTAGTGCTTCTTCCTGTGGCACTGTAAGAGGTGGACATCGGAGGTCCAGAAGGGATCAGAAAGCCTTGAAGATGATCCAAGATCACGAAGACCTTCAACAGCCACCACCAAGGGAAATGTTAATAAAATGTACAATAAACGTCACACAGCCACAACGGTATGCATCTCGCACGAGCAAGTTGGGAACATTCTGCGTAATGAACTTGGCACGACGAAGGTTTCTGCAGCCAGGTTTCTGACTCCTGATAGGAACCGCCCCAGTGTCATCATCTCTCGGGAGATTTTACGATATGGAATCATGGATGAGTCTTGGTTCATCACCATCAGCCAGAAACCAAAACAACTCAGCCCAGACAGTGGAAACATGTAACGCCTTATCAAAGTTTGATGCATCAGCTGTCAGGGTGATAGCTTTGGTTCCTGGAAATATCCCAAGGAATCCTACTGATGGACAACCCTCTGAAAGGTCAGACCATAAATGGCCAATGTGCTAATCTGCTTAGGCAACTGCGTGAGCATATCAAGGCTAACCGTCGTCGAAAACTCATGAAAATTGTTTTGTTCCATCAGGGTCCAGTTACATGAAGCAATCTTAGCGCTAAGGTAATTGTAACTCCCATGCTTTAACATAGGCTTACAATCATGAGACTGCCATAAGATTATGTTAAAGTATGGGAGTTACATTCGTCTAAGCGCTACGATCGCTTTGTTGAACGGGGCCCAGGACAGTCCACCCGTGCACAGGTCTGGTGTCGCCATGGTGGATTTGAACTCGATATTCACCAGATTGGGCATCGTCAGATTTCTAACTCTTCCAAAGTGAAGAAAGAACTGTCTGGCTAGCATTAGGCAAATTCCTGCCTTGGGGGATGTATTCAACCCCAAAGACGATGCCATCTACACAAGCGGGATCTAGCTTTGTGGGCAGAAGTGTGCGGACCTCGTGTGTTGCAATGAACTCCACCAACGCAGTCCTTCATAGCAAGGCTCAGACCTTCTCAGCCACCCCTTGTAAACTAAGCGGCAAAAGAAAGTATAGGGACCAGGTACCAAAAATCACCTCACCCGAACGCGCCACCTTTGACGGCGCTCGTGCGGTGACAGAAAAATGGTGAAACAGGTTTCCCGCCTATGGCATAAACTGCACGTGCATGTTAGCTGTATAAATGCGTTCGTCTGCAGGGTATAACCACAAGTGATGAAAGCACACAAAAGAAATGCCACGACTGTCACAGGAGCAGAGAGAGAGAGAGCCATCGGTCTGGCCGAAATGGGGGCAACACAGCTCCAAATTGCCAAGTTTGGTTGTACACCATTGACAGTAGCCAGGCTTATTCAACGGTACATGCAGACAGGGAGGACACAGGACTGGCCTAGGACCGGACGACCCCGAGTGACAACACCACTGGAAGACGGTCAGATACGGCTCATTCACCTGCGAAACAGATTCGTAACAGTGACGGCGACGTGCTGCTGGAATCCGAGCGTAGCGTCCTTTCCGAGGAATGGTACTGACTGCTCAACATCGACGCCTGAGACTGTGCTGTGCAGTACAGAGACCAAGTGTTGCAGACAGTTGTGCTTCCGTTCTTACAAAACCAACAGCAGGGGACATTGTTTCAACACCCCATACTGCAAGAGTGACTCGGAACTTTCTAAATCAGCAGAAAGTTGACGTTTTGCCCTGGCCTGCCCACTCACCCGATATGAATCCTATTGAACATCTGTGGGACCATCTTGACAGACAGATTAGAGCAAGCCATCAGCCTCCCGTCAACAGACAAGAAATGCAGCAGGCCCGGAGAGACGAGTGGCAACGGATTCCAGTCCACGTCATCAGAAGACTGACGTCATCGATGAGGCGGCGTATCACAGCGAGCATCGAGGCAGCTGGACGTCATACACGCTATTGAAGGCAACTGTGTCGACAATGAACTTGAAGTATGTCTGACAATTTTTTGGTGACATTTCAGACAACCTTTGAAAATGAAATTTCTACCCCACCATTGTTTACCTTGAGCTTACATTACATGTGATTGCACAATTTCAATCAAACTGTGGTTGATCAATCATTTGTTACCCCTCCCTAGATTATATTATAATTCACAACAAAACCTCTTCTTCTTATTTTTTTATCTATCATGGAACTCGACCTATACTTTCTTTTGCCGCCCAGATCGTATTCCTGACAAACTCGCCGGGATTTCGAAGTCCTCTATCCCCATGCTGGTAGAAACAAATCGACCAAAATTAAGGGCGTTTGGTTCTTATGCATGAAATACACTGACTGTGCCCCAATGGCGTGGCTGGTTGCTGTTTTTTTCTGGTACATGCACTGTCATGCCTTGTCCTCCGAGAGCGGAACTCGTAAAGATCAATCATCCGTACATAATATATCAGGATACATCATCTCAGGGATCTAATATAATATTCCAGCGATACCTGTTACCTTCCAGTGACGTTATCCTCGCACCTGCTGTTAAACATAATGTCCCGTTACAGGAATGACATTTCAAACATATTCAAACATCTGCCAAATCAGCATATAGTACAGAATACTGCAAACATGATGGATGTGTATACCAGCCAGTCATTTGAATTACAGCGAAAAGCAGAACATACTCACTGCCACATTCTTGCAGCCCTTCTCTGTAAATGGTTTACATGGGTTCCAGGAAAACTGGTCTCCAGACGTGGCCGATATGTCTTTAAACCTGTCAGCGGAAAGCACATCCAGAAAGCAAAGTAGACACAATTTATGGATACCGACTTGTCAGGCAAGTCTTGCTAGACAACGGTTTAAGCATCTACACCGAAATGTCGCCTCCACAGTTTTAGAAGTTGTTATCCATAAACTGTGTCTGCTTTAATTTGTTATCCGTCAACTTCTAAGTAATGCCTTTTAAACAAGTCACACCCTGATAGGAATAAGACTGAAGTATCAAATTTGCCGGGGTTCCAATCACAATAGGATTCTTTTGGTTCAAGCAATCGCATCACAACGAAGGACATATACAATAGGGCACCTTTTCTCGAGCTCGTTCCAGATGGGTAGTCAGTTTCAAATACTGATATAAGTACATGTTATATATTGCTGTCTCCTGGAGTGTACAGCGTATTCGCAGCAGTACTTTGGGGGCAACGCATCCACCAATTATCGACTCTGCAACATTTGATCATGAAGGTAATCTGTAATTGTAGACATCTTAACACAATTTGTATCGGAAAACATTTAGTTATTGGCTTATCTGTAATAATACTTTGTGATTTTATCTCTTGGTGTGCATCTCGCTAAGTTTCAATTAATTAGTATGAATATTTTGTACAGTGTCACAGCGTTTAAAGTTTATTATTCCGCCAGTTTTTCTGATCCCATTTTCAAAATAGAACAAAAGTGAGTTAGATGAGTTTAACGCCGCTTTGACCAGTATTCCCTCTATACGTGGGAGGAGAGCCCGAAGTGATGCAGGTTTAAGACGTTTACCACTTCGATGAAACCCACGAGCTCGGGTATGGTGCTGACAAACCTAGCAACATAATCAGGGAAACCCGGGAATCGAACCCACAATCAGGTTTCTTGCGTGCCGAAGGGACGCAACTCTGCATAGCGAATTGCGGCGCCTCAGACGACTGAGTCACTCCTGCTCGCTGAAATAGGACTCTGACACAGATACATGATTATCCATAGTTATTTGATATGCGAATATGGATCCGAAGTTACATTCGTATGATACTACCCGGAACAATAAAGCAATATTAATGGAGGCAATGTTCATTTGCACACATACCAATTAAATATGAAACAGGCAGATTCGTACATCTTAATTCCACCCCTCACAAAGAACGTCGCTTCATAAGTATTAGTGATGTTCATCACATGGTAGCCTGGTGGTTAATGCGTCTGCTCGCCACGCCGAAAACCGGGTTTGATTCCCCATAAGAGTACAACGTGTGAAATTTCTAGTGTCATGATGTGATTTAGCTGTAATATTTCTAAAAGCGGCGTTAAACCACACTCACCCTTTCACACGTGGAGTACTTACCGCGCTCCGCCGTTACTCGCCAAGGGAGATAAGTCGATCATGCCATTATCTCCCATGCACGAACATGCAGTCGTCTTCTTACACTGTGTTATACAATCAACTTGCAATATGTAAAGTAAGATAGCAATCAGAGCAGGAATTCCTCGTTTCATGGTTAGATCTCCTGACTAGCACCTGAAGTAATGGCGGGTGTGTGAGATCACGTGATCACGACAGCCGCACGTGATGTCGTATAGCGTTACAGAGCATATCACTTAGAGTCGACTTGAGACGATTATAGCTGTAACTCTTGGTTCACGTTTCAGCCATAGTCCACACCCGGTAGAATATGTCACTCACATGTAGCTAGGTATTGCTAATGTATTATTTAGGGAGCGACATTAGATATTCTTGATTGGGGTTGGAGGTCGCTGAACAATTATTTTCAAATGTAAAATATGAGGCAATATTACGTGTTTCCAGTATTTCCCGAAACTATTAATTTAAAAAAAGAGTTTTGGCCATGAATATATTTCGAGTGGCTTACAATAGCCTTAACTGTTTTTATTAACAATAACGACGTCATGAAACTATTGAAACGAGTGTTGTAACTCGCCATTTTCGCAGTACTTTACTGCTGGCAAAACATTCCAGATTTACAGTAATTGCTTTGTACACGAAATATGTTTAAAAGACTATTTTCTTGCAAAATAATTTTGTTTGTTTAGTCCAACACGTTTGAAGTTGGTGGAACGTGTGTGACTTTAGACTTTCTGATTGGTCATTCATGTTGATTGATTGGTAATTAAACAGTAGACGACCCAGACCATGAATACACGTACACCCAAATAGTATACACATTGCAATTATAGACTTCAAACACTGAACCCATTGGGGATGGTACCTTGGTAACCGGGGTAACCGGGGTAACCGGAGTAACCGGAGTAACCCATCTCTGGGATGCAGAGGGAAG
Source organism: Haliotis rufescens (assembly GCF_023055435.1). Taxonomy (NCBI): domain Eukaryota; kingdom Metazoa; phylum Mollusca; class Gastropoda; order Lepetellida; family Haliotidae; genus Haliotis; species Haliotis rufescens. The sequence goes on from NW_025963780.1 coordinate 44,699,890, forward strand.
AGGGCGGAACATGTGTCAGTATTCCGTTTGGTCACCTAAGCTTCACGTGACACAACAACCATCAACTGTTCATGAACCAAACAAATAGTTTCTAGTTTACACACCTACATGCACTATGTAGACGTACTGACAACGGAGACAGCTAATGTTCACTGTCTCTAATCCACGCTTCTTCCGAGGTAGGAGGTGTGTGTGTGTGTGTGTGTGTGTGTGTGTGTGTGTGTGTGTGTGTGTGTGTGTGATAGATAGATAGATAGATGTGTGATGGATAGATGGATTGACAGACAGACAGACAGATAACAATACCCACTGCAGTAGGTCCGAGACAGAAAGGGCCTCCACTACCTGACATATGACATCCGACATCCGACATCCGACACCAGACATCCGACACCCGACATCCAACATCCATTTACCCTAATAGTAGGGCCGATGGTGTACCCTAGGGTAGAAAAGCAATCGGCCCTGATGCCGAATACCTGGATTAGATTCCCTTCATTGCGTCCAGTTGGCTGTGCTCCTCCCAGTGCTAGAATATTGCCCCAAACGGCGTAAAACCATACTCACTAATATTTCAGTAAACACTTTTGGTTGTTTGTTTGTTTGTTGTTGATAGCCGGACTCAGTAATTTTCCAGCTATATGACGGTGGTCTGTAAATAATCGAGTCTAGAGCAGACAATCCAGTGACTAATATCATGAGCATCGATCCACGCAATTGGGATACGATGACATGCATCAACCAAGTCAGCGAGTCTGACCACCCGATCCCGTTAGTCGCCTCTTACTACCAGCTATGGTTGCTGAGGACCTATTCTACTCAGGACTTTCACGGGTTTTTCAGTTTGCCACAAGGCACTGAAAGTAGGTCGCAGACTTTACACGCCTTGTTGAAACCCACACCCATGGGTATGAGGAACATTAAGTTCATTATGGTGTTGAAACTGAGATTCGAACACACGACCAATTATCCCGGCAGATAATGAACGAGAATGACCGTTGGTCTATTGCACATTCCGTGTAGTCTTTCATCAGACACTCACTATTATATTTTGTCTCTGGCGAGTTGGTGAAGTTCCACCACATAGACATGCTGTAGGGCGACCACGGCATACAACAGCATTCACTCGCTCACATACTGCAGATTTTACGTATGGTTGGATAATAGAAACAAAGACATTTATTTTCATTGTCAAAACTGTTTTTTACTTTTTGTTTAAAACATCGTAAGGCGTTAACAGGAAACCACGCAAGCACACTCAAGAATTACCCCGAGGCTCACATCGTAAACAAACAAAACAAAACACATTCCAGTTACTCATGACTTATATCAAAGCTGACCGCTTAATCTATAAAATATAATTGGCTCTAATGGACCACGTGTACATAGCCTATATTGACCGCGCCCCCTGCCTGTCGAAGTATGAAGATACATGTATGGCTACAATTACAGCCATGGTTAATACAGTTACGTCCACCCCCCCCCCCCCACCCCCGTTTCAACACTCTCTCCCCTTTCTCTTACCTCCCCCACCTCTCTCTTCATCTCTACATCGGTTAACATGGAATATCCTCCATGCGTAATCCATCCGTATTTTTCGACTGACGATCCAAGGTTGGAATGTAGGGTGTGTAGAGGTGGGGGTGGATGGTTTGGGGCATGGGATTGACCCTCCCTTTCCTACAATCGCATATGAACCCCAGTGATATGCACCCAACATAGTACCTTTTAAATTATTGAAATATGACAAATTCTAAAGTATCTCCTGAAAATCCTAGGGTTGATTGGCAAATTGCATGCCCACTTTCCTAAATGACGGTAAGAATGTTGCAGAATTCCCTGCGCGTGAGAGACCAGAGTGAGCCAGGAATGGAACTATGGAACTAGATGTTGTCGTACGTCTTATTTGTCGACCGCCTCCCACACAAGCTCACAGCGAACAACGTGCCATCCTACAATCAGACGTGATGGACAAGCTCTTAATCAGTCTCATCTACAGGTAAAATATATAGTTGCATGAAAATCTATTTTGGTTTAGAAGGCTTCGATTTGTTTGTTGTTAGCGTCGCACTCAGCAATATTCCAGCTATATGAGGGCGGTCTGTAAATATTCGAATCTGGACCAGACAATCCAGTGATTGACAGACATCATGTGCTTTGATCTACGCAAGTCCGGATAGACCCTCCCAGAACGGGTAGTTAGAACATGTACTCACTATGATAAGTCTGGATAGACCCTCCAAGAACAGGTAGATAGAACATGTACTCACTATAAGCCTGGGTAGGCCCTCCCAGAACGGGTAGATGAAAACATATACTGACTATGATAAGCCTGGGTAGGCCCTCCCAGAACGGGTAGATGAAAACATATACTGACTATTATTAGTCTAGGTAGATCCAACCAGAACGGGTAGATTAAAACATATACTCACTCTAATAAGTCTGGGTAGATCCACCCAGAACGAGTAGTGGGGCAAGATCTCTCTCCCCTCCGCCTTCCTCACGTATTTCTGGAAGCCAATCCCCACACAGACGTAGAGGACCGTACACACTAACAGGCTGCAACAAGAGGCTTGGTATTACTGGTGTATGATCTTCAAACAATTCTTAACAGTAAGTGTTGAGAGATCACCAAACTTACGCGTCTAGTTAACCTCAGTAAATGTGAGACATGTTCATTACGTAGGGCAGAAAGTCTTCCAATATGTAGAACGAGTCGCTCTTCATGTGGATTTGGCATTTTTCATATACTTAATGCTTAATATTGAAATAAATTTTAACGCAACGGTTGAAGATTTCCCTTGTCACCCTGATTGCCTGGTGTAAAGGGTAAGAGTCAAAGATATGTAACTTTACACTAGATATTACTTGGTGTGTATATTGAAGCTGGCTGTCAAATTTCAAGATGACCTCCAACTGTCATAATACATCTTCCCAAGCAAGGGAGTTAACTAACTTTATAAGTCCAGTTTCCACTCTTGCTGAACTTGGTTGGAATTACAAGGCTCGATCGCAGCGGCACCAGTGGCGATTACGAGTTATGTCCCTTTTATGTCCCTACTATTGACCAATCAGATAACATCTCTCAAATGACTTGCATTTACTTCAAATAAAATATCGGCGCTCAGTCAAGACGATCTGATCGATAATCGAGACTTTCATTGCAATAAAACTGGTCTCCCCTCGCGAAGGGCATCAAATCACTTGAACACCTTCGTTAAATACAGAACCTTCGTTAAAAAGATATGGAAAATATCTGTCGACACCCAGTTGACGGCACACATGATCTGCTAATCCTGCAATCGACCGAAATCTGCATTGCAGTCGCCATGTTGTTTATCAACCGAATGTCAATTGCGTCACTCGATTTTGATTGGACTATGCACAGACTCATTAGTCCAGCCAAAATATAACTCCATAATTGACGCCTAGTTCGGCAAGGGTGGAAACTGGACTTTTATAGTCAGAAAACCCCCTTGCCTCGGGAAGGTATTGACAAAGGACGACTAAAACATGATACCGAATTCAATCACTGCCACAGTTGATGGTGCGCTCACATGATGTCCAGGACGGTGCCAACTGAGATTCCACTGGGCGTGGCAGGGACAGACTCACAGGCATACTTGCTGGCCAGGGTCATCACCTGAAGTAAAGTTGTGGTCAGTTAGGGGTCGGGATTTGGAGGGGGGGGGGGGGGGGGGGGGGTTGCGACATTACTATATTAGTATAATATAAAAACTTTACATTTAGATTTGTTACAAACCCTGAAGTGGGTGAATCTTATGCCCTCCCTCTTCTAAATACATCACCTGGTCACGCTATAACATTATGTTTTACAGAAAACAGGAAATACATTCGTTAAACTCACGTAAACTGCACTTCCGGCTTTCGTCTCTCCATCAACAGTTAGCTCCCCTGGATCTTTACTTTCGTCACAAACTAATGATACTTTGGTGGTTCTGGAATAGCCGAAAGATATCTTTAGAATAATCTACGAATACAATGTGTCGGTGTTATAAAATGCATTTTCAAAAGGCGAGAAACAAGCCCAAAGATTTATGTGATATCGCGTGTGGGTGTTTTAAACCGTGTGCTGCCTAAGTTGTAATTATAACAACATGCCACTCATAACGGGCAACACTAAACAAAACAGAGGGGCATGTCCAACACACGTGCGGCTTCTCAGCTTCCGTGGGAGTATTCATCACAAGTTGTCTGTTTGGGCTGGTTCGCATACTATCGCGTTATCCTTGGGTAAACACAAAACCAAAGGAGACACCACATGTTTTATTACCTGTGGTTCAATGTGGGACTGAGGTCATGCTAGCAGAGAGGTCACTCATTTAGCTGCACTACGGCGTTACTTTCCTTCACCCCATAGTTTACCTTGGTGCCATCATAGAACTACAGGGGGCGCTGGGGTAGCCTTGTGGTTAAAGCGTTCGCTCGTCACGCCGAAGACCCGGGTTCGAATACCGACATAGGTACAATGTGTGAAGCCTATTTTCTGGTGTGCCCCGCCGTGATATTGCTGGAATATTGCTAAAAGCGGCGTAAAACCACACTCACTCATCGAACTACATGCCATCATATTGTATCCGACATCGAAGTTTTAGCTCACCTGACAATGTTGGGGGCGCCAGGTTGATCAAGGAATGTGTCGGCAGAGTAGGTGAGCTTCAGTCCCTGGTCTACAGTGAAGGTGGCGCTGTCTTGGTTCCCAATGTTGAAGTAGGACGGCGGTAAGAGCTTCTGTATCTGACAAGCCTGTAGCGTAGAAAAAAACATTCAAATGATGGTCCAAGCAAGATGGGTGAGGTGAGGTGAAATGGGTTTAACGTCGCGTTCAAAACTATGGCACTTATATTGCGTGTCTGTGTGTAGCTGCCAGTCCGGACTGATGCCGATTTTATAGCTCTAGCTCACTGAGATACCATGCCGCAGTTTAACATAAATACCTCGCTCGGACACAGTATGGTTACTCCAAGCAGACCAGACCTTGTTTTAGTCCCTTAACGTCAGGAAGGGTAACAACAAGTAACATCTTTTAACGTCTTTTGGTATGACGCGACCGCGGATCGAACCCAGGACCTTCCGTTCTTCGGGCCGACGCTCTACCACTGGACCACGGAGGCGGTCCCAAACAAGTCTATATGTGAAAGCCTATGCCTGTCGTTAGCAGCTTCCCGAGGGAAGAGTGTGCACCGGTCTGCACCAAGGCCCAGGCTTCACTATATATAGGATACTGGACAGTCTTGCCTCGTGAAGGTGGCCTTAGTAAAGAGGGAACTAACGAGATTGGGTGGTCAGGCTCATTGACTTGGTTGATGCTTGTCATATAATCCCAATTGCGTGGATTGATGCTCGTGATGTCAATCATTAGATTGTTTGGTCCAGACTGGATTATGTACAGACCAAAGTCATAGAAGATGTTCACCTTGCCCTCGGTTCATGATGATTAATTGGTCACAATGGCGGAAAAGCGTGGCAAGGATGGGGATTGGTAATCGCCAGACAGGGTAAATATCCCTTGTGTTTGACTGATCCAGTGGGATATTAAACACACTACAGCTGCCCGATAGATACTAGTTTATATTGAGGCTGTAGTGAGATTGAGATGCATATAAACATCAAATGCGGTTGCAAGGAGATTAGTTAGAGAGATTCACCAGGTGAGCTAAATAAACGTAAAGGGCGTTACTGACCGCTACACCCTTGCATGTCCCCTCTGAGAATGGCTTGCAGGGATTCCAAGAGAACTTGTCCCCGTTGGGTGCTAGCTTGTCTTTAAATCTGTAACAAAGGAGAGATCCCGGCGTGTGCATCAGTACCTACGTCTTTCTGCTCCTTGGGTTCTGACGACTGCACACAGGGAGATATTTTCTAGACGTGGGAATGTGCAGACGACTGTACACACTAGACGTGGGAATGTGCAGACGACTGTGCACACTAGACGTAGGAATGTACAGACGACTGTACACAAAAGACGTGGAAATGTACAGACGACTGTGCACACTAGATGTTGGAATGTGGAGACGACTGTACACACTAGACGTGGGAATGTGCAGACGACTGTACACACTAGACGTGGGAATGTGCAGACGACTGTACACACTAGACGTGGGAACGTGCAGACGACTGTACACACTAGACGTGGGAATGTGCAGACGACTGTACACACTAGACGTGGGAATGTGCAGACGACTGTGCACACTAGACGTGGGAATGTGCAGACGACTGTGCACACTAGACGTGGTAATGTGCAGACGACTGTACACACTAGACGTTGGAATGTGCAGACGACTGTACACACTAGATGTGGGAATGGGCAGACGACTGTACACACTAGACGTGGGAATGTGCAGACGACTGTACACACTAGATGTGGGAATGTGCAGACTGTACACACTAGACGTGGGAATGTGCAGACGACTGTACACAAAAGAGGTGGAAATGTGCAGACTGTACACACTAGATGTGGGAATGTGCAGACGACTGTACACACTAGATGTGGGAATATACAGACTGTACACACTAGACGTGGGAATGTGCAGACGACTGTACACAAAAGAGGTGGAAATGTACAGACGACTGTGCACATTAGACGTGGGAATGTGCAGACTGTACACACTAGACGTAGAAATGTGCAGACGACTGTGCACACTAGATGTGGGAATGTGCAGACTGTGCACACTAGACGTGGGAATGTGCAGACGACTGTACACACTAGACGTTGGAATGTGCAGACGACTGTACACACTAGACGTGGGAATGTGCAGAGGACTGTACACACTAGACGTGGGAATGTGCAGACGACTGTACACACTAGATGTGGGAATGTGCAGACGACTGTACACACTAGACGTGGGAATGTGCAGACGACTGTACACACTAGATGTGGGAATGTACAGACGACTGAGCACACTAGACGTGGGAATGTGCAGACTGTGCACACTAGACATGGGAATGTGCAGACTGTGCACACTAGACGTGGGAATGTGCAGACTGTGCACACTAGACGTAGAAATGTGCAGACGACTGTACACACTAGACGTGGGAATGTGCAGACTGTGCACACTAGACATGGGAATGTGCAGACTGTGCACACTAGACGTGGGAATGTGCAGACTGTGCACACTAGACGTGGTAATATGCAGACGACTGTACACACTAGACGTGGGAATGTGCAGACTGTGCACACTAGACGTAGAAATGTGCAGACGACTGTACACACTAGACTCGGAAATGTGCAGACGACTGTGCACATTAGATGTGGGAATATGCAGACGACTGTACACACTTTACGTGGAAATGTACAGACGACTGTGCACACTAGACGTGGGAATGTGCAGACGACTGTGCACACTAGACGTAGAAATGTGCAGACGACTGTACACACTAGACGTGGGAATGTGCAGACTGTGCACACTAGACGTGGGAATGTGCAGACTGTGCACACTAGACGTAGAAATGTGCAGACGACTGTACACACTAGACGTGGGAATGTGCAGACTGTGCACACTAGACATGGGAATGTGCAGACTGTGCACACTAGACGTGGGAATGTGCAGACTGTGCACACTAGACGTGGTAATATGCAGACGACTGTACACACTAGACGTGGGAATGTGCAGACTGTGCACACTAGACGTAGAAATGTGAAGACGACTGTACACACTAGACGTGGGAATGTGCAGACGACTGTGCACACTAGACGTAGAAATGTGCAGACGACTGTACACACTAGACGTGGAAATGTACAGACGACTGTGCACACTAGACGTGGGAATGTGCAGACGAATGTGCACACTAGACGTAGAAATGTGCAGACGACTGTACACACTAGACGTGGGAATGTGCAGACTGTGCTCACTAGACGTGGTAATGTGCAGACGACTGTACACACTAGATGTGGTAATGTGCAGACGACTGTACACACTATACGTGGGAATGTGCAGACGACTGTACACACTAGACGTGGAAATGTGCAGACGACTGTGCACATTAAATGTGGGAATGTGCAGACTGTGCACACTAGACGTGGTAATGTGCAGACGACTGTACACACTAGACGTGGGAAAGTGCAGACGACTGTACACAAAAGACGTGGAAATGTACAGACGACTGTGCACACTAGACGTGGGAATGTGCAGACGACTGTGCACACTAGACGTGGGAATGTGCAGACGACTGTGCACACTAGACATGGGAATGTGCAGACGACTGTACACACTAGACGTGGGAATGTGCAGACGACTGTGCACACTAGACGTTGGAATGTGCAGACGACTGTGCACACTAGACATGGGAATGTGCAGACGACTGTACACAAAAGACGTGAAAATGTACAGAAGACTGTGCACATTAGATGTGGGAATATGCAGACGACTGTACACACTAGATGTTGGAATGTGCAGACCACTGTACACACTATACGTGGGAATGTGCAGACGACTGTGCACACTAGACGTGGGAATGTGCAGACGACTGTACACACTAGACGTGGGAATGTGCAGACTGTACACACTAGACGTGGGAATGTGCAGACTGTACACACTAGACGTGGGAATGTGCAGACGACTGTACACAAAAGAGGTGGGAATGTGCAGACTGTACACACTAGATGTGGGAATGTGCAGACGACTGTACACACTAGATGTGGGAATATACAGACTGTACACACTAGACGTGGGAATGTGCAGACGACTGTACACAAAAGAGGTGGAAATGTACAGACGACTGTGCACATTAGACGTGGGAATGTGCAGACTGTACACACTAGACGTAGAAATGTGCAGACGACTGTGCACACTAGATGTGGGAATGTGCAGACTGTGCACACTAGACGTGGGAATGTGCAGACGACTGTACACACTAGACGTTGGAATGTGCAGACGACTGTACACACTAGAGGCTGGAATGTGCAGACGAATGTGCACACTAGACGTGGGAATGTGCAGACCACTGTACACACTAGATGTGGGAATGTGCAGACTGTAAACACTAGACGTGGGAATGTGCAGACCACTGTACACACTAGATGTGGGAATGTGCAGACGACTGTACACACTAGACGTGGGAATGTGCAGACCACTGTACACACTAGATGTGGGAATGTGCAGACTGTACACACTAGACGTGGGAATGTGCAGACGACTGTACACACTAGACGTGGGAATGTGCAGACCACTGTACACACTAGATGTGGGAATGTGCAGACTGTAAACACTAGACGTGGGAATGTGCAAACGACTGTACACATTGGCCATGGGAATGTTAACTGACTATAGAACTACCTCTCAGATCCAACTACATTTTAGACGACAATTACGAGTTTACAAAATAGAATGTTCGCTTGGCTCGCTGGATATTCTGTAAAAATCCTTAAATATTATTCGGTTCCGTCTTTCAGAGAAGAAATGCGTGTCGTGTAGCTGTCACAGAACAAATATTGTGTCTAACAAAGCGATCTCAGCGTTAAGTCGCTCATGACACTCATACATTGAACGGACATTAGTTGAGCTTAGCTCGCATTGTGAAACAGGGTCTCGATTTGGTTGAGGCGTCTTTCAATCTGATCAAGCTCCCAAACTGAAACATCTCCATTTCGAAACATGTAGCTGTCACAACAAAACATGTAGCTGTCACAACAAAACATGTAGCTGTTACAACAAAACATGCATGAATCAAGCAATGAACCTACGACACTAATGGTACTGCTAAATACAAACATAGCGATAACCAGTATGTAGATACAATGTCAAAACATGAATATACCGATAGTAATAGTTAATGACAAAAATATCGATTATATAGATACATAATTAGTTATATACAAAGAGATTGCAAGTGAAATACACAGATTGATGGTCGCAGGGCCGCATTTAAAGCAGTGTTTACCTTGGTCCATTTGTGCCCGAGAGGGGAGTTAAGTCCACCACACCTTTGTCGGTTTTACAGGAACAAGAGGACATTTTCTCACATTTGGTAATTGCTCCGGACGAGGGCACAGATAGGACTGTTAATAAAATCATCAGCATCACTTTATTATGAGTCGCCATGTTGAGAGAAGTATTGAAACGACCTGCCCTGGTCATGTGATGGAGGTGTGTGACAGGTGGCTCGAGTTTCACACATCTGCTATAACACTATACCCACTGTCATTTGAATGGTTTAATATGAACCGAGATGAACCGGTTTCAGTAGTATCAATTACTGCTTACAGGATTAGGCTGGACTACCTTGGGCTCATTTTCCAGCGTATGTATGTTGTTTGTTTGACGTTTATCGTCTGTAAACAATCGCATGCGGACCAGGCAATCCAGTGATTGCTTCAATCTACGTAATTAGAATACAATGACATGTTGTTGAAGACCAGTTCTGTCTCGGAATCTTCGCGAGGCTATATGTGTGCAATAACGGTTAGTAAGGGCGGTGGTGGAGGGGTAGCCTAGTGGTTAAAGTGTTCGCTCGTCACGCCGAAGGTAAGGGTTCGTTCTCACTCACTCACTCACTCACTCACTCACTCACTCACTCACTCACTCACTCACTCACTCACCAACAGCGATCTGAATGTTATCGACTTTGGGAACATGAACCAGGGGTTGATAGCATGAGCATCAATTCACGCCGTTGGGGCACGATGTTACACAATCAGCGAGGTCAAACGTTTATACCAAGACTAGGTTTCGGTCCCGTCTACGTATAACAGGGGATAAAACACGAGTGATATATATGTGATATATATTCGAAAGTGATTGATTTCTTTTAGATTCGATCGTTATATATCTATACAAAATGACACACGGAAGGACATGTGTATGTTAACACCCGAGAACAGATCCTTTTGGATTTGCAGTTAAGATATGCACTGCACTACATTTTCTTGTGAGTGAGTGAGTGAGTTGGGTTTAACGCCGCTTTGAACAGCATTCCAGTTTCGGGAGGAAAGCCCGAGGTGATGCGATGTTTGCTTGGAAAATGATGGAATAGTTAAAAGCTATGAAACGGAATGAGTATTGGAAGGTTGGGTTTTTAGGAATCGAGAAGAGTCAAGCACCCATCCAACTACTCTCCGAGACCGACGTTGCTTAACTTCCCATGATTTGTGATCTGTGCGCTGTGCACAGGACCACGTGCCACCATAATTGGTGCAACAAGGCTGATATCAAGCCGTCACGTTTGCCGTACTGGCGTTCTATTTCAAGAAAATGATCTTCACCCTTTTGCCATATCGTTTGTGTGATTCTTGAAAAGGCTGCGTTGATCAACCCTTTGACATGTGTGAGTTTGAATGTTTGGCCAAGAATCCTTCACAGCTCAAAAGGGTTGAGCTCACAATGTCTGACTGGCGTATGTGAGATTGTCAGAAGGGCTGTATTCCTGGCAACAAACCCGGGTACTCTCCAAATGTCAGTCAACCAATCACATTAGTGTCAAAAGGGACAGAAAATTCAATAATCTAAAGTATTTCATTGGATATATAAAAAAGGACAATATCAGGTTTGTTGGCCTGGATACGTCTGAGCTGTATACGGGCCTATTCCCAAGAAGTTTGTATTTTTCATTTTCAATGACGGCCTCTACATATTCGGGGTCATACCATGGGTTGACCTCTGTGCCAAAACCACAAGCATTGTGAAGACGGTAATAAAATGATCGCGCCACTCCATCATGTCGCTTAAGATACTGTGTTTGTGCCAAAGCTGGGCATCCACTGACAAGGTGAGGTGAAATGGGGTTTAACGTCGCGTCCAAGATTATTGCACTTAGATAGCGACGTGTGTGTGTGTGTGTGTGTGTGTGTGTGTGTGTGTGTGTGTGGCTGCGTGTGCTAGTCCGGACTGATGCCGATTTATAGTGCTAGCCCGCTGAGATACCATGCCGCAATTTAACATGAATACCCCACTCAGACACAGTATACTGACTCCGAGCCGACCAGTCCTTGTTTTAGCCCCTTAATGCCGAGCGCCAGACAGGGTAAGAACAAGTACCATCTATTAACGTCTTTTGGTATGACGCGGCCGGGGATCGAACCCCGGACCTTCCGCTCTCCGGGAGGACGCTCTACCACTAGACCACGGAGGCGGTCCCCACTAACAACCAACTACCCACAGCTAGGTAGATCCGTAGTTACTCGATATTTAAATAGCCACAGCCTGTGTAACATTCTATCTCGCTTCAACGGCAAAAGGCATTTGTCAGTATTTCCGATTGTACGTTGTTTTAGTATGTGTGATAGGCGATGTGACATGGGGTTTAACCTCGCGTTCAAAAATATTGCACTCATATAGCGACATGCATGCACGTGCGTGTGCGGCTTCTTGTACTGGTACAGTTTAACATAAATACCCCACTCAGACAAAGTATACTGACTCAGAGCCGACCACTACTTGTATTAGCCCCTCAATGCTTAACGCCAGCCAGGGTAACAACAAGTACAATATTTTAACGTCTTTTGGTATGACGCGGCCGGGATCGAATCGCTCTCCGGGCGGACGCTCTACCCCTAGACGACGGAAGCGGTCAATATGTATGCTGAGTGTTAAGTACACTGTTTGTGTATAAATAACTAATTGCTTGTTTTAAACTTAGTGTGATGCTATTTTCAAAATGACTTTTGAAGCCTCAGCCCATGCGTATTAGTGGCGTTTTCGTTTTGAGTTTCAAATAAACGTAACCTAAACCTAATAATGTTTAAGTCATGTTATGATGCAAGAGCTCACGTGAAGAGAATCACACGGAAGCGTACATAAAATAACCACTTAGCCTCATATCTATGTTGTCATAGTTCCCCACTCCACAACAATCATGTGCGCGCACTGTGATATTCTGATGCGGCGATTGTGTTTACATTCACGTGGAAGTTGATCAGCTTTACATGGACGTCTGAAATGTTTACGATGTTGAACTTGGGTAGGAACGTATTTCAATGAACTTATAAAACGTTGAAAAAGGCCAAGGCAATGCTATTGGTGAAATGTACTTGAGAATTATGATTTGTTTGTTGTTCAACGCCGCACCGTGCAATATCCCCGCCATACAACGATGGCCTGCAAATAATAAAGACTGGGCTAGACAATCCAGTGATTGATATTATGAGCTGTGATCGAAGCCATTATAACATGCACTGTCTGACTACCCGATGCATTCAGTCGCCTCTTACGACAAACACAGGTTGCAGGCGCCTTGCATGTATTCTGATCTGGGAGTCATCATAAATTAAGTGTCCCTGATCTTGTAATCACGTTATTGTCCTAAAGTGCCTGTTCCTATAATCACGTCAGCATCCTATTGTACCTTTTATAGTGGTCTTGACAGAGATTAAGCGGCTGATTGAGTGAGTGAGTGAGTGAGTGTTGTTTTTGTACTTTCTACGCATCCTGCACAATGGTCTTGACAGATATTACGTGAGTGGGCGAGTGACTGAGTGAGAGTATATTTTTACGCATTGCAATATTCCAGCTGAGAGGGGGCTACCATTGACTGTGGGTTCGAATCCCGGTTCGCCCCGATTATGTTTCTAGGTTTGTCAGCACCATACCCGTGCTCGTGGGTTTCAACAAAGTGGTAAACGGTCTGAGACCTGCATCAATTTGGGCTTTCCTCCCGCATTAAGCTGACACGCCATGATATGACTGGAATATTGTTAAAAGCGGCGCCAAACACAACTCACTCACTCCAGCTGAGAAAACAATCGTTCTACAACAGAACTTGTTATAAACGCTGTGAGTCAAATTAGGTCCCTCTAGCGAGGAGCCAGTGCTGTAACAACTAACTTTCCACATCGCCCACGCGACGATGACCTAAAACCAGCTTTGAACTGTATTGACTGGCTTCCGCACATCTGAGGGAGCTATATTGCGGTGCACCAACACGCCGTCTGAATGTAACGGTGTGACCTGTCGAATGTGTTTCGTAAGCACCAGGCTCGATAACATTACGGCCTTATAAGTAGGCCGGTAAATCAAGTCTGTAAGAAATGTTCCTTTGATTGTATTTATTGACCCTGTTAGAACATTTTGTCCTGGTCGTGTTGCACTGTTGGACTGACAAGCTATCTAAGAAGCAGGCGCCATAAAATTAAAACACAACCACATAAAATTCTCCTTCCAATGTTTCTTGCTTTGATGTCATAAAGGTCAAGAAGACATGACACATTTGATTGTGAAGGAGTTAAGGTGTTGAGAAGGTCTCTCTGTTTCTTCCAGCTGCCTCGCGACCCTCGCTACGTATCTGCTAGGTGTCCAGGTGTATCTTGGAACCTTCCCATCATTAACGCATCCACCTCCGATTTTTCTGGACCCGTGAAGATCTGGGATAGTATAGGTCTTCAACAACCCATGCTTGCCGTAAAAGGCGACTATGCTTGTCGTAAGAAGCAACTAACGGGATTTGTCGATCAGGCTCGCTGACTTGGTTGATGCATGTCAACGTATCCAAATTGCGTGGATCGCTGCTCATGATGTGAATCACTGGATTGTCTGGTCCAGACTTGATTATTTACAGACCGCCGTCATAGCTGGAATATTGCTGAGTGCGGCGTTAAACAACAAACAAACAAACAATCCTATCTCACTACCTTACATACTCACCCACCAGGGTGCATGCCGTCCGTCACCGGGGACCAGCCTCACAGAGACGATTACCCACTGTCTGCGTAGACACGTGCTTACACTTTGGCTGACACCAAATACGTTTGCAACGTGATTTTGCGTTGACCTAGCTAAGGGTTAAGCGTTTGCCTTATTCTGCAGTCCTCAAACCACGTCTTTGACGCTGAGGGGGCAAAAGTGCATTCAGGTGTTGCAATCCTCAGTAGTAAATGTTGTTGTGCTGATGATGATGTCCGTTCATCATAAAATGAGGTCTTACAGGGGCTACCCAATCATTGTGTACCCAGATATTTCAATTTTTATTTAATTGGGTGGGATGATTTTTTTTATATAATCAAACCTTGATCCTTAGCAAACAGCGAGTCGTAAATAATCAAGAAGAACAATCACCTCGGGCAGCCACTTATCTGAATATGAGTGAGTGAGTTGGGTTTAACGCCGCTTTTAACAGTATTCAAGTTATATCACGGTGTCGTATCTGAATATATGTATACACGCTCTAGGACGAAACTGTATTGTATTGTTTTACCCCGCTTTTAGCAATAGTCCAGCAATATCACGACGGAGAACACCAGAAATGGGCTTCACATATTGTACCCATGTGTGGAATCGAACCCGGGTCTTCGGTGTGACAAGCGAACACTTCCACCACAAGGCTACCCCACCGCCCCGGCCGGTTCTGTGAATGGCGTGACCAATATAATTGAATAGTATCAAGATGGACATAATACCAGCGTATCCTGATTCATGGAGAATTAGGATAACCGCGGTGTTCAACTGTACACGTACTGACTGGATATATACACGCACACACGGTCCTGTCCGACATATCGTCTCATGTAAAGTCTTTTTGCCAACGTTTTCTCATTCTGGGTCTTCTGAACCTTGGAGGTCTCTGTTGTTTTTGTATTTTTCTTAAGGTATATGACTGCAATAACAGACGCCCCTTCTTCAATAAGATTGGAATAACATACGCCCTCTTTTCAATATGACTAGAATTATCAGACTCTCACTCTTCAATTTGGCTTAAACTCGGTTTAACTGAAATCAGATCTTCTAAGCAAACTCAATAAATCTCACGGTCAATAGAGTTATCAAATTGGAGATCCGTTGTTGGTGATGTTGCCTTTAAATTAAACGCAATCGCTCACTTAATGAGTGTAAAAACTTCCATACGTTGTTTTGATCCAGAATATAAAATAACACAACTGTGTACGCTTGAGGGAATGTTGTCAGCCTTTTCCCTGCAATATGGCTCCTGCCTTGGGCATGTCAAGTGATGGATCCTACCAGATTGACGCAGAAAGGCGTCATTCGGGTACTTTCATCCCCATCTCTAGTTTTTCACAGCGTGCTTCATCCAATAGGATCATATCTTGCCAAAACCGTTGGAAAATTACGATCATGTCCCTAAGCAGTAATTATTTCCAGTTCAACGAGTCGTTTTGTACAAGCGCGATTGGAGTAAATAAGCTGGCTGTTGCCCGTTTTTGCTTGTGCTTCTGGTGTATGAGAGCACATGGCCTCGTGTCTCCGTGCAGTCCAGTGGATGTATGAGAGCACATGGTCTCGTGTCTCCGTGCACTCCAGTGGATGTATGAGAGCACATGGTCTCGTGTCTCCGTGCTGTCCAGTGGATGTATGAAAGCACATGGTCTCATGTCTCCGTGCAGTCCAGTGGATGTATGAGAGCACATGGTCTCGTGTCTCCGTGCAGTCCAGTGGATGTATGAGAGCACATGGTCTCGTGTCTCCGTGCAGTCCCGTGGATGTATGAAAGCACATGGTCTCGTGTCTCCGTGCAGTCCAGTGGATGTATGAGAGCACATGGCCTCCTGTCTCCGTGCAGTCCAGTGGATGTATGAGAGCACATGGCCTCCTGTCTCCGTGCACTCCAGTGGATGTATGAGAGCACATGGTCTCGTGTCTCCGTGATGTCCCGTGGATGTATGAGAGCACATGGTCTCGTGTCTCCGTGCAGTCCAGTGGATGTATGAGAGCACATGGTCTCGTGTCTCCGTGCAGTCCAATGGATGTATGAGAGCACATGGTCTCCTGTCTCCGTGCAGTCCAGTGGATGTATGAGAGCACATGGTCTCATGTCTCCGTGCAGTCCAGTGGATGTATGAGAGCACATGGTCTCGTGTCTCCGTGCAGTCCAGTGGATGTATGAGAGCGCATGGTCTCGTGTCTTCTTGCAGTCCAGTGGATGTATGAGAGCACATGGTCTCGTGTTTCCGTGCAGTCCATTTGATGTAAGAGAACACATAATCTCGTGTCTCCGTGCAGTCCAGTGGATGTATGAGAGCGCATGGTCTCGTGTCTCCGTGCAGTCCAGTGGTGTATGAGAGCACATGGTCTCGTGTCTCCGTGCAGTCCAGTGGATGTATGAGAGCACATGGTCTCGTGTCTCCGTGCAGTCCAGTGGATGTAAGACAGCACATAGTCTCATGTCTCCGTGCAGTCCAGTGGATGAATGAGAGCACATGGCCTCCTGTCTCCGTGCAGGCCAGTGGATGTATGAGAGCACATGGTCTCGTGTCTCCGTGCTGTCCAGTGGATGTATGAGAGCACATGGTCTCGTGTCTCCGTGCAGTCCAGTGGATGTAAGAGAGCACATAGTCTCATGTCTCCGTGCAGTCCAGTGGATGAATGAGAGCACATGGCCTCCTGTCTCCGTGCAGGCCAGTGGATGTATGAGAGCACATGGTCTCGTGTCTCCGTGCTGTCCAGTGGATGTATGAGAGCACATGGTCTCGTGTCTCCGTGCAGTCCAGTGGATGTATGAGAGCACATGGTCTCATGTCTCCGTGCAGTCCAGTGGATGTATGAGAGCACATGACCTCGTGTCTCCGTGCTGTCCATTGGATGTATGAGAGCACATGGTCTCGTGTCTCCGTGCAGTCCAGTGGATGTATGAGAGCACATGATCTCGTGTCTCCGTGCAGTCCAGTGGATGTATGAGAGCACATGGTCTCATGTCTCCGTGCAGTCTATTGGATGTATGAGAGCACATGGTCTCATGTCTCCGTGCAGTCCAGTGGATGTATGAGAGCACATGGTCTCATGTCTCCGTGCAGTCCAGTGGATGTATGAGAGCACATGGTCTCATGTCTCCGTGCAGTCCAGTGGATGTATGAGAGCACATGGCCTCGTGTCTCCGTGCAGTCCAGTGGATGTATGAGAGCACATAGTCTCCTGTCTCCGTGCAGTCCAGCGGATGTATGAGAGCACATAGTCTCCTGTCTCCGTGCAGTCCAGTGGATGTATGAGAGCACATGGTCTCGTGTCTCCGTGCAGTCCAATGGATGTATGAGAGCACATGGTCTCATGTCTCCGTGCAGTCCAGTGGATGTATGAGAGCGCATGGTCTCGTGTCCCCGTGCAGTCTATTGGATGTATGAGAGCGCATGGTCTCGTGTCTCCGTGCACTCCAGTGGATGTATGAGAGCACATGGTCTCGTGTCTCCGTGCAGTCCAGTGAATGTATGAGAGCACATTGTCTCGTGTCTCCGTGCACTCCAGTGGATGTATGAGAGCACATGGTCTCGTGTCTCCGTGCTGTCCAGTGGATGTATGAGAGCACATGGTCTCGTGTCTCCGTGCAGTCCAATGGATGTATGAGAGCACATGGTCTCCTGTCTCCGTGCAGTCCAGTGGATGTATGAGAGCACATGGTCTCGTGTCTCCGTGCAGTCCAGTGGATGTATGAGAGCACATGGTCTCGTGTCTCCGTGCAGTCCAGTGGATGTATGAGAGCACATAGTCTCATGTCTCCGTGCAGTCCAGTGGATGTATGAGAGCACATGGTCTCGTGTCTCCGTGCACTCCAGTGGATGTATGAGAGCACATGGTCTCGTGTCTCCGTGCAGTCCAGTGGATGTATGAGAGCACATAGTCTCATGTCTCCGTGCAGTCCAGTGGATGTATGAGAGCACATAGTCTCATGTCTCCGTGCACTCCAGTGGATGTATGAGAGCACATAGTCTCGTGTCTCCGTGCACTCCAGTGGATGTATGAGAGCGCATGGTCTCGTGTCTCCGTGCAGTCCAGTGGATGTATGAGAGCACATGGTCTCGTGTCTCCGTGCACTCCAGTGGATGTATGAGAGCACATAGTCTCATGTCTCCGTGCAGTCCAGTGGATGTATGAGAGCGCATGGTCTCGTGTCTCCGTGCACTCCAGTGGATGTATGAGAGCGCATGGTCTCGTGTCTCCGTGCAGTCCAGTGGATGTATGAGAGCACATGGTCTCGTGTCTCCATTGTCTCCACGGGGATATTGTCATTTGTTCCGGTGTGGGTTCTGAGAACATGTTCTTCTTTAGACGGTTATTATACGTAAAAAATAAATATGTCTGCTGACGTTCTGTAATTTGAACTTTTCTGGACAGATGATTGAGATGCTGGTGTACCAACACAGCTCAGAGAAAGTGATTATACAAGTGCACGTCTTTGCGTAAATGAAGAATAGATCCGCCAGGCTCTTGTTGACCTTTAGCTGTTGTCTCAGTGTGAACACTGTCGAGATCTGGCGACCTTCGCATCTATAGATCTGGAGTGTCCTACCCTTGAAACCACAAGAAGGATCTGTAGAGTTCATGTTCTCCGTTGAGTACGTCTAATTCTTCCAGTTGTGCTTGAACTTTTCTGGCCTGCTGGGTTTATTGTTGACACAACATGCCGCACTTTTATTACATAACTTGGATACCCACTCAGACACAGTATACTGACACCAAGCCACCCAGTCCATGTTGTAGCCCCTTAATGCAGAGCGCCAGGCACGGTAGCAACAAGTAGCATCTCTTCACGTCCTTTGGTGTGACGCGGCCGGGGATCGAACCACTGAACGTTCTCCATTCGGACGCTCTATCGAGACGAGAAGAAATTAACCACTAGGCTACCCCCCCCCCCCCCCCCCCCCGCGCCCAAACCCCGGATAATGGAGGATGTAATATAACGAAACTACAAGTCTGTAAGAAGCAGCGTTAAATACAAATTCCTCACGCATAGCACGTGACTAAGCTATCATTGTAACAGGGTGGCCACACAATGGACGGTCAGATATCAGATTTGTACCAGGCCACTGCAACCTTTGACCTTTGCTCAGTCAATCCCATGCCTTCGGTTCACCGATATAGACGCGCGTGGTTATTACAGCGATTTAACTCAACTATAGTCTATACCTTGTCTATGCACGTTCGATAAAAGCATATTTTCAATATCAATTTTCAGTATTTGACGATTCGGGTTTTCTGTTCATGGGGTTGGGGTTCATCAGTTGCTCAAGATAAAAATTTAAATAAAATATTTACAAATTGTGTTGCATGAGAAATATTGCGCTGTACTACTGAATATAAAAGCGATAAACCATCACCATAAGGAGTATCTTGCAAAGCAGAGTCCGTTGAACGATACCGACTTATGATGGACATGTGTTTATGAATGACTATCATATAGCTATGAGGTGTTCGCCAAAGGTGTACGCCAAAGGTTGAACGTTCCCTGCCAAATCGGTATCACAGACACATGCAAATGCAAGTCAATTGTTTGCCTAAACAAAACACGGGAACATATGGGACGGGTCAATATAGGGTGAGGTGAGGTGAGGTGAGGTGAGGTGAGGTGAGGTGAGGTGAGTTGAGGTGAGGTGGTAAAATCGAGTTTAACGTCGCGTCCAAGATTATTCAATAATATATAACGACGTGCATGCACGTGTGTGTCACTAGATCGGACTGATTCCGGTTAATAGTGCTAGTACACTAAGATACCATAACACAGGTTAACATGAATACCCCACTCAGACACAGTGTACTGACTCCGAGCCGACCAGTCCTTGTTTTAGCCCCTTAATGCCGAGCGCCATTTTGAAATTTCCTACACGTGTCCCATTGATCACCCAACGTCCGTGTCACCCAATGTCCGTGTCACCCAATGTCCGTGTCACCCAATGTCCGTGTCACCCAATGTCCGTGTCACCCAATGTCCGCGTCACCCAATGTCCGCGTCACCCAATGTCCGCGTCACCAAATGTCCGTGTCACCCAATGTCCGTGTCACCAAATGTCCGTGTCACCCAACACCCAATGTCCGTGTCACCCAATGTCCGTATCACCCAATGTCCGTGTCACCCAATGTCCGTGTCACCCAATGTCCGTGTCACCCAATGTCCGTATCACCCAATGTCCGTATCACCCAATGTCCGTGTCACCCAATGTCCGTATCACCCAATGTCCGTATCACCCAATGTCCGTATCACCCAATGTCCGTGTCGACCAATGTCCGTGTCACCCAATGTCCGTGTCACCCAATGTCCGTGTCACCCAATGTCCGTGTCACCAAATGTCCGTGTCACCCAATGTCCGTGTCACCCAATGTCCGTATCACCCAATGTCCGTGTCACCCAATGTCCGTGTCACCCAATGTCCGTGTCACCCAATGTCCGTATCACCCAATGTCCGTATCACCCAATGTCCGTGTCACCCAATGTCCGTATCACCCAATGTCCGTGTCACCCAATGTCCGTGTCACCCAATGTCCGTGTCACCCAATGTCCGTATCACCCAATGTCCGTATCACCCAATGTCCGTATCACCCAATGTCCGTGTCACCCAATGTCCGTAACACCCAATGTCCGTGTCACCAAATGTCCGTGTCACCAAATGCCCCAATGAGGCCTTGAATGTTGTCACCCTGATCAAACTACTGCTGATCAAGAGTCAGATCACGCATTTTGAAATCTTCGTAGAAAGAACATGTACTTCAAAAGTTGTGACACGTAGACACCAAAGGCTGGAGCTGCTGGAATATTGCTCGACATAAAGGGAAAGTTGACTATTGGAACTCTTGTCATATAGTCTTGTGGGGAGATTTTGTAACACCCCAATGATTACTGATCAAAATACTGCGTTGTAACGAGACACTGTCATCTACCAAGTGGCACTGTATAGTGAGGATGCTGGTGGCGACACCTGGCGGTTCACAGGCGACACCAGATGAAGGTGTATGCGATGAATTATAGAACGTATGGGTCGTGTCGCATGTGACAAAATATCCACGAATCAGGTCACAAACCTCGTGCGGACACTGACGAAGCACTGAGTGACCTGTCTTCTTGGATATGATACCTGTTTATTCAGTAACATGAGCCACCGCAGTATTCATCCTGTTTATATTTGTCTACTCTTCTACTCGTTCGCTCTAACTCCCTCACTCACCCAAGTATTAGACACGTGTGTTCAAGAGACGTCATGCTCGTGCAAGAATTCCAAGGGGACGATCGATCTTACCCCCCTTGCCAACACAGCCGGGTCCGCCAGGTGAGTTTTCAACATCCTTAGGTACATTCGACCGCCTGGTCTAGTGGTAGAGCGTCCGCCTTGAGGGAGGGAGGTCGGGGTTCGATCCCCTGTCGCGTCATAATAAAAGACGTTAAAAGATGGTACTTGTTATTACCCTGTCTGACGCTCGGCATTACGGAGCTAAAACAAGGACTAGTCGTCTCGGCGTCAGTATACTGTGTCTGAGTGGGGTATTCATGTTAAACTGCAGCATGGTATCTCAGGGTGCTGGCACTATAAATCGGCATCAGGCCGGACTACACACACACGTACATGCACGTCGCTATATTAGTGCAATAATCTCGAACGCGACATTAAACCCAATTTCAACTCACCTCACCTCTGGGGTAAATTCGACTGCTTTAAGTAGTTGTTTACGTGCACATTTTAAATATATATGATTATACAAAACCTGTTGTCTTCACGTATTATCAGCTGATCTATCTATAACTATTGTGTGCTCACTATTACTGTACTATACCTCTGCGTTCTGCTGCAAGTTCCTGGAATATATACCTTTTATCTCATGTATATTTCTGGAGTATAAATCTGTCATCCCTTCTACTATGAAGTATATACATGTATCTCTGCGTTCTGCTGCAAGTTCCTGGAATATATACCTTTTATCTCTTGTATATTTCTGGAGTATAAATCTGTCATCCCTTCTACTATGAAGTATATATATCTGTTATCTGTTCTATATTATGGAGTATATATCTGCCATCTGTTGTATATCATGGAGGATATATCTGTCATGTGTTGTATATTATGGAGTATATATCTGTCATGTGTTGTATATTATGGAGTATATATCTGCCATCTGTTGTATATTATGGAGTATATATCTGTTATCTGTTCTATATTATATACCTGTCATCTGTTGTATATTATGGAGTATATATCTGCCATCTGTTGTATATTATGGAGTATATATCTGTTATCTGTTCTATATTATGGAGTATATATCTGCCATCTGTTGTATGTTATCTGTTCTATATTATGGAGTATATATATCTGTCATATGTTGTATATGATGGAGTATATATATCTGTCATGTGTTGTAGATTCCTCGACCTGTCAGACGCAAGTGGGTCCAATTTTAAGTACTCCTGGAATCCCTGCCAAGACTTCACTGAGGGTACTGGCTCTTGTGACAAGGTCGCGGTGAGTCCCACACAAGGTCAAACAGAACATGTGAAGCCCAAGGCGCCGCAAGTCGCTGTTTTGAGATGTGTCCGGGATTCGAACTAACGAGCATAGATTTCTGGCACAGAAACGTATGATAGTGGGTTCCAATCTCGGTTCGCCGGCGCCATACCCACTGCAGGCTTCAGTATCACGCCCATATGACCGGGATACACTTGAAACACTCCACACTCATTTACTCTCTGTCCTGTCATCTATCATGTAGTTCACCTTACCCATTGTATTATAGGGATGCCAGTCAGACAGCAGCACCGCCACCTACTACAACCTCGGCGACCAGGCCTCAGCTCAGTTTGTGAACGACGCCACTTCTCTTAGCCTCCATTACTCAGCCACAACCGACATCACCAGGTACGCCGACCATTCGTGACCAACTCGTGTTATTCCGGGACAAGCCGAATAGCGACTCTTGCCCCTCTCATGGCCATTTTTGCGACCGGGTTCCGTCTTAGCGCAGACGGGCATACCTAAAACAATTGTCAACTCGTTGCGTAATGGTTCACATTTATTTCCCCATATATTATATATATTTCAGATGCAATTTAAAGCACATCGGGACATGCGGAATTATACAGTATGACTGAACACATTTAACTGTGTCTTGGGTATATTTTTAGATGCAAGACATATGTAAAATCAAGAAATATTTCTGAATGATTCTTTGACGAAGAACTTGAAATCATACGCGCATTCTGATTGGTTTGTCGTATATTCGCACATAACATTCATCGATAGGGGGACGAGTCTTCTTGCAGGCTACGGAAAGGGGCGAGTGGAGACGAATGGTACGCCGACGTCAATTTGTATATCTTCATGAACGCGAAAACATATTGCTATCAATTTTATAAATACATTCGTCAACAATAATAACTTAACAGACAGCTTATATAATCATCAACACACAAAAACTGAACACAACAGTACTAACTAGGTGACATCATCATGCCACACAGGCCACACCCATTCTATTATCAGATAAACTGGAAACTTGGCATAGTATTTTGTTTTGTTTGTTTGTTTAATTTGTTTGTTGTTTTACTACGCACTAGGCAATATTCCAATGATATGACGGCAGTCTGTAAAATAATCGAGTCTGGACCAGACAAGCCAGTGATTGACATCATGAGCATCGATCGACGCAATTGGGATACGATGACATGCATCAACCAAGTCAGCGAGCCTGACCACCCGATCCCGTTAATTTCCTCTTACGACAAGTATAATCGCCTTTTGAATAATATTGTGTCGGTTCGTGGACACATAAGCGCAATAAATTGCTTTATTAACCAATCAAATGCCTCGGAATCAAATGCAATTTATTTATAGAACGATGATCGTGACGTTGACGTGTGACGAAACCCAAGAGGACGCGCTTAGCATCACAGGGGAGGACCCCAATAACCCAGGGACATACGTCAGTATCTGTTGCTTATGTCCCCTCCCCAGCACCCCTCACACACCGTCCTCCTCACAAACATAACCCCTCCCCAGCACCCCTCACTCCAGACACACCCTCCTTCACACAGACATAACCCCTCCCCAGCACCCCTCACTCCCCACACACCTTCCTTCACACAGACATAACCCCTCCCCAGCACCCCTCACTCCCCACACACCCTCCTCCTCACAAACATAACCCCTCCCCAGCACCCCTCACTCTCCACACACCCTCCTCCTCTCAAACATAACCCCTCCCCAGCACCCCTCACTCCCCACACACCCTCCTTCACACAAACATAACCCCTCCCCAGCACCCCTCACTCCCCACACACCCTCCTTCACACAAACATAGCCGCACTCACTCACTCACTCACTCACACTCACTCACTCACTCACTCATAACAGTTGGTGACGTTATCTAGCACGTATGCTTGTCACAAAGCAACGTTACACAAACGCAAGTGTGTTAGTTAGTGTAACGCTGCTCTGGCGTTATAATTGATGACGTTGACCAGTAAGTATGCCTGCCCCAAAGCTACACTAATTCACTCATTCCAGTTGATTTCGTTGCCCAGCAAGTACGCTTGGATCAAAGCAGGTCTAGGACCTCACCTGAATGTGTGAGTGTAACGCTCCTTTGGGGCAAGTATTAAAGTTGATGACGTTGGCCAACAAAAATGCTTGTCCTAAAGCAAAGTTACACTAACTTGCTCACGCATTACAGTTGATGACGTTGACCAGCAAGTACGCTTGTCCCAAAGCAGGCCCAGGACCAACAAAGGGGCCCCCGGGGCCTGACGGGGGGATATCCATCGGCAGCATCCTTATCATCATGTAAGTTGCACTGAATGACGTCTGTATATTCCTTCTGTGCCATGTTGTTGGCCCTCCTGGTTGCCCCATTACCGCCATTTGTGCTGCTTTTAGGTATCCTTCATTTCCACCAGCTATGTACTCGTCATAGCAAGCTAACTGTCACATTTCTCTTACAATCTACATATCCTCCTTGACACATGTTTGTAATCACCTAGGTAACCTCCTTGCCACATGTTTGTAATCATCTATGTGCCCTCATTGCCACATGTTTGTAATCATCTAAGTACCCTCATTGCCACATGTTTGTAATCATCTAAGTACCCTCATTGCCACATGTATGCAATCATCTAAGTACCCTCATTGCCACATGTTTGTAATCATCTAAGTACCCTCATTGCCACATGTTTGTAATCATCTAAGTACCCTCATTGCCACATGTTTGTAATCATCTAAGTACCCTCATTGCCACATGTTTGTAATCATCTAAGTACCCTCATTGCCACATGTTTGTAATCATCTAAGTACCCTCATTGCCACATGTTTGTAATCATCTAAGTACCCTCATTGCCACATGTTTGTAATCATCTAAGTACCCTCATTGCCACATGTTTGTAATCATCTATGTACCCTCATTGCCACATGTTTGTAATAACCTAGGTAACCTCCTTGCCACATGTTTGTAATCATCTATGTACCCTCATTGCCACATGTTTGTAATCATCTATGTACCCTCATTGCCACATGTTTGTAATCATCTATGTACCCTTATTGCCACATGTTTGTAATCACCTAGGTAACCTCCTTGCCACATGTTTGTAATCATCTAAGTACCCTCATTGCCACATGTTTGTAATCATCTAAGTACCCTCATTGCCACATGTTTGTAATCATCTAAGTACCCTCATTGCCACATGTTTGTAATCATCTAAGTACCCTCATTGCCACATGTTTGTAATCATCTAAGTACCCTCATTGCCACATGTTTGTAATCATCTATGTACCCTCATTGCCACATGTTTGTAATAACCTAGGTAACCTCCTTGCCACATGTTTGTAATCATCTATGTACCCTCATTGCCACATGTTTGTAATCATCTATGTACCCTCATTGCCACATGTTTGTAATCATCTATGTACCCTCATTGCCACATGTTTGTAATCACCTAGGTAACCTCCTTGCCACATGTTTGTAATCATCTAAGTACCCTCATTGCCACATGTTTGTAATCATCTAAGTACCCTCATTGCCACATGTTTGTAATCACCTAGGTACCCTCCTTGCCAAATGTGGGTTGATTGTAACACAATTATGCTACTCGTATGTATTCCATACACCTCTAAGAAAACAATAGGCAACATCAAACATAATGTATAACTATCTTCCAGCTTCTTCGCGACTGTCGTCGTGTACATGTCGGGAGGGGTGGCCGTGCAGACGTTTGTCCGACGAGCCTCGGGGAGGGACATGGTCCCCAACTATGGACTATGGACAACACTGTTAGGACTCATTAAAGTAAGCTGTCATATTTCACATCTGTGCGGCCCAGCTGACAGGCTAATTGTTGCTCGCAAGTTTACATCAGACCTGATTAATAATTTTTTTTTTAATTGTTATTGTTTAACGCTGCATCCGGCCATATTCCTGCCATATGGCGGCGGACTGTAAATAATGTAATGAAAGTCCAAGGTAAGTGTCTTCCCCAGGACGCTGACTCAGCAGGTCAGCTGATTGCAGGGTTTCGGATATGGTCATTTAGAATGTGATTGATATAACTTGTCCATTTACATACCGTATAACTCCACACGCGACGTGTGCTCGAAGCGCACAAGTAAATGTAAATTATTAGCAATTACATCCAACGTCGTAGGAGGTATAATGACACAAACTTGACGTCTCATCACGCAGACCGACTTTAATCTAACCCGACGAGGTGGTGGGGTGTGTTGCCTTCCAACGTTCAAAACAGTGAGTGAGTGAGTGAGTGAGTGAGTGAGTGAGTGGGTGGGTGGGTGGTTGTGTGGATGAGTGAGTGAGTGAGTGAGTGAGTGAGTGAGTGGGTGGGTGGGTGGGTGGGTGGGTGGGTGAGTGAGTGAGTGAGTGAGTGAGTGAGTGAGTGAGTGAGTGAGTGAGTGAGTGGGTTGGTGGGTGGGTGGGTTGGTGAGTGAGTGAGTGAGTGAGTGAGTGAGTGAGTGATATCACACCTATAATGTTGAGGGGAGAGGAAAGCCGAAGTGACACAGGTCACACGTATATAGAAATCAGATTTACATAACTACATGTACTAATAAGATAACTGTGCATGTACGTGAATTTTATAACAAGGCAACAGTCCTACCACTGAAGAGACCCGGGTTGTGTCATCCATGTTCTTGGGCAATATCTAAGGCAAACTGGCCCGACTCGATAATACTAATATAAATGTTATTTACTCATATTGATAGGCCTGTTATGATGAGCAAACATATATTGTAACCCTGATCAAGAAAAGAATACGTTTTGTTCAATTTATTCGTTTCTTTCAAGGAAAAGCTTTTAATCACACGTACATTCAATGTATAGATTGGATACTTTATTAAACACACATATCCCCTTTCATAAGCCGATTCAGTATCAGGTCTTGAGGTAAGCAAATATTCAATTTTTAATTCAAAGTCACCGTGGTTGAAGACGCCATTCGCTGCGAACGTTGCCCGATGGCCACACAGGTTTTCATCCAATTACACTATCAATCAGATCCTTCATTGCCAGTTGCTGTTAGCAAATAATTTCAGTTTGGCACAGACACAGGAGTAGTGGTTTACAAGCGCTGTTCGTGACGTTGCCGTGGCGTTGTAATCATATTACCAGATAAAACCTGATGTAACGGAGCTACTGGTCAAAGTGGCGTGTCACGTGCACCCAACACAAACCTCTGACATTCACTCACTCACCCACTCACTATAGACAAGTATACATGGCTACAGACGCTGGAAGGACTAGATCAGCGAGACTGAACACCATCAGGTTTGATGATATTTCTAGAGCATTGGTGTTGTGGGGTCGCCAGAAGGTAGTTAATTAAAACCATTGGTGCGAACAATGAAGGTGGCGGCAGCCACGAATGATAAAGTGGGACACTGTCGTTGTTTGTATAAATCGGATATGAGTTTTGAAATTTGCATTTAAATACAAAAACGATTTTCTCAATAAAGGTCAGTGTTTTTACAGCAATAGAATTAAGTGTGATTTTATTGTTCTTTCGTGGAATCAATTAAGCACGTGAATTGAAATCATTTGACACTTCTGACACCCTGCAGGCCTATTTCCTAGAAGATGGAATTGGCAAAGGACATGATATTGAAATTGAACGAGTCTGTAATCGGCTTTTCAATCACAAGGACCAGCCTTGCTTGCGGATCACTGGCACTGATGATGAAGGTGCTTTGACCATGTTAGAGAATCACTGACGTGTTAATGCATGCCCCCCCTTCAATTCTCAGAAACCATCAACAGTGATCTATATTTGATTAGGGCAACTGAGTCTTTAACACGGTTTTATTCTTGAACTGTAGTTATCAGGCTATGCGTTACATGCGTTACTGACATGGCTGCACAGGGAAAACGTTTGCCTGTTGGGGAAAGAGACGAACGGTAAAGAATGGCTACTTGTTAATCTGTGAATCTCACCACGGTGAGGCGATGTGAGGTGAGGTAGCGATGTGCATGCATGAACGCTTGCGCTCCTTCCCGTGTGTGTCTTTGTGTGTGTGTGTGTGTTTGCGTGCGTGTGTGCGTGCGTGTGTGTGTGGGTGTGTGCGTGCGTGCGTGCGTGCGTGCGTGTGTATGCGCGTGCGTGCGTACGCGCGCGTGTGTGTGTGTGTGTGTGTGTGTGTGTGTGTGCACTTGTACTAGTACTATCCAGTGCCGGATTTATAGTGTTAGCTCTCTGAGATACCATGCCCTGCTCAGACACAGCACACTGACTCCAAGCAGACCATGCTTTGTTTTGTGCCATGAGAGGAAAACGACAAGTACCACATTTTAACGTCTTTTGGTATGACGGAGCCGGGGATCGAACCACGACCTTTCGCTCTCCGGGCAGACACTATCCACAAGACCACAGAATCAGTTACACGTCATCAGGGCTTCATCTTGATTGAATACATCTCACAAAGTCATGTATTCGAGTTAACAATGTACTCTGATTTCACTTCACGTAGTTTCGATCCAAGGCGTCTTTATACGATAATTTGAACTTTTCTTTTAAAGAGGCGAAATATTCTCATATCTAGGACTAGACTCTGTAATAGGTTCCCAAGATTATTGTGTCTTCATACATATCGTGTTGATGTATATATGACCACTCAGTAGATCGATAGGGGGAATACTTAGGGAGCCGAGTAAAGCATTACAAAAGCGCCTGAGGCACCGAGTCCAGCAACTACCGGGCCAAAGAACGCTTACATCCATGTATGATTGTGGGTAAAAATGAAACAACCAAGAAACAGTAATTCGATGGTAATATATTCGGTGCGGGTGTCGTTGTGTTTTGGAATTTAAGTGTTTTCAAGCTAGTTTGTTTGTTTGTTGTTTAACGCCGCACTATCAATATCCCAGCTTTATGACGGCCGTCTGTAAATAATCGAGTCTGGACAAGACAATCCAGTGATTGACATGATGAGCATCGATCGGCGCACGTTTTGATAACGTTTGTAATTTTGGTGTCACATCCAATTTTCAACTGAATACTTTCTTTTCCCCGACAGTTCAATTGGCGTATTATTGATGATGTCCGTCGTACATCCGTTTGATGTTTCTCCTTGCAGGACGGGTTCTTATTCACCTTCTCCTGCGGAAGACGAACAGGCTATGGCAAAGTTTAAAAGGTCAAGGCCACGCTTGCTTCGGGATAACCTCGCATTGATCTAGGAGTGACGTCACGTGTACGTGTGTACGTTGTGAAAGCTGGTGTAAAAAATAGTGTTGCCCCGGACAACCAGCCAACGGATTGTGCTGATGAAGGCAGTCGCCGATATGGCTACATCATTACACGGACCGTGTTCTATTCGGAATTGTTTTGTGAAGAGTCCATTGACGCTTATTGGAACCTGGATGGGATATGCATATACACGCATAGTTATTGTATTCAAAGTGTGAATTATCTTGTGGTTCATCGTGAAATATACTACTCAAAAGAAGTTAAAGACCATTCTATTCTTTTATATTACTATAGTTAATCTGTCATGCCAAATTTGACGCATCAGTGACAAAAATGATGTCCGATGCAATTCCCTATATGACTTGTACCTTATGTTCCCGTGTTTTTCCAGGTGAACAATTGACGTGTCTTTGCATGGGTTTGTGACGGGTGCCACCGTTGGGGCAGGATACGTTCACCTTTTCGCGAACACCTGGTATCATCACTCTTTGATAGTGATTCATAATCACACGACAATAGTCGGAATCGTACAATCGACTCCATTGTACGATTTCCATTGGATATGGAAAGGGTGTTGGCGCTTTATTTACAGAAATATGAAAGAATCGAGTATTTTCTAACTTATTTTCAAGTAGCATATATATATTGAGTACATGGAGTCAATTTAAACAAACACATGTCCACCTTGAATTAAACGCTTTGATTCAGCCATTTCACTATAATAATGAGAGATCGTGTGAGACCTAATATATGGTTGTACTGGACTCCAACACCTTGACCCGTCTTGCAGTCACGTGACATATCACGTGTTCGCACCTCGCAGACAGCGCATGGTGTACTTGATTGCTAAAGGCTTGTGCTCGGCGTTTTTAAAGTAGCAAGATTGTCCTAAGTTCTCCAGAAACTACATTGATTTATGGCACCGTGTTGATACTCTCATCACGGTTTTCTTTTGTGTGGGTTATTATTTGTCACTGTAGTCTGGCTACAAATTAAATTTTCTTATAGTTATGGAGATTAAAATGATGTTGGTATTTCCTCATACCAGATACAGATAAATCACCAGCTGTAATAACAGTATTGGATATAATACATTTGTTTATTTCCGCTCTTTTACGTTGCTTTAAAAAAGAGAAAGAAAGAATGACATAGCGGAACAAACTAATCTTCGACTCTAGCTTAAATAATTAAATTCCAGGTTTTCATTATGTTTCCAATACAATCATAAATTCTCCCCTGACATAAAATTGCAGGCTTCTTGCTTTCGTATTGAAAACTTCAAGCATACTGTGTTTACAGTTTTAAGCAGAGCGACACGTTGGGCACAATATATACGTAGCTTGGAGGAAGTGACGTAATGGATCGACTAATGGTGAACATCATTCCTGTTGCTTCGTCCACGCCTCTTGAGATTTACAGAAGGCATTATATGACTCTTTAGCCATCAGCGTGTACATTCAATTGTTGTAAACCTTGTTTGTTTGTTTGTTGTTTAACGCCGCACTCGGCAATATTCCAGCTACATGACGGCGGTCTGTAAATAATCGTGTCTAGATGCAGTGATTGATATTGTGAACAACGATCCACGTGTTTTGGGTACGATGACACGCAATCAGCCTTGCCCGACCACTCGATCTCTCACGACCAGCATAGGTTGCTAGTGGCCAATTCTAACCTGGAATCTCCACAAGGTTTACATCCACGTAAGCGTTGTTAGTACTTGAGCGTATACTTGAAATAAACATGTCGCCATGGAAACGGCTGACCGGCCTCGGTCGTGTTCTTATTTTAAAGGAATCTGGATTCCACACTATGGCAGCCCCCGTAGATTTGATTGCTCGCCCAAACAGTATGTGATTATCTGCTAACAGTGACACAGTCCTTACTTAACCTGACAACCACGGACAGTGTCTGTTTCACACATGGTAGTGATTACAGGTGACGATGTGAAATGGGGTTTTAACGTGGCGTTTATGCTTTTTGCACATGTGTAAAGCGACGTGCGTGTTTGTTAGCGTTAGTGGGTGTTTGTACGTTTGAGTTCAGTAGTACTAGCCCACTGAGATACCATGCCGCAGTTTAACGTGGTTACCCCTCTCAGACACAGTTTACAGACTCCGAGCCTACTGCTAGTACTACTCCTACTACTGAACCCCAGGCAACAACGGCTGCCATCTTGTGACGTCTTTTGGTATGACCCGACCAGGGAATAGTGCCACCGGTCTTCTCTGGGAGGACACTCCATCCACAGTTATCACAGAATGTATACCTGGATTCCGTCGGGACAGTCATTTCTATACGAAAAAAAAGAGAATTTGTATTTGATTAAATCAGAGTAATAAAGTTTAACAGAATTACCATAATCTATTCCCCATAGAATAACAACGGGAATATCTAAAATTTACACACACGACACGTGTGACATGGTCCAATTCATTCGTCACAACTCGCCTCTTTCCGTAACCTGCAAGAAGACTCGTCCCCCTATCGATGAATGTTATGTGCGAAAATACGACAAACCAATCAGAATGCGCGTATGATTTCACGTTCTTCGTCAAAGAATCCCTCAGAAATAATTTTTGATCTTACATATGTCTTGCATCTAAAAATATACCCAAGACACAGTTAAATGTGTTCAATCATACTGTATAATTCCGCATGTCCCGATGTGCTTTAAATTGCATCTGAAATATATATAATATATGGGGAAATAAATGTGAACCATTACACAACGAGTTGACAATTGTTTTAGGTATGCCCGTTGGCGCTAAGACGGAACCCGGTCACAAAAATGGTCACGAGAGAGGCCATTCGTGACCAACTCGTGTTATTCCGGGACAAGCCGAATAGCGACTAGTGCCCCTCTCATGGCCATTTTTGCGACCGGGTTCCGTCTTAGCGCAGACGGGCATACCTAAAACAATTGTCAACTCGTTGCGTAATGGTTCACATTTATTTATTATATTATATATATTTCAGATGCAATTTAAAGCACATCCAGACATGCGGATGATTGAACACATTTAACTGTGTCTTGGGTATATTTTTAGATGCAAGACATATGTAAAATCAAAAAATATTTCTGAATGATTCTTTGACGAAGAACTTGAAATCATACGCGCATTCTGATTGGTTTGTCGTATTTTCGCACATAACATTCATCGATAGGGGGACGAGTCTTCTTGCAGGTTACGGAAAGGGGCGAGTGGAGACGAATGGAGAGAGGCACGAGTCGCTATTCGGCTTGCCCCGGAATAACACGAGATGGTCACGAATGGGTCCAATTACCACTGTGACGTCATCTTGCAGGTGTTGCCAGGGGTAATAGCAGACACTTGAGATAGTACAAGATAGTAATGTTTCTTACCTGAGTGAATAAACAGTGAGGATATTAGTCAGCCACAGAGAGACGATATGTATGAGTGGCTGTCTTTATTCATACCTACTAGCTACCAAGGCAAACATACTTTCTGATTAAATTGGCGAAAAGATTGTTACTTCGAACTTTTGTGACGCTATTTCGACCAAAGTACATTACTCAGTTTGAGGAGGCATTGATGAAGTTGAGGATGAAGAAGAATAGCGGCCCAGATGCTACGCCACGGATGTGCACGTGGTGTATTGACACTTAATACGATGTATCTAGGGTCCATGGTGGTACGTGTGATTTTGATAAGGGTGAATGATACAGATAAAGGAGTGTGTTGTGTTTGCCTTACTCTATCTAACCGGCACAATAAGAGACATTGCCCTGGATTTTGTCCGATGCGCGTTATCAATTTGACCCATGGCAGGTTTAAGATATTGGAACACGGTCCGTTATTATATATCCTTTTTTCACAATTATCAATCCTTAATATGTCACATATAACGTGATAAAATATTTGTAAAACTTTGTTGATTTTCCGAATGTAAATACACCTTTGAAAAGTCTGTCCGTACGGACTTTGCTAGTACCCGATTTGAAATGATCTTTCTGTATCAGTTGGTACCAGCTTATCAAATAATTATCGGTCGGACGGTAGATCTAGAATTCGCTACAAATCGCTTTTGTATTGACGCGGTTGTGGTGTTAAACATACTGCATGTTCACATCGGCCAATTTTGCCGAAAAACGAGAATACTAATTCTTAAGCGGCAAGCAAGGAAAAACAAGAACAGCACAAATTTCTAATACCACACCTACATGTACGCCCGACTACTTAGACAGGGGCGCAAAAGAAACAATATACCTCTCAGTTATCATATGTTTGACTTTTAATTGAAAATATCTCAAATTAGCGATATTATATTTGTCAATAAAAATAATTCTATATAAAACTCTTCAAGATTACATAAATTCGTTTCGCATAATACCAAACTAATAATGAGTATTTTAGACGAATCTTTGAAAATCAATAAATATTTCTTTTTTTGGCACAAATTTACAACATTTCAAACATCGTCGGGGTCACGTGGTTGCAAATTCTTTCTTACCCCGATCTTCATTGAACCAATTTAGTTTTACACAATATTACCCAGATTACTGTTGAAGGAAAGAGTTATGGTTAAATAGACATAAATGAATTTAAAAACAATTCTTTTAACTTTCAATGACAAAAAATAAACTAAGTATACTTTCCTTTGCCCCTTAGATAAGTATACTCACCCACTGTTAGACATTCCGGGACATCTACCGTGTATCTATCTACATTATGTGCAACCTACCTTCACGGAGAAATATCTTTACAGCTCGGAGGTGAGATACATCACGAGACCCCGACACAGATTAGTCATAAGTGAGTGAGAATGGTTTTACGCCGCTTTTACCACAACTCAAGGAAAACACTACGCCGAGGGACCCCAGAAATGGGGTTCACACATTCTACCCATGTGGGGAATCGAACCCGGGCTGGCGGGACGAGCGAGTGCATTAACCACAAGGCTACCCCACCGCGCCTGATGAGCCACAACAACGGACTGACTACACTAGACATTTTGTATAATTAGGAACAAGTACGAAAATGCGTATCTCCGACGACTTAAACTTAGAAATAAGCAGGCTAAGCCCCCGTTTGTCGATTGGCCGCATCCTTTGCCATGGCATAAAAGAAGCTCAGTCAACAAAAAACCTGAACAGATACAAAAGGTGAGGTGAGGTGAAATGGGGTTAACGTTGCTTTCAAGGTTGTTGCACTTATATGGCGATGTGTGTGTGTGTGTGTGTGTGTGTGTGTGTGTGTGTGTGTGTGTGTGGACTAATGCTGCTTGATAGTGCTTGCCCACTGTTATTCAAACCCGCAGTTTATCACGAATACTCCACTCAAACGCAGATTTGGACAGCCCGGGCCAAGTCGGACCGAGCACTTACGACAGATACTATGTTGAGAGTATGGGGAAAAGCGGTTTACTTTTATCACCATGTCTACCTTAAATACGATAAACAGTGACATAATAAAGTGGATTTTACTTATAGTCTTATACTATAGATGTAAACGCTATGCCGGACAGATGGAAATTTGCATCACTCCAGATGGAAGTATTTGAACCGATCAAATCCTATTTCGTTTAACGATTCCCCTTTTACATGTGGAATAGCCCAGCCACGCTTACAGACAACTCCTCTAGCTGAATTACAAGCGATTTACTCGCAATAAACGTAATTATGTGGTACGTTTCTGGTTTGTGATTTCACATTAATGTCATGTGTGTATGTTGCATCAATAATATGTAGGTATGGTAGTTAATACTGGTGTAATAAGCTAGTAATAACGTTGTCCCGTCTTTGCCCGGTCCGGCTCGACTTTTAAGGCAATCCCATAATAATCATTACGTACGGTAGGGGCTGCTGGAACGGAAAGATCTGGAACGACATCAGGAACCTTGGTTCCATTAACAAGAGTATAACGGTATCTTCATGGGATGAAATAACAAAATCAACCTCTGAGCTCCCGGTTTTGGCGTAGGTGGTCGTACTCGCCAACACGGCCGTTTAACACGAAATTATACAGATTCCAATGGCTTGCTCGCCAACAAGTTCAGCTTGAAATTATATTGATCTTAACCAACTCCAAGCACATCAATCTATAACATTTATTGTAAATTTATTACATTTCGATCATCAATACTGTCAATACCTTCTACTCAGCCCATCTTTGATCCTAAACGTGCGTTATTAAAGCCAACATATTCACGGTATGCCTTCGTTAGGGTAAATATGCCTTTTCTCAACTGAAGTCTGAAGAAACTTTTCTCTATCTTTAACTCAAGATGAACCGACAGGAGGTAGGTAACATACACACAGCACAAGCTTTATATATATCCACTGCATGTTTAAAATAACATAAGGATGAAGGATTTTAGATCTTCTACATTTATAGAATCGTAACTTTACACCAGTTTAATTACTCAAGTGTTCAGTGCTGTTCTTGCAAACCAGTCTTGAAAATTTAAAGTACAAGGGAAATTGATACTATTCTGGCATCGGGTGTATACAGCTATCTATATAGAGCAACGAATTTACACGTAAATAAATAATGGTAATCATAAGCTATTGCAGGGAGGGGGTACACGTGTGGAATGTCTCCAGCGGGGTTTCTTTATCTACCGGAAATCTTTCATTGCAAGTTCTAAATTTTAATAGAGATTTATTTCTATTAATTCTTTGTTAGGTAAGAGGTATTTTTAAAATGATGATGTGGTAGATTTAAAAACAGTACTGAAAAGTTCAGTCATTTTACAAATTGACTAACTTTAGACATCGACTGTAACCTAAAAAACAGCTATGACGTCACTCTATTGTTTAAACTGAATATGATAAGTAATGAATTGACAGCCTACTGGCCTACTTCCTGAGTAAGGTCATGCATTAATTATTATAAGCAGGTGTGTTACACATGTTCCGGCTGAGACGATCAAATCGCACAAAATGCACGTGCAGTACGTATATACGGGCTAATTCAAATGCAGCAGGGATATCGAAAACACGAAATTAAAGATTCTCACGTGTTATGAATGCACTGCATGAAATGTCCATGCAGGTTATTTGTGTTGTGTAAATTTATATTTATTGATTGATTTATTATTTATTTATAGCTAAACTTCCAGGCTGTATCTTAAATCTGTATTTTGTTACTTTGGGGTCAAGTCGGATAACGCACGCAGAACTGGACATTCTCTCATATATTATTGTAACGAAAGTGCAGTCACCTGTGCGTCCTTCTTACAATGTACATATCACGGCCCAAGGGGAGTTTACTGGCTTTGCAAGTACAGTAGACTACGGTTATAACGAACTCGAGGGGACCACTAATTTTAGTTCGTAATAACCGTAGTTCGTTATAAGCATACATACATATATACAACAAATGGTCGGGACTAAAACTAAGTTCGTTATATCCGTCAGTTCGTTATGAGCATGTTCGTTATAAACGTAGTTTACTGTAAATGTTAAATGTAAATGACACTGGCCAAATAAATGGAAATAAACTGAGAACGTTTAGATTATTTATAACTACAACAGAAGTTTTAACTTATGTGTGATCTATAACCAATGGGCATCATCGCAGTGTTCTTGCAAAGTTGAGTTGGGGTTCACTCCCTCTGGAAACAGAACTCGGTCATTTCACGCCCAAAGACACACTTACTTCGTCGTAGTTGTAAATACTGTGACCACCAACAAGTGGAGGATGAAGTTCATTTTTTAACTAAATGTCCATTCTATTCTGATATAAGATTTCCATTGTGGGCACACGTCACTCAACTTGACCCGCTGCTCCCTAGTATGTCATCAATTGACCAGACCACATCAATGATGCAGAATGATCTGCTTGTGTCCCCCCTCGTCGCTGCTGCTACTCTATTGTTTAATCGCAGACAATTAAGTCACTGCGCAGTAGAATATTTTATAATGATTGTATTACTAATTGTAGCACTTACGTGCTTTTATTATGAATATATTTCTCTTCCCCTACCCACAAACCCCCCACAAATAACAAACCCACGCTGTACGTCACCTGCGGAAGAGAGAGAGAGAGAGAGAGAGAGAAATGGAGAGAGAGAGAGAGAGAGAGAGAGAGAGAGAGAGAGAGAGAGAGAGAGAGAGAGAGAGAGAGAGAGTTGGTATTTTTAGGTGTGTTTTCAGAGTTTATGCGTATTTCGCGGAGGCCAATTAGAGGTTTTGCCGAGGAGGGTATGCCCGAAAAGGAAGGGCAACCTCGGGACTTAAGGGATACTTATTTAATTTTGGGGAAATTTGGAATTTTAAAGAATGCTGTACTTTAGGTGGACAATGTACATTGATGAATGTTTTGTATTATCTTATAACGTATGTACATTGAGTGACACCGTAATAAAATAAGAGATTAGTAGGTAGGCCCCTCGCGAAGGGTGATCTCTGTGTGCTACGTGTTCACGTTTGGCGTGTAAAACTAGTGTTGTAATGCGTATCACGTAATGTTATGCTCGGTAAATAAGTAACTTTAAAGGGCACAGTTCAGGGAATAAATACACAACATAATAGCGTGTAAAACTAGTGTTGTAATGCGTATCACGTAATGTTATGCTCGGTAAATAAGTAACTTTAAAGGGCACAGTTCAGGGAATAAATACACAAAATAATAGCGTGTAAAACTAGTGTTGTAATGCGTATCACGTAATGTTATGCTCGGTAAATAAGTAACTTTAAAGGGCACAGTTCAGGGAATAAATACACAAAATAATAGCGTGTAAAACTAGTGTTGTAATGCGTATCACGTAATGTTATGCTCGGTAAATAAGTAACTTTAAAGGGCACAGTTCAGGGAATAAATACACAACATAATAGCGTGTAAAACTAGTGTTGTAATGCGTATCACGTAATGTTATGCTCGGTAAATAAGTAACTTTAAAGGGCACAGTTCAGGGAATAAATACACAACATAATAGCGTGTAAAACTAGTGTTGTAATGCGTATCACGTAATGTTATGCTCGGTAAATAAGTAACTTTAAAGGGCACAGTTCAGGGAATAAATACACAACATAATAGCGTGTAAAACTAGTGTTGTAATGCGTATCACGTAATGTTATGCTCGGTAAATAAGTAACTTTAAAGGGCACAGTTCAGGGAATAAATACACAACATAATAGCGTGTAAAACTAGTGTTGTAATGCGTATCACGTAATGTTATGCTCGGTAAATAAGTAACTTTAAAGGGCACAGTTCAGGGAATAAATACACAACATAATAGCGTGTAAAACTAGTGTTGTAATGCGTATCACGTAATGTTATGCTCGGTAAATAAGTAACTTTAAAGGGCACAGTTCAGGGAATAAATACACAACATAATAGCGTGTAAAACTAGTGTTGTAATGCGTATCACGTAATGTTAAGCTCGGTAAATAAGTAACTTTAAAGGGCACAGTTCGGGGAATAAATACACAACATAATAGCGTGTAAAACTAGTGTTGTAATGCGTATCACGTAATGTTATGCTCGGTAAATAAGTAACTTTAAAGGGCACAGTTCAGGGAATAAATACACAACATAATAGCGTGTAAAACTAGTGTTGTAATGCGTATCACGTAATGTTATGCTCGGTAAATAAGTAACTTTAAAGGGCACAGTTCAGGGAATAAATACACAAAATAATAGCGTGTAAAACTAGTAATGTAATGCGTATCACGTAATGTTATGCTCGGTAAATAAGTAACTTTAAAGGGCACAGTTCAGGGAATAAATACACAAAATAATAGCGTGTAAAACTAGTGTTGTAATGCGTATCACGTAATGTTATGCTTGGTAAATAAGTAACTTTAAAGGGCACAGTTCAGGGAATAAATACACAACATAATAGCGTGTAAAACTAGTGTTGTAATGCGTATCACGTAATGTTATGCTCGGTAAATAAGTAACTTTAAAGGGCACAGTTCAGGGAATAAATACACAACATAATAGCGTGTAAAACTAGTGTTGTAATGCGTATCACGTAATGTTATGCTCGGTAAATAAGTAACTTTAAAGGGCACAGTTCAGGGAATAAATACACAACATAATAGCGTGTAAAACTAGTGTTGTAATGCGTATCACGTAATGTTATGCTCGGTAAATAAGTAACTTTAAAGGGCACAGTTCAGGGAATAAATACACAACATAATAGCGTGTAAAACTAGTGTTGTAATGCGTATCACGTAATGTTATGCTCGGTAAATAAGTAACTTTAAAGGGCACAGTTCAGGGAATAAATACACAACATAATAGCGTGTAAAACTAGTGTTGTAATGCGTATCACGTAATGTTATGCTCGGTAAATAAGTAACTTTAAAGGGCACAGTTCAGGGAATAAATACACAACATAATAGCGTGTAAAACTAGTGTTGTAATGCGTATCACGTAATGTTATGCTCGGTAAATAAGTAACTTTAAAGGGCACAGTTCAGGGAATAAATACACAACATAATAGCGTGTAAAACTAGTGTTGTAATGCGTATCACGTAATGTTACGCTCGGTAAATAAGTAACTTTAAAGGGCACAGTTCAGGGGATAAATACACAACATAATAGCGTGTAAAACTTTCAAATGTGTTAATCGAGATAAACCGACATCAGTCGTCGTCATTCCAGTCGGCGTAGGACCACTCAGCGTTCATCATCTTCAGTGACAACGTCTTCAGTTTAAACGTCAGGAATCAGGTGTCGGAGATGATGTTGTTGTAAATATACAATATGACGTACCGATCTTTCATAACAATTCTATACGCAGATGTTATACGCTTGTAGTTTGTTGTTTAACGCCGCACTCAGCAATATTTCAACTATATGACGTCGGTCTGTAAATAATCGAGTCTGAACCAGGAAATCCACTGATAGATATCATGAGTATCGAGTTACACAAATGACATACGATGACATTCATCAACCAACGAGTCTGGCAGCCCGATCACAAACAGACTTTTACTGCAGGCAAAATTCATTACAACACCGTTACATAATAAACTACGGGTCTGGGCCACTCCGTATGCCGAGTTGGGAGTGAGACTCTTCTAAAAATGTGTTCACATATTTAGCATATATAATAAAAACAGAGCTATTTTAAACCACTTTGCCTTTTTTTGTAAAATGTCATTGCAGGTTTTGGCGGTCAGAGCACATAAAGTTTTATCTGACAAAATATAGACTATTTTCTGTACATCACAAATTAAAACTCGGAGCACATGTTTAAGAGACTACGTCGCTCACCACTATACACATGGCAATTTAAAACGACATGGCATTCATCTTCTACAACGTCGAGACACTGAATACACTTCCTATGCTAATACACCGTCCTTAGTCACTTTGGATAGGGCCTCTGTCACATATTAGAATTCTAATAATATAGTTCATGCAAATGTAGCTCTTTAAATATAGAAAAAACAAACAACTAAATGTACACCGATATCTCTTGCATTAATGTGAAATGCTGCATCGTGGGTAATTTACATAATAGAGAAGAAGGATGTGTCACATTTCTGATCGATTCGTGTTGCTAACGTCTCCCGTACATCCCCTTGAATTCAACATGTTGTGTCGGTATTTGTTCTTGAAGTAATATAGTGTGTACCTTAAAATATACAGTGATTTTGATAGGAAGTTCGTACGTGAAGCAGCGTTCCCACTGTAACGACGTTCGTACGTGAAGCAGCGTCCCCACTGTAACGACGTTCGTACGTGAAGCAGCGTCCCCACTGTAACGACGTTCGTACGTGAAGCAGCGTCCCCACTGTAACGACGTTCCTACGTGAAGCAGCGTTCCCACTGTAACGACGTTCGTACGTGAAGCAGCGTCCCCACTGTAACGACGTTCGTACGTGAAGCAGCGTCCCCACTGTAACGACGTTCGTACGTGAAGCAGCGTCCCCACTGTAACGACGTTCGTACGTGAAGCAGCGTCCCCACTGTAACGACGTTCGTACGTGAAGCAGCGTTCCCACTGTAACGACGTTCGTACGTGAAGCAGCGTCCCCACTGTAACGACGTTCGTACGTGAAGCAGCGTCCCCACTGTAACGACGTTCCTACGTGAAGCAGCGTTCCCACTGTAACGACGTTCGTACGTGAAGCAGCGTCCCCACTGTAACGACGTTCGTACGTGAAGCAGCGTCCCCACTGTAACGACGTTCGTACGTGAAGCAGCGTCCCCACTGTAACGACGTTCGTACGTGAAGCAGCGTCCCCACTGTAACGACGTTCGTACGTGAAGCAGCGTCCCCACTGTAACGACGTTCGTACGTGAAGCAGCGTCCCCACTGTAACGACGTTCGTACGTGAAGCAGCGTCCCCACTGTAACGACGTTCGTACGTGAAGCAGCGTCCCCACTGTAACGACGTTCGTACGTGAAGCAGCGTCCCCACTGTAACGACGTTCGTACGTGAAGCAGCGCTCCCACTGTAACGACGTTCGTACGTGAGGTGAGGTGAGGTGAAATGGGGTTTAACGTCGCGTCCAAGATTATTGCACTTATATAGCGACGTGCATGCACGTGTGTGTGTGTGTGTGTGTGGGGGGGGGGGGGGGGGGGTGGCTGCTTGTACTAGTCCGGACTGATGCCGATTTATAGTGCTAGCTCACTGAGATACGATGCCGCAGTTTAACATGAATACCCCACCCAGACACAGTATACTGACTCCGAGCCGACCAGTCCTTGTTTTAGCCCCTTAATGCCGAGCGCCAGACAGGGTAACAACAAGTACCAGCTTTTAACGTCTTTTGGTATGACGCGGTCGGGGATCGAACCCCGGACCTTCCGCTCTCCGGGCGGACGCTCTACCACTAGACCACGGAGGCGGTCTCGTTCGTACGTGAAGCAGCGTCCCCACTGTAACGACGTTCGTACGTGAAGCAGCGTCCCCACTGTAACGACGTTCGTACGTGAAGCAGCGTTCCCACTGTAACGACGTTCGTACGTTAAGCAGCGTCCCCACTGTAACGACGTTCGTACGTGAAGCAGCGTCCCCACTGTAACGACGTTCGTACGT
The DNA here is from genome assembly GCF_023055435.1 of Haliotis rufescens. Lineage (NCBI taxonomy): Eukaryota > Metazoa > Mollusca > Gastropoda > Lepetellida > Haliotidae > Haliotis > Haliotis rufescens. Next base: position 44,743,196 of record NW_025963780.1, read on the forward strand.
GAAGCAGCGTCCCCACTGTAACGACGTTCGTACGTGAAGCAGCGTCCCCACTGTAACGACGTTCCTACGTGAAGCAGCGTCCCCGTGTTTCACTGGCTCGCGAGATGTTGGTGAGTAAACAGGACAACGTACCAATGGATAACAACTTCTGGTTTGTTGAAAACAGCGACGTTCCGATGGAGATTCTTACACCATTATCAAACTAGAGTCGCTACAACCAAGTGATGAGAGCATGTCAATCTGCTTCGTATTGGAACCTATCATCCACATACACCTCTCAGTTCGTGCTTGGCACGTTGTTCCCATTCAAAGAAGTAAATGCTGGAGCGCAGGCCTCCCACGAGAAAGTGACGTCAATATCAAAGGCTTGTTGGCGATGAACTTCCTTTTCCTTTTGCCAATCATCCCAAGCCATCTGTATTTGTAACATGTGAACACTAGAGTGGACCTTTTTGTAAATCAAATCTATATTCGCCCGTCAGCATCGTTTTTTAATGGAAGCAATTTTGCAATATGGAACAAAATACTCTTATAAAGCCGATTGCATTCAGTTTATTTCCTTCAATATTTTTAATTTCTTTGGCAACATATTTTTATATGTGAATACTAAAAAGGCTGCTGAGAATTAAACATTAGAAACACGTAACGGCCGTTAGCGTTCTGTGAAATTGGTTTCATGGGAATCTAAAAAATAATTAACTATAATTCATCAAAATTTCGTTATTCATTTTATTCAAATATTTTGACGAAACTCTTAACTATATTTAAAATCTAATTTTTGTGAAGGAATTTCTAACAGCCATTCATTCAACGTTTTGACGTGTTCATCAATAAATCCCTCGTCTTGTAAAACTCACAGCGAATAACGGTATAAGAAACGTTTTGAAAGCATTCGTTTCTCCAGTTTGCCCTGCTATTCCAATAAACTGTATTCAGATGATAATTTGGAAAGAAAGTATTTTATACAGCTAATCTGGTTCTTTTTGTTCGTCGTGTGATGTCAAGCTGTTTCCTCGCCTCATGTCAATACAGCTAATTTATCATCCCACCTCCAACGGCTGTGCTGCACCTACACAAGGCCATGACGAAGATTAGCGTTAAACGTCCTCGTTGGTCTTCATATCCGCTATTAACCTTTTAATCTGCTATTGACCCAATTCAGCAATCCCCCCTAAGCTTTGTTGAGAGAACAGCTAAGCGGTGATCAGATCAGTCGGAAATGAATCATTACCATTTATATAGATGGGATCTGTATGTGGGACAAGCATCTGATCAGTTTCGAGCATCCCCATTTTTCCAAGGGCAGGTGTTAACTATCTCATCAAACTGAGAGCGTGAGTGAATGCTGGTATTCCTTAGTATTACAGCTGGGGACACATTGCGCTTCAAACGTCGTACTCATGTGGGACGCATCTACTTCACAGATTTGGGAAACATACCTATTTCACAGATCTGGGTTAACACACCTACATGTGTACTTCACAGACCTGGGTTAACAAACCTACTTCACAGATCAGCGTTAACACACCTACTTCACAGATTTGGATTAACACACCTACTTCACAGATCTGCGTTAACACACCTACCTCACAGATCTGGGTTAACACACCTACATCACAGATCTGCGTTAACACACCTACCTCACAGATCTGCGTTAACACACCTACCTCACAGATCTGGGTTAACACACCTGATTCATGACATTATTCTCTCGTGGTTACGCGTTTAAAGTGGCAAAAGTGTCAGGTACTCGTTAGTTTCACCAACACGTTTCCTTCACTCGGTTGTGTTTAGACTCAATGCATCTACCACCGCAGGTCAGGTGAAATTGGGTTTAACGTCGCGTCCAAGATTGTTCCACTTACATAGCGACGTGCATGCACGTGTGTGTGTATGTATGTGTCTGCTTGTACTAGTCCGGACTAATGCCGATTTATAGTGCTAGCTCATTGAGATACCATGCCGCAGTTTAACATGAATACCCCACTCAGACACAGTATACTGACTCCGAGCCGACCGGTCCTTGTTTTAGCCCCTTTATGCCGAGCGTCAGACAGGGTAACAACAAGTACCATCTTTTCACGTCTTTTGGTATGACGCGGCCTTCCGCTCTCCTGGCGGACGCTCTACCACTAGACCACAGAGGCGGTCTACCACAGCAGGAGACGGGGCCGACATTGTATATGCGTCGTGTGTCAGGAGGGACCAGCAAGGCTGTACTTGGCAACAACACAAAAGCTATGGGAATGGAACTGGTATAAATATTTAATGATTAAGTGATTCGTGTTCGCCGCTTTCAGCAGTTTTTCACAAGATCCAAACATTTGTGCGCGATGTGTAGTGACCAGCTCCCGGACTTACCATTGTGAAACCTGACCACTCCTACATACCAGCAAGTGTCAGCTGCTGTCCCACCCACCCACTCGACTACTGCCTCACTACCCCACCTCACTATCTCACACACTACTGCCTCAATACCCCACCTCACTATCTCACACACTACTGCCTCAATACGATACGGTTTAGAATTGGTCTTCAGCAACCTCTGCAAGGCGACTGTGCTTCTCGTAAGAGGCGACTAACGGGATCGGGTGGTCAGGCTAACTGACTCGGCTGATGCATGTCATCGTATCCCAATTGTGTGGATCGATGCTCATGATGTCCATCACTGGATTGTCTGGCCCAGGCTCCGTTTATTTACAGACCGCTGTGACATTGTTGGAATATTGCTGAGTGCAGCATTAAAAACAAACAAAACAAAAACCTCACTATCACACCTCACTATACCACACACTACTGCCTCACTGCCCCACCTCACTGCTCCACCTAACTACCTCATCTCACTATCCTAACCGATTACTGCCTCGCTACCCCATCTCACTATCCAACCCGAATACTGTCTCACCTCACTATCCCAACCCGAATACTGTCTCACCTCACTATCCAACCAGACTACTGTCTCACCTCACTATCCAGCCCGACTACTGCCTCACCTCACAATCCAACCAGACTACTGCCTCACCTCACTATCCCACCCGACTACTGCCTTTCCTCACTATCCAACCAGACTACTGCCTCACCTCACTATCCAACCAGACTACTGTCTCGCCTCACTATCCTACCCGAATACTGTCTCACCTCACTATCCAACCAGACTACTGTCTCACCTCACTATCCAGCCCGACTACTGCCTCACCTCACAATCCAACCAGACTACTGCCTCACCTCACTATCCCACCCGACTACTGCCTTTCCTCACTATCCCGACCGACTACTGTCTCACCTCACTATCCAACCAGACTACTGCCTCACCTCACAATCCAACCAGACTACTGCCTCACCTCACTATCCAACCAGACTACTGTCTCACCTCACTATCCAACCAGACTACTACCTCACCTCACTATCCAACCAGACTACTGCCTTTCCTCATTATCCAACCAGACTACTGCCTCACCTCATTTTCCAACCAGACTACTGCCTCACTGCCTCACCTCACCATCCAACACGAATACTCACCTCACGCCAACCCACTACCTACAATACCCCTCTACCCATCACGCGTGCATCTGGAGTGTCACGGGAAAGAAAAGACCGTTACCTGGACTTTTTAGTAAGAGACAGAATATGTGTCTGTTACTGCTTCAATGAATATCTGTTTCCTCTGAAACGACGAGGTTCAGAAGCCGCCCAGCACATCCAGTGAGTAATGGTTGTTGGGTGAAAAAAAAAATTCTTAAAAATTCTAGACATCCCCGAAAGTCCTCCACCCCCACCTCCATCCCCAACCCCTAGAATATCAAACCGCCATGCTGCCTCTACCACCTCCACCCCCACCTCCATCCCCAATCCCTAGAATATCAAACCGCCGTGCTGCCACTACCACCCAGAAATGTGACATCCATATATTCCTGGAATAAATAGTTTCTTTGTTTTTAGACTTGTCATTTCAGGTGGGAAAAGACATGGTGTTTGTTCGAGGTAAATATTAAAATAACAACTCCACCAGGTGGTAATTTCTCGCTCCATCAACTTTAAACAACGCATATGTTACATATGCATGAACTGTGCTCCCTCAATGGGTTCATGGTAATGACTATCTTCGGTGTATGGAAATGGAATGACTCGTTGCATTGACAGTGAGTTTGTTGCTGATAGGAACACAGGCGTGTGTGTCTAGAGGGGGCGTCTGTATGTTTGCGGTGTGTAAGGCGGACTATTTTATCACATTAGGCTGATCGTCAGGACTAGTTGTTAGTCGAGCTGTATAGCAGAAAAAAAGCAACATACGGATGACAAGTCGCACTGTACGGAGGAAGGAAACAACATATAGCACTGGACGACGTGCCGTGCTGTAGAATATACACAGTACGAAGGACGTATTAACATTCGTCTAGTTGTTGAATGGCGTGTAAACTCATGGACAGTACCTCATCCAGCACCGGAAGTAGACATCCCTTCTTGCAACTGTATCCTGGTAGGTGTAGTCGTGTGGTTGACCAGATCGTCGCCATGATTTCTGTTGTTAAAGGTGTTGGTGTACTGTCCGGCACCTCTACTTTGTATTGTATTAGATTGTAGCTTTTCTCAACAAGAGCACACCAATGTATTCATACAACACGCACACGGCAATGTTAACACACATCCATTTGCACGGGCGTATTGTGTCTCCAGCAGCATGTAAATGCTAGTCGTACCAGGCGACTAAAATGATCGGGTGGTCATGTTCGGGGACTTGGTAATTTTGAGTGTCAACTTACCCCGACAGCTTGGGACATTTCTCATGATATTGTTACAAGATGACTCCCCGTGAAGAAATGAGCTGCGTCCCAGAGAGTACAGGTCCTGCCCTGAAAACGAGCAGCATTGCGGGGAACAAAAGTACTTTCATTTGAAGAAAATGAATCCTGAAGTGAATGATCCATGGAACTAGCAGCAAGACCAAAGTGGTATGTCTGATTTCAAATCCTGCGCGAAAGAACGCGTCACAGCCCATGAAGCAAACATACCAGGAACGACTCCCTGAAGAGATTTAGTGCTCTCCGAAGTGCTTGCATTAACATTACCCAGTGCAATTGTGACCATTACAATTTTTTAATCTTTCATAAAGTGCAAGAAGAAATATCAATTTTCGCGAAAACCTGGTGTAATCATTGATTTTCGGTGGACCATTAATATACGTTTCGCAACTATTTTGCCTTTTAAACCAAATGGAATCTGTTCTGGCGGATAATCAAAACTGTTTTTTCTCTTGTATTTTCGTTATATATTTAAGTGGGGATCACTCCGACCTTTCTTGTCACTTCAAAGTAATTTTGATGACGTTGAGTGAATTATTTTTGTTTTAAACTTCCAGTTCCAATAATATGAAATTTAATTCAATTCTTTCAAAAATCTTTCTCGTCTCTCTATCTTTCTCTTTTTGAAATTCTAATTCTAGCTTCTTCAATAAAACGCTTTCTCACTTCCCTCCAAAAACCAACGCTAAAGCTGATTAAACCAACAATTCCTCCTCAACCAAGTTTTCCACGAAAAGTAGATTAATTTTACTTCTTTCCATTGAAGGTTTGGCACTAAGGCGATAACGTCTAGCAACAGCCAACGATCTTGATTTCCCCCTCGCTTGGAGACTCAACACGTGTCTCAACCTTAAAATGTTATGATATCGCAATAATCATGTGCGGATAGAATTGAAATGGGGAAACGTGGCACTATGATAGTTCTGTTTACGAAATTAGAATTCTCACCAAATGTCATTCAAATGCCAGACGAGCCCCCAATCGCTGCTACGAGGCGAATCCCAAGTTGAAACGCGAAGTTGGTACGTACAGAGTTAAATTATGATACCAGTAGATAGACACACAAGATCAAAGAATAACTACCACATTATCTTGAGAGACACGGGATTTGGTTCACAATCACAAGAGGCAATACAATAGGTGGACTTAGTGGCAACAGCAATACATGGCAGGCCCTATAACAAATGGCAGTGCACTTACGGGTGCCCAGAATAAACTCGAGTGTGTAAAATGAGTCACGTGCTCCGTTCTTGAATCCGGAATGGTGATGAAGTCTGGCTTACTTGGTGTTTCCCGATATCCTGACGGCACGGGGCAAGTAAGAAAAAGGGCAGGTCAAGTCAACACTTCACCCTCCTTTCACTCTTATACTGGAACAACCAGAAGAAACGGTCACCTGTCTAAACTTCTTGAATGATGTAGTCTCACACAGTTTCAACAACAACTAAGGGAAGGTAACTCTAATCCGGAGCAGGTAGATACATTTTACGAGAGCCTCAATCATTTTGCTGCTACATAAAATATCAATTACTGGTTTGTCTGGCCTTGTCTAGATTATTCACAAGTCGAATACAGTAAACTACGGTTATAACGAACACGCTTATAACGAACTAACGGATATAACGAACTAACTTTTTAGTCCCGACTATTTGCTGTAGTTATACTGTATATATGCTTATAACGAATTACGGTTATAACGAACTAAAATTAGTAGTCCCTTTGAGTTCGTTATAACCGTAGTTTACTGTAGCTGAATATTGCTGAGTGCAGCGTTAAACAACAAACAAAATAACCACACAAAGATCTTGCCAAGGTTTGGAGAAGATTGCATTTGTGTATAACTAGATAACGTGTGAAGATCGTTCTATACTCCACATTGTGTTGCGCATTACGTATTTCGAATTCAGTTCAATCAAAATCAAAGTCAAATTGATCCTGTCGAAGAAATGTCGCAGGTTCTCCCTTGAGGTGTCATAACTGTTCTAAGGTAGCTCAGTGGTAGCCTAGTGGTAAAAGCGGTTGCTCGTCAATCTGAAGGAGCAATTGCAGGTACGATGGGTTTGTAAATCTATGTTACAATATCATTATGGTTGTTACCACTAGTTATTGAAGTACCGAGCATTAGACAGTCTGCGTGTCAGGAATTACATAAAATCGTTCCAGGAAATATATAATATTTAAAAAATAAAATTTAAATATTTTTGCGAAATTATACAAAAAACATATTCGGTGGACATGCTCGAAGTCCTGACTTAAATGTGAAAAAAACCCTTTCTACTCTTCTCAGTAAGAAAAAAATGTATTTCTTGAAATAGATACCAAAAAATATTTTGTCTCCAACAACAATCCATCCCCTTACCCCAACCCTGAATATTAAATTATCAGTCCACTATGACGTGTCTGTATTGCTGTAAAAAACATTGCGTTACCCTCAGGTACAGCACCAAAGATGTCAGAGTATGATACCAACGAACACCTCCCTATCCTGGCGCGGGGACACCCGGTGCGCATACATCTAGACGTCGTGAAGGGCAGCTGTGACAGTCTCCCTGTGAAGGCCGTGGCGAGTGACGAAGGCTACCACGGTTCATCGAATAACTCTCCTCGTGATTGCAAATATGAAACATTTGCCACGCATAACTCTGGCCTTGACCCCATCACACTGTCCTGGCAGAATATAACGGTCAGTGTCAAGGGCAAGGAGAAGGCTTGTTGCCTTGGAGATGGCGTTGCGACGCCGAAGCAGATCTTGAAGAATGGTGAGATAAAATATGGGATACATATCTGGGTTAATACGTAAAGATATCATGTGCTCAGGAACTGGAATTATAGTCATTAACACGTTCTGGTGAAGGTTCTTTAACTAAGCGTACATGTACGTACATCAGAACAAGATATATTTCTGATTAATGACGAATCTTCTACATGAAACTGCATAAATAGTTTATATAAATGTAGAATCTTTAACTAATTAAGAAGGAATTAGCGGGGTTTTAATAAGTGGATGAACACGTACGAATCGTGAAGCGAGCAAGGTGTAACTAAGTAACGCTATGTCTTTTGGAGGTGAATAATCTAATTGTGATTTTACCATATGGTCTTACTGGATGCCGCAGTCAGTTATGGACAGACACGTTTGTACCCCAGGTGCCTGGCTGTCAGCTCGAAATCATTAATCGAAACACTAGATGATCCAGTATTCTAAACGTCAACCATGGCGTGATTATGTATGTACGGAGTGATGTAGATTTATGGACAAATCTGTTATGTTCGAGTTGAAAATTCTATGAATCATCTTATAACATTATTGTAGTGATTGACGTGTAAGTGACATGGTGTCTCTTCAGTGACTGGCCTTGTGAAGCCGGGGATGCTGACAGCAGTGATGGGAGTCAGGTATGTCGACAGGTGTGATGGGAGTCAGGTATGTCGACAGGTGTGATGGGAGTCAGGTATGTTGCCAGGTGTGATTTGTATGTTAACAGGTGTGATAGGTATGTTGACATGTGTGATAGGTATGTTGACAGGTGTGATAGGTATGTTGGCAGGTGTTATATGTATGTTGACAGTTGTGATAGGTATATTGACATGAGTGATAGGTATATTGACAGGTGTGATAGGTATATTGACAGGTGTAATATGTATGTTGACAGGTGTGATAGGTATGTTGACAGGTGTGATAGGTATGTTGACAGGTGTGATGGGTATGTTGGCAGGTGTGATAGGTACATTGACAGGTGTGATAGGTATGTTGACAGGTGTGATAGGTATGTTGACAGGTGTGATAGGTATGTTGACAGGAGTGATTGGTATATTGACAGGTGTGATGGGTATGTTGACAGGTGTGATTTGTAAGTTAACAGATATGAATGGCGACAGGGGTGTATGTGATTGACATGGTGACATCAGCATGGAATCTCTCATACCCTCTCACTGACATATTCATGACCACCCATGTCTCCTCGTTGTAGCGGTACCGGAAAGTCTACCCTGATGAACGTGCTGGCCCACAGAAACACACAGCAATATGACGTCACTGGTGACATCAGTGTTAACGGCGTCAATGTAGGCAACGGCATCAGGAACATTTCCGCCTACTGTCAACAGGACGAGATGTTCATAGGAACACTTACAGTAAAGGAACATCTTGAGTTTAGGGTAGGTGATTGACATGTTTGATTTAATCTTTGAATTGAACTGATGTGTTCTTAGAAGTTTACTATTTTGGTGACAGACACCCCAAAACACTTGTACGTTGCTGAGAAACCAGAAATGATAATCAGGGCGTTCTGGGATTTGAACCCACAATGATAGGTTTCTTTCACGCCAAAGGGAAGTAACTCTTTATAACACATTTGAGGCAAGGCGACTTGATACCTGGGCTACCTACGTCTCCTGTTATTGATGATAGCAATGAATACAGCGAGTAAACCATTTCCCTATTCATAAGAAATCTCCGTTGTACGATTCCGACTATATCAGGAGCATGTTTTTATGAAACACTAACAAATGGTGATGACACCACGTGTTCGCTTTTTTCAGACGCTCCGGGTTCGATTCCCCACATGGTTGAAATGTGTTTAGCCCATTTGTAGTATCCCCCGCCGTGATACTGCTAGGCTATTGCTTAAAACGGCCTAAAATAATACTCACACACTTAGACCAAGGAGAACTTAAATATTCAACTATATCGTATTTCAGGAAAAGTTCTTCCCAATTAATTTCGCCAGAAATGTTCTGAAACTAAGACATCTCGCGTATGACGGTGTTTGAAAACAAAAAAAACCGACAATTATAATCTCATTTCCCTGCACAGCTTGTGCTGTCTTGTATGCACTTAAATCGGTTAACAGTTTATGTTTGACATTTCGAACTTGTTTTTAAACCCCAGCTGTCTCTGAAGACCGATGCAAAAATACGTAACTGCCGTGTTATATGTAGTTGTTATGTCGCCATAGCGTGTGCTAGACAGTTATAACGGCCTGGACAGATCTTTAATTGTTTTCACTATTGGTTCTGGAGAATTGAGAGCCTAACGAGTACTAACAAAGATGATGAAAAACTTGGACCCTGCAATGTTAGTGTTTGATGGTCGCTTTGATATTCCTCTGCACAATGCCATGCAACAGAACCGCTTAGAAATATGTCACAATCAAGCCAATTAGTGATCTGAAGGGTGTGTAGCCGTTATAAGAAAATATATGTGGTTTAATTCCTTTTTATTGCTCTTCCACAGGCCCTTCTGCGCATGGACAAGACGTTGCCTGAAAGAGCCAGGAAGCGGAGAGTCGAGGAAGTGATGAGCGAGGTCAGTCAGCTATAGAGCTGATGAGATGTGACTCGGGAGTCAGGAAGATGTTTTTTGTTATCACCTTCCACGTGAAGTTATAAATATCGCAACCCCTCACTTCTGATATCCCTTTCTTAACGGATTGCTAGGTAGACGGTTCTGTTCCGGTGATATCCCTTTCTTAACGGATTGCTAGTTAGACGGTTCTGTTCCCGTGGCTTGTGGGTGTGTCGTTTTGCTAAGGCGTTGACGACAGCCCACACCCCACAGCCCACCATCCCAACCCCTACCCCTTGAAAACACTTGGACCCAAACATTGAAATACTCGTGTTCAATGCCAAGGGCCATAGTGACATGTTGGCAAATCCTAAAAGACGGCATATGTTGGATAACAAAACGAAAACAATAATTGATCAATAGTATTTTACATTTCAATACGTCTAACGGTGATCGATAATAGCGCGGCATCGATGGTATTGATAGGATAACATGGGCAGTTTCGATACATCGTTGATTTGAACGATGGTAACATCCCTCGTATTTGATCACGAGGGATGATAACTCTTCCAAACTGAAAATGATGGCTGACCGACGGTGTGATGACGTGCTCTGAGTATTGATCAAAGCATGTTTTCATAAAGCGACTTCAGAACTAAGACTTTGAACTTCCCTACTTTAACGCCGAGTGGAGGAGGATGAACATTTCTCCTCCACTACAGATCCATGAACTAGGTGATCAACTGTGGCTTGTTTCAACTGAAATAGCCCCCATCAGTCACGCCGTGATACTGAAAAACTGTTCAAAGCAGGGTTAAACCAAGCTCATTCACCCACATCAACAACAACCGCTTGCACCTGTAAATATTATTTACATCAATTAACAAGCTGGGATTTGTGTGGAGACAAGGTATATTTTTCAGTTACAGCTGCAAAACCTTCTTAATATTGTCTTTTATTTAAACAACACCTTGCAACATGCCATTTCTGTGGAAAAAAATGTATTTAATTTCAAAGACACATCTGGGACAGTTTTCATTTTGGCAAAACATCCCAAGTAAAGGGGATAAAGAAAAGTCCCCAGTAAAGGTATACATGTGTTTTAGTGCCGGTACATTCTTGTGTTCTAGACTGGGCTGACGGTGTGTGCTGACACGGAGATCGGGACACCAGGGAAGAAAAAAGGGATTTCGGGTGGACAGATGCGAAGGCTGTCTTTCGCTTCTGAGGTGTATTGTTGATAGAGCTTATTGTTGCATGTTTCTGATCACAAAACTCCCGGGCAAAAGAACGTGTATTGAAAATTGGATTTGACAGACAAATTACAAGTTATCAAAACATTACTTGGCTGAAAACTGCCTCCGAAACACTACAACTTCAGGTCCAAAGCACAACTATGATACCCGTATATACCTGTGAAGATCCGGGGTAGAATAGGTCTTCAGCAACCCATGCTTGTTGTAAAAGGCGACTATGCTTGTCGTAAGAGGCGACTAACGGGATCAGGCTCTCTGACTTGGTTGATGCATGTCATTGTATTCCAATTGCGTGGATCGATGTTCATGATATCCATCACTGGATTGTCTTGTCCAGAATCGACTATTTACAGACCGCCGTCATATAGCTGGACTATTGCTGAGTGCGGCGTTTAAAAAACAACAACGAACAAACAAACAAACAATGTTCCATTTTGAGTGAAAGGTATTGCGACGGGATGATACGTATAGGTGTTCCCTCTTTCCCCCCAACACTTATTGTAAACAAAGCACAACAATCAATATCGTATCGTGGTGATATTACGTGTATATGTACATGTATATGTTCAGCGAAACACTTCAGCAAGTCTCGCCATGTTAACGTGTATGTGTGACTTCCACATCGTCCGTACGCATGTGCAGCACACATTCATTCAAGCATGTCATCTTCTCTCTACATTCTAATTGTTGCGCCCATGTTGAAGGACATTTGAAGTGGTATCCGATGTGGTCAAAAGTATAAGGAAACCTTACATTAGAGTCTTGTTTCTGACAAATGTTTCCAATTATTGACAAGGATCAATTGTCACGAGTCTGGATGGTGGTCATTGAGGCCTAATGGGATGACAGATATATAATTATATAGATTCAAGTCCATGTGTTGCAGACATCGAAACAGGATATACTAGTTGGTATCATTTAAATATATGCCTTTTGAATCATGCCTCTTTTCAACTTTTGTGAATGTGTACACGGTACCGGTAGTAATATGAGCTAGCAATGTGTCTGCAAACCCTTTAGCGCCGCATACGGCAGCCGGGTTCGTGTAATAAACTTACGGCCAAAAGAAACGTTACCAACGATATTTCTAGGATAAAATATGATCAACACAATTCGAAGCAGCAATAGCAATTGTATTGTAGAAATTCATCATTCAGAACAGTAAAATGCGAATTTACTAATTTAACAACAAAGTCCTTGACCTCCAACAGTGACATTTCTTGACAAGGGGTCATTTGTCCAGTATTCGATCAACAACATTGGTTACAACTTTAAGGTGACGACGGCCCAGACCGTTCAATACGGGATATGACCTCCATGAGCGGCAATGCATCTTCGAATGCGGCATCGAACTGAGTAGACAAGCGTCCTCACATCGACTGCAGGTATCCGATTCCATTCCTCACGGAGGGCAACGATCAACGCTTGTCTCGTGAAGGGAGGATGTTGACGTTTCCGAAGACGACGCCCCAGCTGGTCCCAGAGATGTTCTATGGGTGACAGATCTGGTGATCGAGCTGGCCACGGCAGGACAGTCACGTTGTTGGCGTTGAGGAAGTCTCTAGTAATACGGGCTTTATTGGGTGTGGCGTTATCTTGTTGGAACACCGTCCGTTGTTGACGCTGGATGAAAGGAAGAACCACTGGCCGTAAGATATTGTCAATGTAGCGTTGTGCTCTCAGATTGCCTTCGATGATGACAAGTTCCGTCTTCTCGTCCCCGCAAATGCCGCCCCAGACCATCACACCTCCGCCCCATGTCGTCGATAAACTCGCGTCCGCCCATCAGGTTTGAAGAGTTGGAACCTGCTCTCGTCACTAAACAGCACTCGCCGCCATTCCCTTTGTTGCCATCGCTGAGTTTGCCTGCACCACGTCAATCTGGCACGTCGATGTTGACGGGTCAAGGTAATGCCCTTGAAAGGGCGATAATCCCGGAGACCATAATGTCGTAGTCGTTTGGTCACTGTTTGTCTGCTGACCGGATGTCCTAAGCTGTTGGCAGCTGATGACGTCGCTCTGTCTGCGGTTCTGCCAGTCTGTCGGAGACGTGCGACCAGTCTGGTAATGGTCATCTTGGAGCAGTTCATGTTAATGGCAACCGCTCTCTGTGTCGCTCCCATCTGAAGCATACCTATGGCTCTCTCCCTCTGGACAGCGGTCAGTCTTGGCATGTTCGTTGGTGTTAATAATCGCAATCAATGATAGGGAACAGATCCGTGCGTAATTTATACCCGCAAATTGCACGATAATTTGGGAAAGAATGTTTTAAAAAATTGCTGACAAACACCAATAGCTCCCAAAATCCGCAAAGCACGTGCAAAGAACGACAGAGAACATGAAGGCTGTATTCGTGAGATGTGTTCTTTACTGTTTTTGAACAGGTTGGCATCTTTGCTTCAAAGTGGCAAATCAGTTAATGTTGGTAACGTTTCTTTTGGCCCTCAGTTTAATAATAAGATTATTTACAGACCGCCTTCATATAGCTGGAATATTGCTGACTTCGCCGTCAAACAACAAACAACAAACAACCAACAATCGAATTACCATTTCGTGTTTGTTTTGATTTTAGCAATTATCAAACATAGGTCTGTACTTTCTCTTTCCCCCAGTTTCTTGAAATTTAGTAAAGGAACAGTATTTTGTGCTGACATTTGAGATTATGGTTGAAAATAATTCAGGTTTTACACTCAAATAATTTTCACTTGACCTGCTGTTTCCTATATACGTGTCACGATGGGAAACATAAGTATATTGCAGGGCAGATTAGCTATAGTAATGTAAAAGAAACGGGTGGTCTTTAACTTCTTTTGAGTAGTATGCAACTGGTACAATAAATGTCTTATTGTGATATCGTCCTAGAATAACCAGATAACGTTGTATGCCTGCCTCAGATATTGACAAATCCTCCTCTGATGTTCTGTGATGAACCTACCTCTGGTCTGGACTGCTTCATGGCGGAGAGCATTGTGAAGACCTTGCAGACTATGGCACAGCGCGGCAGAACAATCGTGTGCACGATCCATCAGCCGTCGTCAGAGGTCTTCCAGCTGTTTGATCAGTGAGTGAACTGGCTCTCCTAGACCATACAGTCTCTGCCAACCCCATGGTCTAACAGTCTCTCCTACCTTGATCTACGTGACTCGGTTGGTTCTACAATCTTCCTGTCTCTTATACTCTGATCTAGCCTTCTTGTCTTGTCTCTGGTCTTACTGTCTCCCCTATCCTGATTTATCTGTATGTTCTAGTCCAAGGGTCTGTATGTCCTAGTCCAAGGATGTGTATGTCCTAGTCCAAGGGTCTGTGTGTTCTAGTCCAAGGGTCCGTGTGTCCTAGTCCAAGGGTCTGTATGACCTAATCCAAGGGTCTGTATGTTCTAGTCCAAGGGTCCTTGTTCTAGTCCAAGGGTCTGTATGTCCTAGTCCAAGGGTCTGTATGTCCTAGTCCAAGGGTCCGTGTGTCCTAGTCCAAGGGTCTGTATGACCTAATCCAAGGGTCTGTATGTTCTAGTCCAAGGGTCCTTGTTCTAGTCCAAGGGTCTGTATGTCCTAGTCCAAGGGTCTGTATGTCCTAGTCCAAGGGTCTGTATGTCCTAGTCCAAGGGTCCGTGTGTCCTAGTCCAAGGGTCCGTGTGTCCTAGTCCAAGGGTCTGTGTGTTCTAGTCCAAGGGTCCGTGTGTCCTAGTCCAAGGGTCTGTATGTCCTAGTCCAAGGGTCCGTGTGTCCTAGTCCAATGGTCCGTGTGTTCTAGTCCAAGGGTCCGTGTGTCCTAGTCCAAGGGTCTGTGTGTCCTAGTCCAAGGGTCCGTGTGTTCTAGTCCAAGGGTCCTTGTGTTCTAGTCCAAGGGTCCGTGTCCTAGTCCAAGGGTCCGTGTGTCCTTCTCAAAGGGTCTGTAGGTCGCACCTAATCCTATGGTGTTACAGTATAGCTCCATGGTCTAGCTGTACTTCCGACTCTGGATTAACTGTATCCCGTCTCTTCTAGTTTGGTTCACCTTGGTCTAAATGTCTCTCCTACTAGGGTTAACCTGTCTCTCCTACTCCCATGGTCTAACTGTCTCTCATTCCGCTGTCTACAAAGTCTCTCCTTCCCCGGTCTACAAAGTCTCTCCTACTCTCATAGTCTCTCCGCCTCTCTTACTCCCAATGCCCAACTTACTCTATTATAAGGAACTACCTGCATCTCTTTCTAAGGCACATCGCTCCCACCTGCAAATTCTAATTGTCGTCCAGAAGTTTTCAACCTAGCTGCCCCGCTACCGGGTTCAGAGTATATCTTGTCATACAGTAGTATGATACTACTACTACTACTACTACTACTACTACTACTACTACTACTACTACACTACTACTACTACTACTACTGCTGCTGCTGCTATTACTACTACTACTACTACTACTACTGCTGCTGCTGCTGCTGCTACTATTACTACCACCACCACTACTACTACTACTACTACTGCTGCTGCTGCTATTACTACTACTACTACTACTACTACTACTACTACTACTGCTGCTGCTGATATTACTACTACTACTACTGCTGCTGCTATTATTATTACTACTACTACTACTACTACTACTACTACTACTACTGCTGCTGCTGCTGCTGTTGCTACTACTACCACTGCTACTATTACTACTGATGTAATAGTCACTAGTTTCTACAACTTCTATCTCCCTCTGTGGGTCCCTCCTCCTCCTCCTCCTCCTCCTCCTACTACGTCTACTATGACTACTACTACAACTGCTGCCACTACGACTAATACTACAACGACTACTACGACTACGACTACTACAACTAGAACTACTACTACGACTACTACTACAACGACTACTACAGCTACAACTACGACTACTACAACTAGTACTACTACAACGACTACTACAACACCAACTACTACTGCTACTACTACAACGACTACTACAGCTACTACTACGACTACTACAACTAGTACTACTACTACGACTACTACAATAACAACTACTACAACGACGACTACAACTAGTACTACTACTACGACAACGAAAACAGGTACTACTACTACTACAACTTCTACTACGACTACTGTAACTAGTACTACTACTACTACTACGTCTACTACTAGGACAACTACTACTACTAGTACGGCTACTACTACGACTACGACTAATACAACCACTACGACTTCAATTACCACTACTACTACTGCTGCTGCTGCTACTACTTCTACTACTACTGCTGCTGCTATTACTTCTACTACTGCTACTACTGCTGCTGCTGCTGCTGCTACTACTACCACTGCTACTATAACTACTGATGTAATAGTCACTAGTTTCTACAACTTCTAACTCCCCCTGTGTGTTCCAGCTTGTGTCTGCTGTCTGAAGGCTATATAGCCTACCTTGGATCAGCCGGGCAAGCGGAGAAATTCTTTCTAAGGTAGAGAGTTCTTTAATCCTGCATACTTACTTTGATTTACTTTCACCATAAAATATTTATTTTGTCTAAAACGGCCTCCATAATTAATAAGTAGTACTTCAATGACCGACACATTGTAACAGATGTCAGGGTACTCATCGGAAGACGTGTGGCTGCAAATGAAAGTATTAATACATAAAAATGAGACACCTGCTAATCTCAGCCGTTGTGTGTTGAAGTCAAGGGCACCTGTGTCCTGCAAACCACAATCTGGCTGACTTCTACATCAACACACTGGCCATTGACCCTGGCAGAGAGGAGGACTGCCGACGGAAAGCAGTGGTGAGTCTTACTTACATCAGATGTCGTGCAAGCTGTAGTGAGTCTTACATCAGATGTCGTGCAAGCTGTAGTGAGTCTTACATCAGATGTAGTGTGAGCTGTAGTGAGTCTTACATTTGATGTAGTGTGAGCTGTAGTGAGTCTTACATAAGATGTAGTGTGAGCTGTAGTGAGTCTTACATCAGATGTCCTGTCAGCTGTAGTGAATCTTACATCAGTTTCGCGTTTCTTTTAGCGGTGAGTATATTACTGCCTCCTCAACTTGTAGCCAAGATACAATTTGTACTGTTTCTAGATGTACATGACAAATACACTGCCTTGAAATGCTCACGTCATATAAAATATGGAACGGGAGTGTGATGGGTGGGGGTTTGGAAACGTGTTTGGATGTGTGTGTGTGTGTGTGTGTGTCTGTGTGTGTGTGCGTGCGTGCGTGCGTGCGTGCGGGGGGTGGATGTGGGGTGTGCGGGGTGGGGGTTTTGAAACGTGTGTGGGTTATGTGGGTGTGGGTGTGTTGTCTGATGTGGGTGTGTTACTACAGACAGAATAATTTGTCTGTCATTGCTTCATTATCTTTGTGTGTAAAGCCTTAGAGCTTAGTTTCAGTATTTTCTAGATCAAATGTTTGTCTCCGTTAGGTCACGTGTTGCTGCTGACTTTACCAATTTCCAAAAACGAAATCCTAAAAAATAGTACACAAAAAAAACATCATCAGAGGATAATTTGTTTTAGCATTTTAGCCTTTAGCATTCCTTGTTTATAAATTCAAACATCTTAAGGAAAAGACTTACTCCAGAACTGTCCCATGGAGGTTATAATGGACTTTCAGTCTATATTCTATTATAGTTTCTGTACATTGTTCATGAACTCGGACAAAAACTGATGGTATTACCCATGGTAATAACCTTGACTTATCACCAGGATTGAACTTTAGCATTACAAACGTGGACGTTTCAATTTTTCAGGCGCTGTGTGACGCCTTCAGGAAGAGCGAGGTTAATCAGACTTTACTCTGTAATCTGCAGGAGGTGACAGGTCAAAGCCAAGCAAACATCAATTCTTCTTTGGTAAGCAGTTAACATATAGTCTCAGCATCAGTCTCTGTTATCTGGCTAGATGGACACTTGACATGTGCCTACGGGAGCGAGAACTGTGCCAAAATCAAAATAACACTACGAATAGTCATTTTTGTAAAATGTTAACCGCTCATAATAACAACGTGCACAGACGGTAAGTTAAATGAGATTAAATTAATAAATAAATGCCATCTGGTCGTCAGAGGTGCTGACAGTGGTAGTTTTTGCTGCTTCTGGTTGACTCTAGGAGGTGATGGGGTAGCGGTGGGGTAGCCGAGAGGTATAAGCGTTTGTTCGTTAAGCCCAAGAGAACCGTGGCATTGCTGGAATAGTTCTAACAGCGTTGTAAAGTCACACTCACTCACTCACAACTGCTTTAATATTAAATCTAGAAAAATCATAGTCCCCTCTGTTACAAGACACGGTGTCAATATATCGTCTGCGAATACATAAACTGCATCTGTCTACCTTGACCATCTTATCAACGTTTTGCGATTTTAAAACTAAAGCAATTATGCTTGTGTTTTATTTCAGTTTCAACACGCCTTTAACAATGGAAATGACAGGTAAGGCAACGTGACTTTGTTCTCAGTACCTTATTCAGTTGTCTCGATGGGCTCAAGGAATGGCTTGAAGCCAAGACTACAAGAGCTGTCCAGTACTCGCCAGCATAATAAACTGGGCGGCAAATAAAGTAAAGGTCGAGTTCCATGATCGATAAAAAAATAACAAGAAGAGGTTTTGTTGTGAATTATAATATAATCGAGGGAGGGTAACAAATGATTGATCAACCATAGTTTGAATGAAATTGTGCAATCACAGGTAATGTTAGCTCAAGGTAAACTATGGTGGGGTAAGAAATTTCATTTTCAAAACTTGTCTGAAATGTCACCCAAAAAGGGTCAGACACACTACAAGTTCATTGTCGACACAGTTACGTTCAATAGCGTGTATGACGTCCAGCTGCCTCAATGCATGCTGTGATACGCCGCCTCATCGATGACGTCAGTCTTCTGATAACGTGGACTGGAATCCGTTGCCACTCGTCTCTCAGGGCCTGCTGCAATTCTTGTCTGTTGACGGGAGGCTGATGGCGTGCTCTAATCTGTCTGTCAAGATGGTACAACAGAAGTTCAATAGGATTCATATCGGGTGAGTGGGCAGGCCAGGGCTAAACGTCAGCGTTCCGAATCAGTCTTGCAGTATGGGTCCTGGCATTGTCGTATTGAAACAATGTCCCCTGCTGTTGGTTTTGTAAGAACGGAAGCACAACTGGCTGCAACACTTGGTCTCTGTACTGCACAGCGTTCAGGTTTCCCTGTATAATCACCAAATCAGTCTTCGAATTCTGATCTCCACAAATACCGCCCCACATCATGACACCTCCCCCGCCGAATGGATGGACCTCTTGAATACACGCCGTAGCCAAACGTTCCCCTCTGCGTCGATAAACTCGTTCTCTGCCGTTATTTTGAAACAAGTTAAACCGGCTTTCATCAGTAAACAGCACTCGACGCCAATTTCTCACTTGCCAGCGTCGAACCTGCCTCGCCCATCGTAGTCTCAGGGGTCGATGTTGAGCAGTCAGTACCATTTCTCGGAAAGGACGATACGCTCGGATTCCAGCAGCACGAAGTCGTCGTAGTACTGTACGTTGGCTAATGGGATGTCCCAACGTTGTTGCTGCCGTCGCCTGTTTCGCAGGTGAATGAGCCGTATCTGACCGTCTTCCAGTGGTGTTGTCACTCGGGGTCGTCCGGTTCTAGGCCTGTCCTGTGTCCTCCCTGTCTGCCTGTACCGTTGAATCAGCCTGGCTACTGTCAATGGTGTACAACCAAACCTTTTGGCAATTTGGACCTGTGTTGCCCCCATTTCGGCCATACCGATGGCTCTCTCTCTGCTCCTGTGACAGTCGTGGCATTTCTTTTGTGTGCTTTCATCACTTGTGGTTATACCCTGCAGACGAACGCATTTTTACGGCTAACGTGCACGTGCAGTTTATGCCATAGGCGGGAAACCTGTTTCACCATTTTTTGTCACCGCACGAGCACCGTCAAAGGTGGCGCGTTCGGGTGAGGTGTTTTTTTTTGTACCTGTTCCTGGGCAGTCATATTCCCAATACCCACTTTCCACTAGTTCGCTGTTTTTAGGAAAATTACAAATTGCCAACCTATACTTTCTTTTACCTCTTAGTTTATAATCCTACACTTTCCCAGGTGTAAGATTTTGGCGACAATTCGATCACTTCACTTCACATTTACCGTGAATATGTTATCATACACTGTGTAGTCTTTTTAGAAGTTGGGAGAATATGAATACAAGAAACTTCTTTTTATAGATAGCAACTTCTTATATTCAATGAACGTCGTTTCAGCGCTACTTTTTGCTCCTTCATCAGGTGTATCCATAAAAAGTGTCATGTATTAATACACTGTGTAAACACTTCCAGTACAATAGAACACTACAGACTGGGCAAGATAGACACTAATATAGCGGAGAACCATATCCCAGCGGCTTAATTTGTTTTGTAAAACCAGAGACAAAGTATTTTCAGCCAGAATTTCCTGGAACAAATTATTTGTTTACCTCACCTCTCAAAAGAATATAAACTGGTCGTCCCTTAGCACATAACAATATTGACCTAAAAGGAATTTTCCTGTCACAACGTAACTGAATAAACAAGCCATATATTATATCCATTGTTAAATCTCTCAAGATCATTCACAGATCCGTTACCTGAAGACAGATCACTGTATGTATGTTGACACTCCGTCACGTTTGAGCGATGTATACACCAGTGTCCGGAGCTGAACAGACAATCCTGTATTATAAGGATTTCGTTAAGTGCACTTGAGTTACCCGGAGAAACAGACGTAGTGCCCTCAACACTGTCAAGAGGTTGGGCTCTGAGGTTTGGAAGGAACCCATTATTTGTTGAAGGATATGGCTGCAAGCATCCATCATCTGCTTCAAGTAACATCCCTAGGAGATGCAGGAGATGACCTGTTTAAGATGGAATAAGGTTTGACAGTTGTGGAGGAGCCACTACATACAAAACTCGCGGTTGATTTTGAAGTTAACAGTATGTCCCTTGGTTTTACAGTATGGCGTTGTTTTACACCGCTGACTTGACGAACACCGGAAGTAAAGCTTCCCGACATAAATGTCAGACATACATTTGACGGAAACCACAAGTCGACGAAGAACGTTTTTTATCGTTAAGAAACTACTTTTCAGTGTATATAATAATATTTCCTGTGCGTCTTCAAAATCCCATCTGCGTCATGGGAAGGTTTCAATAACAAATACAATCTACATTGCAGAAACCAACCATCACATGCTCCTAAACAGCTTGCGATGTCTCCTTCATGGCTGTGTGTTGGTTCTGACATGGCACCGTTGTCCTGTTTCTCTGACATGGCACCGTTGTCCTGTTTCTCTGACATGACAACGTTTAACAAATGTTATATTTGGGATAACGCTTTCTTAGTAAAGTACAGATTCTCGTACTTTATTTGGTTGAGTCCCGTGAAAAGAAAGTGTTATTCCAACTATAACATTTGTTACATTGGACCACTTTCTAAATGGCATGTATGGCATATATTTAGCATATTATGGCACAGTGGTTAAAACATTCGCTTGTCACGCCAATGAACCAGGTTTGACTCCAACATTGGCTGAATTCCGATTCTTGGTGACCTCTGTTGTTATAATTATGGACAGTTCAAAACAGGATTATCTTCAAGGTGAGTGAGTGAGTGAGTTGGGTTTAACGCCGCAGTTATATCACGGCGTGTCAGCTTAATGTGGGAGGAAAGCCCGAAGTGATGCAGGTCTCAGACGTTTACCACTTCGGTGAAACCCACGAGCACGGGTATGGTGCTGACAAACCTAGAAACATAATCGGGGTGAACCGGGATTCGAACCCACAATCATAGGTTTCTGGCGTGTCCAGGGGACGCAACTCTGCACAGCGAATCGCGGCGCCTTAGACGACTGGGCCACCCGTGCTCCCTTCTTCAAGGTGACGTCTCTAACGCATCCGAGCGCCTCCGTTCTCTGCAGTACAAAGAGAAGTAACTAGAAGTAACTCTGCAGTAACTAAAGAATTGAGGCTTTATCACTTTTTTGTCTTGCAGTGTTGACTTAGATTTTAATTTGAATGAAAACCCTTTTTATACTTTAAATGCGTCAGACAGTGGTAATAGTACTGGCATCCACTGTGTGGTTAAATTGTCTCCAATTTAATATGAAATACATATTAATACAATACAAGTTATTCCCTGGCAGTTGATTGGCTAAACAATTGTTTGTGTTCATATTTCCGTGAATCGAAATTTCTTCACCCAACGCCGCTAACGGACTACTGTTTGCTAAGACCCGGAGAACTGGGGTAGAATAGGTCTTCAGCAACCCATGCTTGTCGTAAAAGGCGACTATGCTTGTCGAAAGAGGCGACTAACGGGATCGGGTGTTCAGGCTCGCTGACTTGGTTGATACATGTCAGCGTATCACAATTGTGTGGATCGATGCTCATGATGTCAGTCACAGGATTGTCTTGTCCAGATTTGACTATTTACAGACCGCCGTCATATAGCTGGAATATTGTTCAGTGTTGTGTTAAACAAAAAATAAACAAACAAACAAAAACAGTCACCTGATGATGGGCGTGACCTGTAATGGGATATCATCTGATCTTTGTTCAGGAGTAGCCAGAACTAAGGTCTGACTTTAATGAAATTCTATTAACAGAGGTTAATAATAAACTAGCAAAAAAGTAATATAAAACTATACACTATTTCTGAAGGGTTTTAACCCATTCGGAACACACTGAGCGAGATGGAAAATATGATAAGATGTGTTATACTACATTCACATTTGAAACAGGTACGAACTCGAGTCAGGTGTGATGTGATCACGAGATCTTGCTATCTGCAGGTACAGCTCCCCTGGGCACAAACAGCTGCAGATGCTGCTGTGGAGAAGTGGAATCGGAATGAGGAGGGATGCGGCGGTGTTTGTAGCACAAGGTCTTCAGACTGTCGTGAGTAGACGCATATATGTACTGTCGCTGTTGACGTTGAAATGAGTTGGGCGAGATGTAGTGGGAGCGATGCTGAGTTGGGTGTCACGCCGCTGTGAACAGTATTGCAGTTATATCACGGCGTGTCAGCTTAATTTGTGAGGAAAGCCCAAAGTGATGCAGGTCTCTGATGTTTACCACTTCGGTGAAACCCACGATCTAGCTAGGGTATGGTGCTGACAAACATGCTGACAAACATGATGACAAACATGATGACAAACATTATCGGGGTGACGGTGAACCAGGATTCGAACCAAAACTCATCGCTTCCTGGTGTGCCCAAGGGACACAACTCTGCACAACGAATTGCGGCTCCTTGGACGACTGGACTACCCGTGCACCCCCCCCCCCCTCTTCACCCTCCCCCACCTCTTAGTTGCATTCGTTGTTGTAATGGCAACATTACTGCGGATGCATGATATTGTATCAATATAACAATTAATATTCTTTATAAAATAGTACTTCAAACATATATGTTCAATTCCAACGGAAACAACGTTTGATGGATTAAGACGGAACAGTTTGTAACGAAAGGAAATATGATATTTAAATTGCATTTCTGTTGATTTCGCGGCCTTCTGTGGAGTGAGAGTGAACGAAAATAATATGTTGTCATGACACTATGTCAGTAATTAGTTTTAAAGACGCAACGAAACATCTGGGACAATACAGATCCGTTACTAGGGAACAACAGACGAGGTCACTACCCTGTAGACGCCCCCAGAAGGAGTAATCGTTACACTGATCCCGAGATCATACAATAGAATAGGTCTTGCTTGCCTGTCTGATGTCATACATGATTTCAAATGACAAATTATCGCTGTCATGTTTTATTCCGATATGAAACATTGCCGTGAGTGGTAGCACTAACCTTTTGTGACATTTATATTGAACTGGCGAGTCTTGGTTTGGAGGTCAACGGTTTCTGGAAATTGCAACAAAACCCCGATCGAAATAGATTTTTTAAATAACTTACACTTGTTTGCGTTGCAGGGACCTTTCGTGTCATGCCCTTGCATATTTTACTTAAAGGCAATAAACTGTGGCTTTAAATTAACGCATATTCAGTAAGCAAGATAATATGTTCTCATCAGCCATGACGCGAACTGCCGCAAGATTGATGATGTTTTGTCAAGCAATAAACAAAAATCGTTTAGAAAGTCCAGTTTAGCGCTACGACTGTCGTATGATACACTAATGGGAAAAGACCTTTTGAAAAATGAATATGTATTTTGTCGATATGAACATTAAAATAAAACAATTATATTTGATAATAATTTGTATCGAGCACAAGAGGATAACAAGATTCTACTGTATTGCTGTGACACTGTACGTCAGTCAGTGTATATAATAATGAGGTACAGACACGTATCCGTTCTCCCATATGTTTTATATTTAGAGAATCCTAAAACATTGATAGCGACGTCAACGTATAATACTTTCACGGGCCCCTTTACGATTGCACTTCAAAAGCGCCCCTAAACGTGCCCCTAAATGTCTAATCTCAGTCGAAAACGCTCGGGGTCTGATTATTTTTATTTTGTGCCATGTCCTACACAAATACAAGGTCGAGACAGATGGACCCTTTGTCTGCACCATCGACCCGCTTCATGGAGACAGATGGACCCTTGGTCTGCACCATCGACCCGCGTCATGGAGACAGATGGACCCTCTGTCTGCACCATCGACACGGTTCATGGAGACAGATGGACCCTTTGTCTGCACCATCTACCCCCGTCATGGAGACAGATGGACCCTCTGTCTGCACCATCGACCCGCGTCATGGAGACAGATGGACCCTCTGTCTGCACCATCGACCCGTGTCATGGAGACAGATGGACCCTTGGTCTGCACCATCGACCCGCGTCATGGAGACAGATGGACCCTTTGTCTGCACCATCAACCCGCGTCATGGAGACAGATGGACCCTTTGTCTGCACCATCTACCCGCTTCATGGAGACAGATGGACCCTTTGTCTGCACCATCTACCCGCGTCATGGCGACAGATGGACCCTTTGTCTGCACCATCTACCCGTGTCATGGAGACAGTGGACGCCGATTGTTAGGTTGTGCGGATTTTATGTAATTCCGTCCTGGCAGCACACATTACGCATGATGCATGGAATCTGAGCATTTTAAATTGACTTCTTAATCTTATAATTATTGACTCTAATGAAAACCTTACCATGAATAAGTACGTAAATGTTGTTTTTCGCCGGAGGACGAATCGAGTGACCAACAGCAAGAGCACGAGACACGATGCCCAGCATTCATCCGTGGACTGAACCATTCTCTGTTGGGGTATAAACACGAAAATGCTTGTTTGTGATTTTACTTTTTCTATTCAATGCTCATTACATTCAGTATTTTGACTTGGAGACTTGAATGACGACGTCTCTTTATTGCTGCAAGGTGTGTTGCAGTTGGCGGCGGTGTTCCTTGGGCTAGTGTACCTGATGCAAAAGAACGACCAGAGCGGCGTCATGAACATCGACGCCGCTATCTTCCTCCTCATCACCAACCTCTCCTTCACCTGCATGTTCTCTGTCGTCAACGTGAGTACACACAAGTACACACATCAACACACACCTACACACATCAACACACACCTAAACACATCGACACCTACCTACCCACATCAACAAACATCGACACACACCTAAACACATCAACACATATCAACACACACCTACACACATCAACACACACCTACACACATCAACACACACCTACACACATCAACACAAACCAACACACATCAACACACACCTACACACATCAACACACACCTACACACATCAACACAAACCAACACACATCAACAGATACCTACACACATCAACACACACCTACACACATCAACACACACCTACACACATCAACACACACCTACACACATCAACACACATCTACACACATCAACACACACCTACACACATCAACACACACCTACACACATCAACACACACCTACACACATCAACACACATCTACACACATCAACACACACCTACACACATCAACACACACCTACTCACATCAACACACACCTACACACATCAATACAAACCAACACACATCAACACACACCTACCCACATCAACACACACCTACACACATCAACACACACCTACACACATCAATACAAACCAACACACATCAACACACACCTACCCACATCAACACACACCTACACACATCAACACACACCTACACACATCAACACACACCTACACACATCAATACAAACCTACACACATCAACACACACCTACACACATCAATACAAACCAACACTCATCAACACACACCTACACACATCAACACACACCTACACACATCAACACACACCTACACACATCAACACACATCTACACACATCAACACACACCTACACACATCAACACACACCTACACACATCAGCACACACCTACCCACATCAACACACACCTACACACATCAACACAAACCTGCACACATCAACACACACCTACCCACATGAACACAAACCTACCCACATCAATACAAACCTGCACACATCAACACACACGTACACTAATCTTCACACACCTACCCACATCAACACACACCTATACACATCAACACAAACTTGCACACATCAACACACACGTACACTAATCTTCACACACCTGTATGAGAACAAACATACAGTTGTCCGTATATCATCATACACTCTGCTCAGTACATATTCATCCATACGTTCACACACACACGCACGCGCGCGCACGCACACACACACACGCATGCACGCACGCACGCACGCACGCACGCACGCACGCACACACACACACACACAGCACACACCACACACACACACCACACCACACACACACACACTAGTGGAAAGCGGTGTAATGGACTTAACACAATATCTTACTGAGCAAATTATATCGCTGTGACAAGTTCACACCACCAGATGTAATAAATTCTCTTTATGAAACCTCGTAGCTACACACATCTTCACACATCTACACACATCTACACACATCTACACACATAAACGCATCAGTGAAACTACACGGACTGAAGTGCAGCTGAATCGAACACGCAACTTTTTCACTTTTTACGTCACTCCGAGAAGGAGAAAAAATTGCTTTCATGAGACAACGGCAGCAGGTTATGGTCATTAAGAAATCTGTCACTGTAACCAGCGTATAAGACACATACATGTTCCTAAAGTTCGCTTTATATTTGACGTCAAGAATGTCTCTCAAAACGTCCGTCATATTGTATGTTAACCCATTTCTTTTCAATATAAAAACAGCACCATCCCTTCTCATTTCTCTTTATTCATGATAACATGTCTTCAGGGAGAGAGTCATCCACAGGAGATTCTGTTTCGGAAGCAAATACATTAAAATTGTGTTTCCAATGTGTTAATGTAGGAGCACAACTTAATAGTCAATACTGCGTGGTGTTCAGCATTTAGCTGCTGCTGGCGACTCTACACGCCATTGATCTAAGGGAGACATGACTCGAGCCAGGAACATTGTCCCGACGGATTTAGGATGATATAGGGCTTGAGGCATGCAGTGGTAAAACTAAGTGATCGCTTGTGTCAGAATGGATACCGGTTATTAGCAGAGATCGATAACGCTGTATCTATTACTTACATTGCAACGGGAGACAAGGAAAACACAGTGACCTAAGGTGGGAAAATTTGGTTTGCGGAGTTGCCTCCTATAGTTGTTCCAGGTTCAGCTGGTTCGAAACTAAAGTTTGTCACAATGATCCTGAATGGCCTGCCATATAAAATAGTAAACAGCCATTGCTGTGCAGAGTTGTGGCCGTTGGGCACGCCAGAAACCTATGATTGTGGGTTCGAATCCCGGATTATGTTTCTAGGGGATTAATCAGTTTCCAGTTACAGGAAAAATGTTCTTTACTTTTACCCCAAGTAATAATTGATAAAAGAAATTGATCGGCTCAACTATTTACTTAAAATATTATGCGTGTTTTGACGCAGTAACGAAACGTACATGTACATGTGTATCTACATCTAGCCTATCCCATCCCTCCCCGACCACCACACACACGCACACACCACCAACCTAAATAACCTTGAACGTTACTCTGTGGCTTACACTGAATCAGAGACCAGGATACATCAGTGTATTAATACGTCAAATTGTCAAGAACATCTGTTGTAAGCCTGTTTTTAGCCAGGATTGTGTTAAGACGTCCATTTCGTCTCTCAAACTGACAGTAATTTTATTTATGAACGGAACGTGGTTTCCTTTACAAATGGTAGAACGTCACACAGCATAGGGAATGATAGACACTCCAGTTTGTCTTAGATCATCAAAAATCGTATAAGACGAATCCCTAATCTGATCATGTCAATCAAAACTAGTTTGCGTTGTATTAACCGGGGTGTCCTATTTTACTTGAGCATTTCTACATCGCATGCATTATTCCCAAAGAACACTAAACTGGCTGATGGTGGATAGGGGAACAGGCAATGACAGACATATTGATGTTGCAGTCAAATCAAACAATGTTTAGTGAATGATAGGTCATAGGCCCAAATACATGAAGTTCATACAATACAGTACAGGATGATATTACAAGTAAAATCACGTTTCAACTCTGTACAATTCTGGTCTCGAAACATATTTGAAATATAACATAACTATTGATGATTTGAGGTTGCCACAAGGCGAATAAATTGTTGGACTGACGGTCGAAATACATTTATATTTGATATATGCATTCTTTCGAATATATTTTAAGGGTGGTCATATAAGGGTGAAATGATACAGCTCTTGCTTTCTGTAATATATACATCATCTTTCAGATTTTGGAATTTTGTGGCGTCTCTCGGTGTCAGCATTAGCCTTGTACATCCAACTCGAAAACGTGAAAAATCTGTAGCAAATGTACACAAGGTCGAATTTTTTAACTATTTCTCTGCTTCTAGGCTGATCTTAAGAGATGTACAATATTCATATCTTGCTAGACGATACTATATTGGACCATTCATTCTTGGCTGTACATATCTTTCAATCTGGCAAAGGTTATGGAAACTCACTATACATCCACCATCTTGGTAGAATCAAGCATATCCTTGACCTGAACTGAACAGAATAAGTGTAACATTGCTTACCCAGGTCTGTCTACCTACTGAATCAAGATTAAATATCATGTCCTATGCCTTACGCGGAAGTCTATCAGATGGCATATGAAGTAGTTTCAGCTAGGAGTTAATGCCTTTCACCGATCTGTTTACAAACAGTCGTTCCCGGCGGAGATGCCAGTGTTCATGAGGGAGTACGGCAGTGGCCTCTACAGAGTCGACATCTACTTCATATCGAAGACATTGTCAGAGGTGAGACCATTTGATAGCCATGTGAGGTAGGTTTTGAACAGTTTCTCAATTACATCACGACATGCCATCTTGATGTTGATAGGCAGTTCGAAGTGATGCAGGTCTTCGACCAGGTCTACTTTGATAAAACTCACGAGCACGGGTGTTTAAAAACCTAGAACAATAATCAGGACAAACCTGAGATTCGAACCCAATGGCTAAGGGACGCAACTCTGGAACCTACCTGGTACATCAACATAAGGTTCCTTTGAAATGGACCCGGGTTCGATTCCCGACATGGGCACAAAGTGTGAAGCCCATTTGTGGTGTTCCCCGCCGTGATATTGCTGGGATATTGCTAAAAGCGGCGTAAAACCATACTCACTCACTCACTCATTTGAAATGCGTTTGAATGTTGGATAAGCCATATGGTATAAGAAGCAAACGTCTCAAAATACCTACTCAGTCTCAAAATACCTACTCAGATAAATATTTCCTCCTCAACGTACGAAGTGATATAGATATTTATTTTTCACTTAAATTAAATTTACTTTCATTGCATGATTAAATTTTAAGATGATACTAATGTATTTCACGGTGTAACGTTACTGTTTCAGTTGCCAACTCTCATCATTCTGCCAGCGTTGTTCGCCAGTATAAGCTATTGGATGATAGGTATGTACCTAGTTCCTTGTAGCATGTATTGGATGATAGGTATGTACCTAGTTCCTTGTAACATGTATTGGATAGGTATGTAGCTAGTTCCTTGTAGCATGTATTGGATGATAGGTATGTACCTAGTTCCTTGTAACATGTATTGGATGATAGGTATGTACCTAGTTCCTTGTAACATGTATTGGATGATAGGTATGTACCTAGTTCCTTGTAACATGTATTGGATGATAGGTATGTACCTAGTTCCTTGTAACATGTATTGGATGATAGGTATGTACCTAGTTCCTTGTAACATGTATTGGATGATAGTTATGTACCTAGTTCCTTGTAACATGTATTGGATGATAGGTATGTGCCTAGTTTCTTGTAACATGTATTGGATGATAGATATGTACCTAGTTCCTTGTAACATGTATTGGATGATAGGTATGTACCTAGTTCCTTGTAACATGTATTGGATGATAGGTATGTGCCTAGTTCCTTGTAACATGTATTGGATGATAGGTATGTACCTAGTTCCTTGTAACATGTATTGGATAGGTATGTACCTAGTTCCTTGTAGCATGTATTGGATGATAGGTATGTACCTAGTTCCTTGTAACATGTATTGGATAGGTATGTAGCTAGTTCCTTGTAGCATGTATTGGATGATAGGTATGTACCTAGTTCCTTGTAACATGTATTGGATGATAGGTATGTACCTAGTTCCTTGTAACATGTATTGGATGATAGGTATGTACCTAGTTCCTTGTAACATGTATTGGATGATAGGTATGTACTTAGTTCCTTGTAACATGTATTGGATGATAGGTATGTACCTAGTTCCTTGTAACATGTATTGGATGATAGGTATGTACCTAGTTCCTTGTAACATGTATTTGATGATAGGTATGTACCTAGTTCCTTGTAACATGTATTGGATGATAGGTATGTGCCTAGTTTCTTGTAACATGTATTGGATGATAGGTATGTACCTAGTTCCTTGTAACATGTATTGGATGATAGGTATGTACCTAGTTCCTTGTAACATGTATTGGATGATAGATATGTACCTAGTTCCTTGTAACATGTATTGGATGATAGGTATGTACCTAGTTCCTTGTAACATGTATTGGATGATAGGTATGTGCCTAGTTCCTTGTAGCATGTATTGGATGATAGGTATTTGCCTAGTTCCTTGTAACATGTATTGGATGATAGGTATGTACCTAGTTCCTTGTAACATGTATTGGATGATAGGTATGTACCTAGTTCCTTGTAACATGTATTGGATGATAGGTATGTGCCTAGTTCCTTGTAGCATGTATTGGATGATAGGTATGTACCTAGTTCCTTGTAACATGTATTTGATGATAGGTATGTACCTAGTTCCTTGTAACATGTATTGGATGATAGGTATGTACCTAGTTCCTTGTAACATGTATTTGATGATAGGTATGTACCTAGTTCCTTGTAACATGTATTGGATGATAGGTATGTACCTAGTTCCTTGTAACATGTATTGGATGATAGGTATGTAGCTAGTTCCTTGTAACATGTATTGGATGATAGATATGTACCTAGTTCCTTGTAACATGTATTGGATGATAGGTATGTACCTAGTTCCTTGTAACATGTATTGGATGATAGGTATGTACCTAGTTCCTTGTAACATGTATTGGATGATAGGTATGTACCTAGTTCCTTGTAACATGTATTGGATGATAGGTATGTACCTAGTTCCTTGTAGCATGTATTGGATGATAGGTATGTGCCTAGTTCCTTGTAACATGTATTGGATGATAGGTATGTACCTAGTTCCTTGTAACATGTATTTGATGATAGGTATGTACCTAGTTCCTTGTAACATGTATTTGATGATAGGTATGTACCTAGTTCCTTGTAACATGTATTGGATGATAGTTATGTACCTAGTTCCTTGTAGCATGTATTGGATGATAGGTATGTACCTAGTTCCTTGTAACATGTATTGGATGATAGGTATGTACCTAGTTCCTTGTAACATGTATTGGATGATAGGTATGTGCCTAGTTCCTTGTAGCATGTATTGGATGATAGGTATGTACCTAGTTCCTTGTAACATGTATTGGATGATAGGTATGTACCTAGTTCCTTGTAACATGTATTGGATGATAGGTATGTACCTAGTTCCTTGTAACATGTATTGGATGATAGGTATGTGCCTAGTTCCTTGTAACATGTATTGGATGATAGTTATGTACCTAGTTCCTTGTAACATGTATTGGATGATAGGTATGTACCTAGTTCCTTGTAACATGTATTGGATGATAGTTATGTACCTAGTTCCTTGTAACATGTATTGGATGATAGGTATGTACCTAGTTCCTTGTAACATCTAATTGACGATAGATATGTACCTAGTTCCTTGTAACATCTAATGGACGATAGGTATGTACCTAGTTCCTTGTAACATCTAATGGACGATAGGTATGTACCTAGTTCCTTGTAACATCTAATGGACGATAGGTATGTACCTAGTTCCTTGTAACATCTAATGGACGATAGGTATGTACCTAGTTCCTTGTAACATCTAATGGATGATAGGTATGTGCCTTGTTTCTTGTAACATCTAATGGATGATAGGTTTGTACCTAGTTTCGTCTAATGGATGGTAGGTAGGTTTCAATATAATAGGAAGAAAGAGGTCAATCAGAAGTCGATGAAAGTGTCTCATCACCTCGTCAGTTTCAGTAAAATGCATTACATATTTGAAATGTTCAACCTTTTTCGAAGGTCGTTTAAATATTATCCTTCCTTACTGCAGTCGTTAATGTATTTACTTAATATGCACTACTGTGAAGCAGTGGGGTAGCCTAGTGGTTAAAGCGTTCTCTCGTCACGCCGAAAGCTCGGGTTTGATTTCCCACATGGGCACAATGTGAGAAGTCCATTTATGCTGTCCCCAACCCGGATATTGCTGGAATATAGTAAAACAATCGTAAGACCATACTCAGTCACTAATTATGTTCTATGACGCCAGGTCTTAACCCTTCTGTGACGTGCTTCCTGGTGTTCGTGGCGATGATGATCCTTGTAGCCAATGTTGCGGCTTCTTTCGGTGAGGACTCTTTCCTTTCAGTGAAACTACGACAGTACACCTTTCTCAATGCATTCTCATTACAAACACTTATGAATGAATTGCTTTTGTCTAATTAAAATGCTGAGAATACATAATCTTGGAACGATAAACAAACAACGGTACACGAAACTCGAACCACGAGGACATATTAGACAGGAGACTCCTACAAGATTGAATAGACAAAGGGACACCTGGCCGGTTGACTAGACAAAGGGACACCTACAAAATTGACTTCTTTGAGAGGCATTTAAAGTTGGAGTGCTATCATACTTGTATATATGCTTGTCAACCATACCCTGTATCCCACTTACTTAATAAAAGGCTTAGAACCTACAACGAAACGTCGCTCCTGGCTGTAATAAAGAAGTTGTTCATCCATATATACTCAACAACAAAAGTTCCTGTGATACCAATATTTTAGTGTATTTTTCAAACAAGTAAAGTTTGGTTTTCAATATTGTAGTACTTGTATGGAATCAAGTCACAAAAAACCCAGCTGCTACAGAAAAGCATGTATTCCATGCAAAAGTTGACTTTTATGCAAGCCCCATGTATTCCACTACCCAAGAATGGGTATAAAACTGGTGCGTTAACGGGATTCAATATGCATTGTTTAGCATCGTGCTGACAACAACCACTCAGAAAAACAACAACACAATGCAATTATTCAACATTACAAAATGCCGCGCCTGTCCGAAAATGAGCGTCCAGAGTATGCTTGAAGCAGGATCGAGTCAACGTGATGTTGCAAGACAATTTAACGTCCACAGAAACACCATTTGGTGTTTATGGCAACGTTGGCAACAGACGAATGCAGTCAGAGCCCATCCTCGGAGTGGCGGGCCACGCGTAACCAATAATCGACAAAACAACTGGATTCGAACAACACACTTACGAAATCGATTCCAGCCAGCAACAGTGACTGCAAGAAGCATCCCTGGCCATCGACGAATATCTTCACAAACCGTACGTCGTCGCCTCAGATATGCAGAGTTTGTCGCCAGAAGACCCGCCAGACGTCCCATTTTGACAGGAAACCACCGTCAAGCACGTCTACAGTGGTACAGACAGCGTCTACGCTGGACGGCCATGCAGTGGGGACAAATTCTATTCACTGACGAGTCTCGTATTCACCTCAGCCACAGCGATGGACGGATTCGAGTGTACCGACGTCGCGGTGAACGTTACGTCCATCATCGTATCATGGAAGAAGATCGGTTCGGGGGCGGCAGCGTTATGGTATGGGGTGGGATTACACCAAGACTGGGGACCCGATTGATATTGGTAGAGGGAAATCTCAATGGACAGCGCTACCGCGACGAGATTATCGGCCCTGTTGTTCTACCGTTTTTGCGTCGTCATGGCCCAGGCATCACCTTTCAACATGACAACGCCCGGCCTCATATTGCTCGACTTGTTCAGGACTCTCTTCAACAAAACAACGTGAATGTTATCCCCTGGCCGCCTCGCTCCCCTGATCTCTCACCAATCGAGCACATGTGGGATGAGATGGATCGGCGCATTCGACGTCAACCACGTGTTCCACAGACACTCCAGGAACTTCGAAGCATGCTCCAGCAGATATGGACAGATATCCCACAGGACTTTGTGCGACGCCTGGTCCATTCCATGAGACGAAGATGTGTTGCTTGCATCTCTGGTGGTGGACACACACACTATTAATTTGTAAATTGACATTTTGGCATGTTCAGTTTTTTTTTATGAAATCTCGTATTTTCTGAAGTCAGTATGGCAAATTAAACCGTCTGAACACTTACAGGAGTCTTTTATCTGTTGCAGATCGAAATTGTTTCAGATTTGGTAAAAAACATAACTTTGCATTAAATCTTATTTAATGTCACAGGAACTTTTGTTGTTCAGAATATCTTATCCTAACCTAGCCAATTGACTAGATAACGAGACACAATCCCGACTGACTGGACGGCCTACACAAGAGACACGCCTAGGAGACACCAGACACCAGATGTGTATGTACACCAGACACCAAATACGAGACACCGTACACATGAGACACACAACACCGTACGCGATATGTCAGGGTTACGTTCCGCAAAGCGATTTTAGAGCTACATTGATCGTTACTCCCATGCGGTATCACAGCCTTACGATCATCGTAGCTCTGAGATCGCTTAGTTGAACGGGGTCTTGGCTTCGAAGACGAGAAACATGAGTAATTCATGGTTCACCAGACACTGTATCCGAAACAAAAGCCCCCTTCACGAAACACGATGTACGAGTCCACAAGATGTACACCAGACACAAGACTACATCATTAAACACGAGACTCTGAGATAATACATGTTTCACTTTGTTATCGTTTCGCATACAAAGTGGTAATAAGAATATGTTTAACAATATTTAAATCTCAGCACCGGACAGAAAAGGTTTAATAGAACCTAATGTTACACATGTCCATGGATCCAACATCATTAATCAAACATGGAAGACGTGACTAAAATGTACTTTCTGTTGTCAAGGTTACTTGATCTCTACTGCGTCCGGATCTATTGATGTCGCCCTCAATATAGCACCATCCCTCTTTATAGCGTTCACACTCTTTGGGGGCTTCTTTCTCAATAGCAGGTGAGTATATGCTTCATTTATTATACTTGAAGAGGTATAATGTCAGCATGCGTATATTTCGGACAAGAGATACACTAAGCCACTAGCCTTGTCAAGTTGAGGAATCTACTGTATTAAACGCATATTTGAAACTTATTTAGTTACGACATGCAGATATGAAACGTCTCTGTGAAGTAATATTAAATTGCTGCACTTCTGTGTTATGTTTCAAGGTCTGTCCTGATTTCATAAGAGCACGGAAACGTAGATGCTTGCTGATGAAGGTTGTCCCTATTAATGACACAGATACTCTATCAATCATGTTCATACGAGCTTCTTTTAAGATGGTTCAACATTCATCATATAATACTAGTATTATGTTGCCCGCTTCCCTTATATTTATCTCATTCCCCATCCTTATATGTTTGTGTACCACGTGACTCATAAGACTCTGGTGACGTTTCAGTGTCACAATTTGTGTTCCAATATAATCTGTGCAGGGTGCAGGGTGCAGGGTAGAGGGTGCAGGGTGCAGGGTAGAGGGTGCAGGGTGCAGGGTAGAGGGTGCAGGGTAGAGGGTGCAGGGTGCAGGGTAGAGGGTGCAGGGCGCAGGGTGCAGGGTGCAGGGTAGAGGGTGCAGGGTGCAGGGTAGAGGGTGCAGGGTGCAGGGTAGAGGGTGCAGGGCCCAGGGTGCAGGGTAGAGGGCGCAGGGTGCAGGGTAGAGGGCGCAGGGTGCAGGGTAGAGGGCGCAGGGTGCAGGGTGCAGGGTGCAGGGTGCAGGGTGCAGGGTAGAGGGTGCAGGGTGCAGGGTGCAGGGTAGAGGGTGCAGGGTGCAGGGTGCAGGGTAGAGGGTGCAGGGTGCAGGGTAGAGGGTGCAGGGTAGAGGGTGCAGGGTGCAGGGTAGAGGGTGCAGGGCGCAGGGTGCAGGGTGCAGGGTAGAGGGTGCAGGGTGCAGGGTAGAGGGTGCAGGGTGCAGGGTAGAGGGTGCAGGGCCCAGGGTGCAGGGTAGAGGGCGCAGGGTGCAGGGTAGAGGGCGCAGGGTGCAGGGTAGAGGGCGCAGGGTGCAGGGTAGAGGGTGCAGGGTAGAGGGTGCAGGGCGCAGGGTGCAGGGTGCAGGGTGCAGGGTAGAGGGCGCAGGGTGCAGGGTAGAGGGCGCAGGGTGCAGGGTGCAGGGTGCATGTTGCGACTGGTAGGGCAGGACATGCTTACCCTTTTCGCGAACACCTTGTGACCTCAGTAATCCGTTCATATAATTTTGCCTTTTACGCCAATTGAAATCAGTATCGACAGATAACCGAGGCCGATTTTACTCTGGCCTTGACGTTAAAATATTATATTCAATATGTTATTCAAAAAAACATTATTCATAAAATATCACATCATATTTTTTTAAGAGAAAACTTTTCATGTTTGCACAGCAACGAGCACATGTATCGTTTTTCAGAAGTACATCGTTATATATCAAACAAATCTTACAGACTATTCTATCATATTGACACAGATGGTCATCAGATGTACATTTATATGTCACGATACAGACAAGATGACATTTCTGATACGGGGGCATGTAATACTCTAAACGATGGAGATCTGAGATTATGCATTTTCATTTCCAGTTCGTTAGGTCAATTTTCAGAAACATTATTCAACTAACCAAGTATAGTCAGCAGGCGTAGTTAGACGAATGTTTGTGTTGTTTTTCAGCTCAGTACCTGTCTATTTCATTTGGCTGCAATATTTGTCATGGTTCAATTATGCAAATGAGGTTCTCGTGATTACCAGTGGGACACCATCGACTACATAGGTGAGGCAACGTTTCGAGGAAAACATATTATGAATATGAATATTATTTTTAAAGAAAGAAACCCCGAAATGAATAGTTTCTTGGCAATGGTGAAATATATGAATAGTTTGTTTTGTGGAAAATATCCAAACGTCAAACATTTTGTGCTAATAGAGAAAATGATGAATCGAATGATCGATTGTTTGGTGGTGCTCAGTAAAACCGACACCAATGCACATCACATGGATGCTCCTTACATCAGTTCCACCAGTGCCTGAATATTTTCAGCTTGCGGCGAAGCTTCTAACTCTACTTCTGATGTATGTTTTCGGGATGGGCATGACATAATAGATTACCTTCATTTTCACCAGGTGAGTGATGAAGTGTCGGGAAACTGTATTGTGCTAAAGGTGGATATTTATGTGTTCACATGTGTTGTTAATGTGTGATAGTGAATATTTATGTGTTCACATGTGTTGTTAATGTGCGATACGTGAATATTAATGTTCACATGTGTTGTTAATGTGCGATACGTGAATATTTATGTGTTCACATGTGTTGTTAATGTGTGATACACTAAATGAGATGCAGTATTATTAATCGAGAGTTTATGCAGAAGTTTTAAGGCCATAACACCATAGACATGCAAAGTCATGATATTTGGTATAGCAATGGATATATACATATAACTTATATATAGAGAGTTCCGGTTCAAGTGTGTATTTAAAAATTGAATAGGCTTGGAGTTTCGATTTAAGAAATATATTGCTGTGGCATTCTTGAAAGTCACAGTCCAGAACTCTTTGTTTAAGTTGAGATAGAAACATTGTTGAATTTCAAACTACTTGTATTGTCTATACATATCCAAATCCGTATTTAAAAATAATGTTCTTGTTGTAGAAGCCAAAGATACACGACCAACCTCATTCAGTCCATACAGCATTAGAAAGGCTGGTTTAGATAATCGATTGGTGTTCATAGCAAGTGGTTTGGTCCAGTATTTTATCCATTTGATATGACATACATACGGTTTATGTCTTCCACATTCGCCTAGAAGGGCGTCGCTACTTGCGGTGTTTGGCAGCTGAAGTATATGTTTGAAGTATTTAGTCTGTATCCTTTCTACGTATTCGCAGTAATGTAGTCCCCACAATTCTGAACTGTAAGTTGAAGTTGGAAGACACATTGTATCGGTGCTGTATGTACAGTAAAACGCCAGAGGGAGGATTGATTGTGTATAGCCAAAAGCATGGTTGTTGTGCTAAGTGAGTTGTTGCTCTTGTCCAGATTAGTGAAGAATAAATCCAGGTACTTGTATGAAGAGACTTGAATTCCTCTGTAATGCCATTTTTCATAGTGCCGAAGTGGTCCTCCATTTGTGAAAACAGTGACTTTTTTTATTTTTCGGCATTTTAAGCCATATCCCATCTCATACAAATATCCCTGATGCAGTTAATCTGCTTCTGTAATCTCTCTGCACAGTCAGCTGAATTTGCGACGTCATCGGCATATAGCAACGAACGAACATTTTTCTCTTTGCTAAAATAAAAATTCCTCCGCAATTTGCTTGATGCAGTTCGGTGACAATTTCACTGATAAATAGTATGAATAATGTAGGGCTTATCATGCATCTTTGACGTGTTCCGACACAACAATTGAAATACTCCGTAAGACCACTTGCACTCCTAACACATGATTTAAGTTTAGAGTACATATCACGAAGCACCGTCAGAACATTTACAGACTTCAGAAGACGATGCCACAGGAAGGAGTGATTTACGCAATCAGAAGCTTGACTAAAGTCGATGAAAAAACAGTAGCATCTTCCTCCTTTCGCTTTTTATAAATATTTCCTCACCATTCTATCTATCGTTAACATACTATCTACTGTTTTGTTCGAAATCTGAACTGATCTTCAGAGATGATGTCGTTTTCGTCTGACCATATTGAAAGTCTTTCATTTAAGAATTTGGTGAATATTTTCCCTATGGCCGGAATTTAGAGATTACTTGTTAAACTATCTAGTGAAGGTTACATATAATCGCTCTGCACCATTTTTGAGGGAACACACCCGACCTGATTATCTCGTTGTGCAGTTTTAC
The DNA here is from genome assembly GCF_023055435.1 of Haliotis rufescens. Taxonomy (NCBI): domain Eukaryota; kingdom Metazoa; phylum Mollusca; class Gastropoda; order Lepetellida; family Haliotidae; genus Haliotis; species Haliotis rufescens. Next base: position 44,783,009 of record NW_025963780.1, read on the forward strand.
ACATAGAGGAGCAGTAATATCGAGCGCATTTTTAAATAGTTGTTCTGGAAAGCCATCACATCCGGACCTTTAATTTGTTTTAGTTTCCGAATTGCTTGTGTCACTTCTTGTTCTGTGATCGTTGTGATGACTTGTTCAGGTTGTCCACCATGACAGTCAGGACATGGATCGGTGTCACGCGCCAGGAACTCGCGATGGACAATATCTGCCATAAAAGAGTTGGCCAGAGACGAGTTAAATGTTGTTCGAAGAAGTTAAACCATTTTATAAAATTGATGTTGTTTGTAACGTTAAAGAATCCTGTCGCGATGGGCAATATATTGTTTGTAACGTTAATGAGTCCTTGCCTTTCCTGATTTCCTTCCACAGTTTATTTGTACGCAGTATTTTTGATACGCTTACAAACACACTGAAAAGAGAAACCCCATTACTCCAGAGTCCCCAATAAACTGTTCTGGTCATTATGTCCGCTTTAGAGTATCAGGAGAAGAGGGTAACTGGGCCTGAGTAGTACCACTTTGGAGTGAGTGAGTGAGTGAGTGAGAGAGTGTGTGAGTATGGTTTTATTCCGCTTTTAGCAATATACCAGGGATATCATGGCGGGGAACACCAGAAATGTCGGAAATCGAACCCGGGTGTTCAGCGTGACTACCTAGGCTACCCGACCGCCCCAGTGCCACTTTGGATATGTGTCAGCATTCGCAGTAGGTGTCATCCGTTAGATGGGGTTTCCTGATTAAGGGGGTACCGGCTAGCGAGGCTTCATTGTATAGGAGAGATCATATACATGTCAGTTTCTAAACATATTCTTAGTTTTGATGAGTGCGTGCTTGAGTTAGTTCGTGAGTGAGTTCTTAGTAAGTTTTTGAAAGACTTCTTGGAAGAGATCTTGATTGAGTTCGTGAGTGTGTTCGAGTTTTCGTGAATGAGTTTATGAATGAGTTCGTTCGTGAGTTTCGCGAATGAGTTTTTGAATGTGTTCTTGTGTGAGTTCGTGAGTGGGGGGTGGGGGGACACCAGGAAGAGGCTGCACACATGTACCCTATTTGTGTAAACATCCAATCAAACGTAGTAGGCGTCATGCAAATTCAGTGACGATATTAAAGATTGGGAAATGATCTACCACACATAGGAAGAGAAATGATCTGTTCAGTGTCATGACAAGAACCAATTTATTATCTTTCAGGGATCGTATTACCTGGACATCGGCCTGCTGTTTGTACTGCTGGTGGGCTTCAGGCTTCTGGCCTTCCTACTGTTACTTCTGAAGGCGAAACGATCAAAGGCATAACCTGCTTCCATGGTTTCACGCCGACCTGTTGATGAGTTTCCGTTGCAGGCCAACACGTGACTGATAGTGGGGGCATTGATCGCCTGTCAAGACACGTTATATCCGCCAGGCATTAGAGCCGACCAGCAATGACCGTCTGATGTGACGAATTGAAGCGTCCATCTGTTCAATGTGGTTTGACCCTTGAAGAACTTTTGTCATACGTGGATAACATCATAGCTGTACATCGTGACCATAACGGAACAGAGTAAACTATTTGTTTCATAAGCCGACAAAATGCTGTTACATCATTTGAACAAAAAAATCCTTGTGTTAGAATGAACGTTGTCCCAGGCTTTCAAAGACATGTAAACACACCGGTCTTACCAGGCAAACATGTATGTAATGGCACACATAATGATCCTCTCTGTCGGAATAGGATGTCGCACAATGTCGGAATAGGATGTCGCACAATGTCGGAATAGGATGTCGCACAATGTCGGAATAGGATGACACACAATGGGCAAGATGGCAATCTGTGACATCCGATCCTAATGTGAGTACATTTGACCAGAAGAGGTCCTTGTGACATGCTGTGTCCCGGGCTCCAAATGTATGTAGCTCACAAAAGTACTGAGGTTCAAAGTACCTCAGTTCAGAGAAACCCTGAAGTTAGATCATGTAAACAAAAGTAAAGGTCGTGGTTAAGGTACAGACCTGAGCGTCGTACTTTAATATGGCGGATGAGACCCGTGAAAATCCGGGTAAAATAGGTCCACAGCAACCCATGCATGCTGTAAAAGGCGACTATGCTTGTCGTAAGTGGCAACTAATGGGATCGGGTGGTCATGCTCGCTGACTTGGTTGATGCACATCATCGTATTTAAATAGCGTGGATCGATGCTCATGATGTCAATCACTGGATTGTCTGGTCCAGACTCGATTATTTGCAGACCCCGTCATGTAGCTGGAATATTGCTGAGTGCGGCGTTAAACAACAAACAAACAAATAATACGGCGGATGAACGTGGTATCTTAATATGGCGGGCGAGACGGTTTTCACAGAGTCACAGATTTAGCACTGCCGGTTGTATGTCGATCACCATAGCATACGGATGTGTGCTTAATATATTGGATAATCTTTAATTTGAACATGCATGTACACCAACGTAAAATAATATCTATAAAACATAATCGTGACGTTATGTGTACCCATTACGGTATTGACTATGTACTGCATCACGCACACTAGACATCATTGTGTATACCGCTAACCCAATAAAGAGGTACAATAACATTAAAGATGTGTTTTATTGGATGTTTTGGTTCAAAAAGATATACAAATGTGTGTTAATGGAATTAAAAAACAACGGTATTGACGTTTTTATTTACTTCATTCATGGATGAAGACAGTTACAAGATGACAGGCCCTGAGGGAGGGCAAAAACCGTTCACATCTCACAGGACATGGCCTACATTGTCTTATGTTCTATTAAGCGAGTAATTCTTATAAAACAAGCGTGATTAGACACAAAACGTGTCACGTGGATGACCTCCCTGTAGGTTAACTGTAAGATGTCAAAGTTATCTGTGATGGGCATAGTGTGTGGTCATGTGAAAGATCGTTAAACGGCCACCGACATTGCCGAATTGCACCCTGGGATCCAGTTATACAACGATGTTTGGGTGAAGCAGGCAGTCAATGTATCATCCCGTACATGGGCGGATACAGCTTTTTTGAAAAGAGGGGTTGCACAATTAAGATCTATTTATTGTCTTTGGTGGTAATTTATACAGAAATAAATATTTTTTTCGAAATAAAAAGCCCCCCCCCCCCCCCTCTGTATCCGCCCATGCTGTATACATAGTTTCACGGAATAGTAATCAGTATTATATTGATATTCAACCACCTGTAACCGGTAGGAGGACACGAATGTCGGGCTTGAAGGTCTACAATCGGTGTCGGTCTGCCTGTTAAATTAGTTACAACGAGTGACAACGGTCTGTACATGAATTTTAAACAAAGAGCACATATGAATAACTTACCAAAAATTTGAACGCGTAAGTAGTTAGTGAGGCTGATTTATGCTGCTTTCTCTTCTTCGCCACTTTAGTGAAACGCACAAGCATGGGCGGCTGACTGGAAACATTAAGTAGGGTGAATCTGGGATTCGAACCCTCGATCGTTTGTTTCTGGCTTACTCAAGGGAAGCAACTCTTCACAGAGAATAATTATTGCTTGCCTTAGACGACTGTATCACCCGGGCCCCGGGTAGGTGGGTATGCGCATCTGATTTAACCACTTTCAGTTATCCAGCCATAGGGAGAGATACGACGTATAAGTCTCACACTGGCATGTGGAGAATCGCGCTTGGCGTGCTGAGCGCACGCTTTAACCACCAGGCTACCTCACCGACACTTAATGTGTGTTTAAAACTACATTATGTTAGTTATATCACACCATGTCATGTAACGTGGAAGGCCCCGGTGACGATCCGGGTTCGAATTGGTCAAAAGTTGCGAGATGTAGACATCAAGGGCTGGGGATGCTGGAGTACTGCTCGGCGTTAAGGGGAAATAGACTAATGGAAAGTCCATGAAAAGTCGTATCGCATACAGTCTTGTGGATAATATTGAATCTGTGAATCTGAAAAACAGATAAGGCGGTTTCATTTGTCGCTTATATTTCCAGCTCTGATGGGTAAATCAGTGGAAGGGAATTGGCTATTTGACCATCATTGAAGATATCAGAATATCGATATAACTGAAGCTTAAGCTAAAATATCTTGCCTAGCTTCTCTTGTTTTCATTTTGCAAACAACATTGTGTAACACGCATTGAAAGTACAGACCCGTAGAGATCCGAGGCGACTATGCTTGTCGTGAGAGGCGACTAACGGGGTCGGGTGGTCAGGCTAGCTGACTTTGTTGATGCATGTCATCGTATCCCGATTGTCCGGATCGATGCTCATGATGTCAATCACTAGATGGTCTGGTCCAAACTCGATTATTTACAGACCGCCGTCATATAGCTGGAATATGGCTCAGCACGGCGTTTAACAACAAACAACCAACCATTGGAAGTACAAGATTTTACTTGTTTTGTCCCGGCTCTACTTGATGTAGACACAAAACACAGACAGTAAGATTGACTTGTATTGTTGTGGTCTGTGTGAAGAGAAATTGCGTTGAGCAAACTAAGGAAACGCGCTGTAAATAGAATGTAGTTTATTGGAATAGGACAGACACACATTCTGAACGTTGTGGCTGAAAGGCATGCGAACTGTCCGTTAGAAAGGGCTCGATTACACTGCATGACCCGCTCCATAATTTGACAGTCTGGAAGGAAAACAACACAACCATAAAAGTAGACCGTCACGAATGCTGGCGCGCGTTAATAAGTTTGTTGCATGTTTGACATTTAATCAAAAGTGTTATACAAGTGTTATATAAGTGTTATATGTTCGCAGGACAAAGTAAATCAATTCAGTGTGCAGATGAAATTAAGTTTCTAATAAAATATTCTTTTCTGTGTTTATATACGTTTTATATGGCGTGCTACTCTGATTATGCGCAAAAAAGTTTATGATCTGCTGCAATGCGCTTGGCCCGAGGTTCCGCTTATCCAGACCCAAGGCTGGTAATAATGTGCCCAGACAAGTCACACATCAATATGTGCGCCCACCTCTCGAACTGATTATACCCTTCAGCAACACACAGATCTAAGCTTGTGTATATTGACAAATCCAACGCCTGTCTCATCCTCTAACACCCACCATACCATTTACTGGAAGCAGTGCATCCTGAGAGTGTATAAATCTGGAAGAAATTGGAAGAAAATCAGTATTATGATTTTTTGCGAGTTTGTCTCCGGGCATGTTATGATTGAAGGATGTCCAGGATGATCTCGCTCTATGACATCGCAGTAATATTATGTTAAATGGCCTCTGAACTCTGTGGCGGGATGTTGCCTTTGTTATGATATCCCCCCGGTTTAAAATTATATCCCAGAAATAGCGACTAGTTTTCGAACTATGCTGCGCGACAGTTAAACGCATATGTCGTTTTTATTGATAGTGTGAGGGTGTATCATCACATTTGTTGTTTTTATTGATAGTGTGAGGGTGTATCATCACATTTGTTGTTTTTATTGATAGTGTGAGGGTGCATCATCACATTTGTTGTTTTTATTGATAGTGTGAGGGTGCATCATCACATTTGTTGTTTTTATTGATAGTGTGAGGGTGCATCACCACATTTGTTTTTTTTATTGATAGTGTGAGGGTGCATCATCACATTTGTTGTTTTTATTGATAGTGTGAGGGTGCATCATCACATTTGTCGTTTTTATTGATAGTGTGAGGGTGCATCATCACATTTGTTGTTTTTATTGATAGTGTGAGGGTGCATCATCACATTTGTTGTTTTTATTGATAGTGTGAGGGTGCATCATCACATTTGTCGTTTTTATTGATAGTGTGAGGGTGCATCATCACATTTGTTGTTTTTATTGATAGTGTGAGGGTGCATCATCACATGTGTCGTTTTTATTGATAGTGTGAGGGTGAATCATCACATTTGTTGTTTTTATTGATAGTGTGAGGGTGCATCATCACATTTGTCGTTTTTATTGATAGTGTGAGGGTGCATCATCACATTTGTTGTTTTTATTGATAGTGTGAGGGTGCATCATCACATTTGTCGTTTTTATTGATAGTGTGAGGGTGCATCATCACATTTGTTGTTTTTATTGATAGTGTGAGGGTGCATCATCACATTTGTTGTTTTTATTGATAGTGTGAGGGTGCATCATCACATTTGTTGTTTTTATTGATAGTGTGAGGGTGCATCATCACATTTGTCGTTTTTATTGATAGTGTGAGGGTGCATCATCACATTTGTTGTTTTTATTGATAGTGTGAGGGTGCATCATCACATTTGTTGTTTTTATTGATAGTGTGAGGGTGCATCATCACATTTGTCGTTTTTATTGATAGTGTGAGGGCGCATCATCACATTTGTCGTTTTTATTGATAGTGTGAAATACATGTTGTTTTGGAATTAATAAGCAAATGAAAGCATCTTTGGGGGTTGCATCGGAAATTGTCATGTTTTTATTTATATGTCAGTTACATGTTTTTTCTGCAAATTTCGTTGACTTGTAATACAAACTAATGATTTCACCATTGTGTATCATATCCTATGTACAGGTTACAGTCAAAGTGTAAATTGTGTCCGCGGTTGTCCTACAAAAGTAAAAATACCGTCATTTGAATTCGTTAACTACTTGCGCATATCAATTATCCCGATTGAGTGGATCTATGCTTATGATGTCAATCACTGGATTGTATGGTCCAGACTCGATTATTTACAAACCGCCGTCATATAGCTGGAATATTGCTGAGCGCGGCGTTAAACAACTAACAAACAAACAAACGAGCTGGTCAATCCTATGATTGAATGGATGCGAAGGTTATGAATATCAGGCTTTAACCCTTCTATACAAAAACTGTTATATTTTCAACTGAATTATTCAAGAGCGTGTCGTCAACAATTAGGTCTAATATGCCACTTCTGAAAGCGTTTTTACATATATTGAATCAAACACAAGTCTCAGGTTTTCAGACAAATTGTATGATCATTACTGACAAGAGACAGACTTGTATTGGGGACACTTGATTGCATGATATGTCTCAGACATGCGGCTTTCTCGCCAGACTGATGAGAGAAAGGTTTAGCATCTGTACAGACTAAGAAGGCTCACAGGTGGAGACGTCCACACATGCATGCAGGACGTAGAGCAGGTTGCGCGCTCTTCAACTACAAAACACACATTAACTTTTGATTATGGAAAGTGTTTTTTCCAGATTTATCCATAAACTGAATTGGCTATATTCAATCCGGCAAATTTACATCGCTATCGACGTTACGTCTGTTCGCCTCCACAACCAATATTTATAAATGTGTTATTAGGATCAGCTGAAAAAGAACCGGCTGTCTGTGAAGCTTGAATATTCATATATTCTCATTGAACATCAGTGATTGTATGTCGATTTGCCCTTTCTTGCGATGTCTCATCATACTGTCACTGTATAGTTCAGCGACATTAAGGGACGATACCACGACATTGTAGGGTGGTTGACTGCTTGTTGTTTAACGCCGCACTCAACAATATTGCAGCTATATGACGGTGGTCAGACAAGGACCTGGACCAGACAATCCAGTGATTGACATCATGAGCATCGATCTACGCAATTTGGAAACGCTGATATATATCAACCAAGTCAGCGAGCCTGACCTCCCGATCCACTTCCTCGCCTCCTACGACAAGCATGGGTTGCTGATGACCAGTTCTATTCTAGATTTTCTAGGACGAGTATTAATGCTCGTTTATACGACTCTAATTTGCGCATCACTAGAAGTACATGGTGTTTTATTGTCCGTTTATTGCAACAATTCAGCTTGCCCCTCCTTGCTTGAAAATAGGATTATGGTTGATGTTTCAGACAGAAATGTCTTGATACATGTATTTTATTTTATTTTATCTCAGAACGGATTTTTATGAAGCAATGGAATCCTGTACAAAGAGGAATAACATGTCTTCAGGTTTAAGAGTCAACTCCAAAGTTGAAAATACAGATGCGTGGTTTTGGCAGATTTCTTCTTAGAAAATACAACATTTAGCATATATGACAACGCTATTGGTAATCCACATCCAATTGAAGTAGCATTGATGTTAGGGTCGCTGGACAAGGCTTTAGGACAAAACAATCGTTCTGTTACTTCTATATTGCTGTCTCGATGTAGATTGTAACAGATATTCACATCTATGCACGCTTAAATCATATAGTCGTAAAAGGCGACTATGCTGGGTGTAAGAGGCGACTAACGAGATCGGGTGGTCAGGATCGGTGACTCGGATGATGCATGTCATCGTAGTCCAATTGTGTGGATCGATGCGCATGACATCAATCACTGGATTGTTTGGTCCAGACTTCATTATTTACAGATAGCCTTCTTATTGCTGGAATATTGCTGCGTGCGGCGTTAAACAACAAACAAACAAAACATTATATAGGAGGAACACATGTTGCCTATTTGTGTAGGCATTGTTATTTGTGCCCCGACACACTTAGCCTCACCCCGACAGGCTAACGGTGAGCACCCCCCCCCCCCCCCCCACACACACACACACCCCGACACACACACACACACACACACACTCCCCCCAAACACACACACACATACACACACTGGGTCGAGGCTTAGATAACCAAGTATATATGAGTCTTATCTATAAACATGACATATAAAAAATGTTGAATGGCTTCGTTTCACAGCTCATCTCCTGTGGCTGATAGTAAATGCACAATACAGTGGATATGATGATTAACACAAATCATCTTGTAGTTAATAGCAGTCAAGCCATATGCATGTCATGGTTACATGATACTGAGCCACCGAAGGCCCGAGTTCGATTCCCCACATGTGTGAAGCCTATACCAGGTGCCCCCCCCCCCCCCCCCGTGAAATTGCGGGTGTAATGCTAAACACGGCGTACACGGTGGTCACTCACTCACTGATAATGAGCCTTTTGATGAATGTATTGTTATTTCAGATACGGTTGCCATGAATGGGCAGTTTTGTTGAGTGTCAGGAACTAGTTTTTAGCGAATATATACATACGCTCTTTATGTCTCTCGTTATGAGGAGCTATGCTTTCCATGATGAAAAAGCTAGAATATTCCTGTTGCTTAAAACTACATTCACACAGTCATGCAATGTGGTGTGACATATCTTCATATATATTTTACATCAATATTGTCAACAAGAGTATATGTGCATAACATAATAAAACATTTCATCAAGTTCATGATGTGACTATGCAGCCCTAGATCGAGGTTGTATGAGAACAATCACAATATATGTATTACTAATTAATGCACAGGATCACATTGCTTTGTCTTGATATGAAAATGACATCTTGACACTGTAATAAGAGGCTTATTGTTAAATTAGTTAAAAATCACCACAAATTTGGGGTAAAAATTGTTTGGGGTACAAAATCACTACATTCCGTATAAACTACAGAAAATAGACCTACCATGATGAGGATAAAACCCACAGTGCAACTTGAGAAAACGAAAATAATTGTTTGGGTCTCAATGTCTAAATATGACCAAAATATATCATTCCCGTGGTACCTGGACTTACGAAGTGTAATGATGGAAGGTTGGAAAACGTCTAGGTTATTATTCGACCACATGGATTCCCTGCTACTCACTACGGCCTTGTCTGCCACATATGTATGTACATTTAATGATGACGGAAGCCAAACCCCTCAAAACCGATCCAAACAAACACGCACTGCCGCGGAACTTCGACCACGTACCTGCCACGCCTCCTGTCGCTCCAAGGAGGTGATGCCGGGGCCAAACTTTCCTTCAAGCACCACCTTGTTTGCTGCCACCAACTCTGCTAGAAGTAACGATTCTTCTTTGGTAAAGTTTGGCCGTCTCTTGTTCGCGTCTTCGGTCATGGTGTTGGTCTATCTTGGAGCTCGCCGCAATGTTTATTATCGTCTGCGCTGTCCGCGAATTCCCCGATGACGTTTTTCTCTCTCTTAGTGAGAAGAGTTCCACTGGTAGGCTAAAAATAGATGGGATAGTCCTTAGTGATCACGTGTTTGCATTCGGTGAATTCGACTTAGTTTCTCACGGCAGACTTAGCTAAGGTTTTGACTTAGACCGTTCGGGAATACCAACTTAAGTTTTTGACTTGGCTAAGTCAATTTTCAGAAACTTAAGTGTTTTCTTAAGTCAAAACTAAATTGTTTGATAAATACCGTCCCAAAACTGGCTCCCACAGGAAATATCGCTTGGGTGAGATCAAGCATTGTAAATATCGCTGCAATGAAATTGCAACACAATGCTTTGCAGACCATTATGACGTCATTGTTACCATGACGTCACAACTAAATGACATCATTAATGGCTTTGCTACTGACGCTGTTAGCAGTACTTTTTACATTTAAGACACTGCTTATAACTATTGACAATCTGAAAAAGTTGTAAGAATGATGTTTGATGATAAATAAATTCTCACCCTCGTGCCTTTTGATATCAAGTATACCAACACTCGTATATATATGTGATATCAAAAGACACTCGGATGGGATTCTCTATATGTATCCCTTCTGTTTGATCAAACACGTCATTCATATCCAATGTGCATGATCTATTAGACGGATATTGGTTTGACGTGCTAGACAAGTATAGTCACGAGCGAAGTGATGCATGTGGCTTAAACAGGCAGAAAAATAATATATACAGTATTGTGATTCTTATAACAACAAGCACGATCTATGTATGTTTCAAACATTGTATATATTAACGAACAGGCGCTGTTCTGTGATAACCTCTTTGAATATGTATAAATGTGGTTCTTGTTTATTTGTAAATAATCTGTTTTGTCCAGATTACTGCAGCATACATACACATGCACGCAGAGCGCCAGGAAATAACGCCGACCGTTTTCTTCAACTGTAATGTCATGTTACTTCGAAAGGTTGGTTAGATGTATGAATAACTGTTTAAGTGACCCCTGCTTATTCACTGTGCTCGTATTGATTATATTAAAAAACCCTCTTTGTTACCTTTGTATGACGACGAGTGTTGAAGATGAACTCATCTACAATATATATGTAGCAGCAGCAGCTTGTAGATTTCACCAAAACGGAAAACGTCAGAGACCTGCATTTCCTCCAACATTAGGCTGACACGCCGTGATATCGATCACTGGAATACCGCTTAAAGCGGCGTTGAAACCAATAGCTCACTGAAGCAATAATTGCGAATAAAGAAGCATAATTGTTTGGGGAAAATATGGCTTTCTGTGCACATCATGATCTGTTGTAAAAAGTACTGCTTACAGCTTCAGGAGCAGAACCATTAGTGATGTCATTTGATTGTGACGTCATGGTAACAATGACGTCACAATGGTCTGCAAAGCAGTGTGATGCAATTTCATTGCAGCAATATTTACAATGCAGATATCGCTTGAATTCATCCAAGCGATATCTCCTGTGGGAGCCATTTTTGGATGATAAATTTCAATGTACTTTTTAATTATTCTTTTTACTATTTATTGAAAGATCATTCCGTCCGCGAAGTAAACCATCCAACGGAGGTGTGGTCAACTCAGAAATGTCAATATACCGTGCACCTCTGAGAGAGGGACAAGAGTAGCCGGTCGTCTAAGGCGCTGTAATTTGCTCGTCAGAGTTGCGTCCCCTAGTCGTGAGTGGGTTTGAATTCCAGATCAACCTTAGTTAAGTTTCCAAGTTTGTAAGCACCATATCCGTGGGAAACGTGATTTTCCATATCGAGCTGACACGCCTTACTGAAGTACAACTGGACGTGACACTACAACTCACTCACTCACTCAGGCCCAGAGAAACGTTGCGCTGTTCATTGCATTGCATCACATGTTGATTTCATCATAAAAAGGTGAGTTGAAATAGGTTTTAACGTCGCGTCCAAGATTGCATTCACATGTGTGTGTGTCTGTGGCTACTTGTACTAGTCCTGACTGATGTCGATTTATAGTGCTAGCACAATGAGATACCATGCCGCAGTTTAACATGAATACCCCACTCAGACACAGTATACTGACTCCGAGCCGACTAGTCCTCGTTTTAGCCCCTTAATGCCGAACGGCAGACAGGGTAGCAAAAAGTACCATCTATTAACGTCTTTTGGTATGACGCGGCCCGGGATCGAACCCTGGACCTTCCGCTCTGCGGGCGGACACTCTACACACTACACAACGAAGGCGATCTTCATCTTAAAAAGGCATTGATTGCGTTTTTCTACATTACAAAGTGTTCCTGGTGATCAATCCAATCTAACGCGTTTTTCAGCACCAGACAAAATAATGTGGTTCGAATAGTTTTCCTTGTCGCTGTCGACATCAGCATGGTTATCTGCTCATGCTATCAATCTCTGGTCCTATCCAAACGCGACTGTTTTCAGACCGCTGTGACATATATCATTTTATTGCACTGATATTCACTTACTCATCAGCATGTGTGTGTGTGAACATTTATCATAGCGTTGTACGTGTTTCATCCGTGTTAGAATTGGTCTTCCGCAACCAAGAGGCGACTAACGGTATGCTGTGTCCCGGGCTCCAGATGGTATTTGGCTCACACAAGTACTGAGATTGCAAGCACCCCATTCAGAGAAACCCTGAAGTTAGATCATATTAACATAAGTAAAGGCAGCGGTTAGGGTACAGACCTGAGCGTCGTACCTTAATGCGGCGGATGATACCCGTGAACATCCGGGTTAGAATAGGTCTTCAGCAACGGTTATCTCCCAAAACCCCTACATCCCATTCCCCCTACAACCCAGTTCCCCTACAATTAGTTAAAATAACACGTGGCATTTACCTGTCTGGCATTATGAACTCACCTAAAGGAGAGATTAAGGTCTGGAGTAGAGGTAGTAGAAATGAAAGGGGTAGAGCTTTAGGGGATTAGGGGACTTAAAGGAAAGTTAAAAAAAAAAAAAATTAATGTAAGTGTAATGAAAGATGCCTGTATGATGAGAAGACAATTTTTAGAAATTACAAAAATAACAATAGGAAGAAACAATTATTACACTGAGAAACTGAGATGAGACGATTTACAGTTGAGATGAAAAATGAACACTTTGTTATAATGTATTATGAATTTTGAAAAATGAACATTTTATTATAATCTATAATTATGAATTTTGAAAAATGAACATTTTATTATAATGTATTATGAATTTTGAATAATATTGTAATCGTAATTATAATTAAATATTTATCTCAATCTATTCGAGTTTCTTGGGTTGTTCCATAGTATGAAATAGTTAACAGACTAGGGATTAGCAGTGCCATGGACCGTGAACTTTGTTGTCTTAAGCTGTAGGGGAAATGGGGTGTAGGGGTTTTGGGAGGTTACCTCAGCAACCAATGCTTGCTGTAAAAGGCGACTATGCTTGTCGAAAGAGGCGACTAACGGGATCGGGTGGCTGACTTGGTTGATGCATGTCATCGTATCCAAATTGCGTATCCGATGCCCGTGATGTCAATCACTGGATTGTCAGGCCCAGACTCAGTTATTTACAGACAGCCGTCATAAAGCTGGAATATTGTTGAGTTGGGAGTTATACCAGAAACACTCAAACATAATTAGGTAATGAGTGACATAAACACGGACCTTCGTCTTTGTGTAGAAAATAGGGAATTGGTATTTTATGACTGGCATTTCCATATAAACAATTTTAGAAAGGACGATGCAAACTTTCAACTGAACAATGCCCACCCATCCACGTGTGATCAACTGACATTATGTCATCTTCTTATTTCAAATATGTCAAATGTCATCTGGATGGCATGTTGGACGCCTCCAAAATCTACATTGATAACAGAAAGGTTTGAAAAAAGTTTCTCAAGTGACATCTGCGAAGTGTCTACAGATGTCGGAAATCCGACTTTAACTCATGGACGACTGTCTGTTCAAGATGGAAGGGAAGTCTCAGCTGTCAATCTGTTTCGAGACTTGTCACCTACAACTCACCAAACGACCCCGACTACCCCATCTACATCAAGAGCCTACTGTCAACACACAAGCCGTGTCGCGCTCTACGTTCACCCGATCAGGTGAAGCTAAAGGTTCCAGAGGCCGGAACGAAACTATAGGAGACAAATTCTTCTCTGTTGCAGCCCCATAATCTAGGAAACCCTCCTCTACTCTCCATAAACACAGCTGAGACAACTGACCACTCTCGCAAACTGCCAAAGACGCATTTGTTTCAAGAAGCATATATGCCTTAGAGACCAAACCTCTTTAACTACTCGTGGACCAGTTCGTAACAGAATCACTGAGCAGCTCTTAAGTTGGAATTATTTAAATGATACCAACTAGTATATCCTGTTTCGATGTCTGCAACACATGGACTAGAATCTATATAATTATATATCTGTCATCCCATTAGGCCTCAATGACCACCATCCAGACTCGTGACAATTGATACTTGTCAATAATTGGAAAACATTTTTTCAGAAACAAGGAGAAAATGGAATCTGTAATGTAAGGTTTCCATATACTTATGACCACATCGGATACCACTTTAAATGTCCTTCACCATGGGCGCAACAATTAGAATGTAGAGAGAAGATGACATGCTTGAATGAATGTGTGCTGCACATACGTACATGTACGGACGATGTAGAAGTCACACATACAGGTTAACATGGCGAGACTTGCTGAAGTGTTTCGCTGAACATATACATGTATATATACACGTAAAAGCACCACGATACGATATTGATTGTTGTGCTTTGTTTACGATAAGTGCTGGGGATAGAGAAACACCTATACGTATCATCCCGTCGCAATACCTTTCACTCAAATGTGGAACATTGTTTGTTTGTTTGTTCTTTAACGCCGCAATTAGCAATAATATAGCTATATGAAGACGGTCTGTAAATAGTCGAGTCTGGACCAGACAATCCAGTGATTGACACCATAAGCATATATGCACGCAATTGGGATACGATGACATGCATCAACCAAGTCAGCGAGGCTGACCACCCGATCCCGTTAGTTGCCTCTTGCGACAAGCATGGGTTGCTGAAGACCTATTCTACCCAGGATCTTAACGGGTCGGAATATTTAATGGCATACCATCTCATTAATGTCGTGTGAGTGAGTGAGGTCTTACGCCACTTTTAGCAATATTCCAGCAATAATATGGCGGGGGACGCCAGAAAAGGGCTTCACATATTGTACCCATGTCGGGAATCGAACCCAGGTCTTCGGCGTGACGAGCGTACACTTTAAACACTAGGCTACCCGACCGCCCCGCATTAATGTCGGGAAATATTCAAGCATCTCCAGCCTTTCGTGTCAACATTTCACAACATTTGATGTACAAACGAGCAAGCTCTTTCTGTGATGCTTTCTAAGAGTTTTGACTTTTGCTTAATAGTTCTTCGATCAGGTTTATATCATTCACAGTATTAGTAAATTTTACAAAAGAAATTATGGTAGACACGTGGAGGACATTTCCAAATTTGACGCATCAGTGACCCAAATGAAAATGAATCCGATGAAATTCCCTATTATGCCTTCGTTAACGAGGAGGAGTAGCTACATTTGGCGTACGCCATGGTCACATTATATATCCTAGTGTCTCCGAATGACGCCAGTACATCGTCCTATCAATCAAATCGAGCTATTCTGTAATAATACGTCTTGAACTGTTCACATGTAATATAATGCCGCAAGGGACGATTAGTTCCAGCAGTAACATTTGCTTCATTACATTCATATAGCTGTGTAAAATATTAAGTACTGTCCTAATGACGTATCTGAAAGAGGCTTGAAAACGATAGCCAAACGGAATAAATCAGACGTGACTAATGATGCTATCTTTAAGAACCGTGTCTCATTCAATGTCAATTGTGGAACGAAAATACATGTAGTTCTTTGCATACACTTATTCATATTCTTAACTTACCTTGCCCTACCGGTACAAATGTCAAATACTGCGTGTGTTCGTACATACGAGCCACAAAACTGTGTCCACGTTCATGACAAATCGCAATCCATTGTATGATTTCGACTATATCGTAAACTTGTGTTTATGAATCACTGTCAAAAATTGATGATACCGTGTTTGTGCGTGTGCGTGACCTGTGCGTGTGCATGGCCTGTGCTTGTGCGTGTGCGTGTGCGTGGCCTGTGCTTATGCATGTGCGTGACGTGTGCGTGACCTGTGCATGTGCGTGACCTGAGCTTGTGCGTGTGCGTGACCTGTGCTTGTGCGTGTGTGCCGTGTGCGTGTGCGTGGCCTGTGCGTGTGTGTGTTGTTCAACGCCAAACATCCTAGCTACATGACCGTTGTGTACTGGAAGTAATAATTACATCTCTGTTGTAAATGCTTGTCAGTCCTAATGTACTTTGTTGTGGATATATTTACGGTAAATTTTCATTTCCTTTTAAAAAATATGTTAAAAAACAATTATTATTCTCTTGTTATATTACTTGACATATGTGAAATTTCTACCGGTAACAATAACAAGTATTGTTGTCATAACAGGCGCGAAATTTACTTTCCCATTGAGATGAAACGCATGTGGCGACTTGCCGACCTGTCGGTAATCCGGTAAACAAAAACGAAATGTGAGTTTGAAGAAATCGTTTTATTTAACACTGCTTAAAAGTACACACGGATGAGGGTAGTGTGTCATTCTAGAGAGGAGATAGGAGTGGATGGTCATGGAAACAAACTGTATGTTAAGTTCATCCACAGGCTCAAACCTACGCCTTTCGTACATACATTCAGATTTGTACATACATTCAGATTAGTACATACATTCAGATTTGTACATACATTCAGATTAGTACATACATTCAGGATAGTACATACATTCAGATTAGTACATACATTCAGATTTGTACATACATTCAGATTTGTACATACATTCAGATTTGTACATACATTCAGATTAGTACATACATTCAGATTTGTACACATTCAGATTTGTACATACATTCAGATTTGTACATACATTCAGATTTGCACATACATTCAGATTTGTACATACATTCAGATTTGTACATACATTCAGATTTGTACACATTCAGATTTGTACATACATTCAGATTTGTACATACATTCAGATTTGCACATACATTCAGATTTGTACATACATTCAGATTAGTACATACATTCAGATTAGTACATACTTTCAGATTTGTACATACATTCAGATTTGTACATACATTCAGATTTGTACATACATTCAAATTTGTACATAAATTCAGATTTGTACACATTCAGATTT
Source organism: Haliotis rufescens (assembly GCF_023055435.1). NCBI lineage: Eukaryota > Metazoa > Mollusca > Gastropoda > Lepetellida > Haliotidae > Haliotis > Haliotis rufescens. The sequence continues at coordinate 44,800,163 of NW_025963780.1, forward strand.
GTACATACATTCAGATTTGTACATACATTCAGATTTGTACATACATTCAGATTTATACATTCAGATTTGTACATACATTCAGATTAGTACATACATTCAGATTTGTACACATTCAGATTTGTACATACATTCAGATTTGCACATACATTCAGATTTGTACATACATTCAGATTTGTACATACATTCAGATTTGTACACATTCAGATTTGTACATACATTCAGATTTGCACATACATTCAGATTTGTACATACATTCAGATTTGTACATACATTCAGATTTGTACATACATTCAGATTTGTACACATTCAGATTTGTACATACATTCAGATTAGTACATACATTCAGATTAGTACATACTTTCAGATTTGTACATACATTCAGATTTGTACATACATTCAGATTTGTACATACATTCAAATTTGTACATAAATTCAGATTTGTACACATTCAGATTTGTACATACATTCAGATTTGTACATACATTCAGATTTGTACATACATTCAGATTTATACATTCAGATTTGTACATACATTCAGATTTGTACATACATTCAGATTTATACATTCAGATTTGTACATACATTCAGATTTGCACATACATTCAGATTTGTACATACATTCAGATTTATACATTCAGATTTGTACATTCATTTAGATTTGTACATACATTCAAATTTGTACATACTTTCAAATTTGTACATACATTCAGATTTGTACACATTCAGATTTGTACATACATTCAGATTTGTACATACATTCAGATTTGTACATACATTCGACTATACAGTTGATCAGTTTTCTGTTGGAAACAAAATATAAGGACTGCACATTCTCCTTACTCGACTTCACCATGGCAACAACACTTGTCTGGCGACATTATTTCTTCAATGACGTCATCTGCATTAAACACCGGAGAGATGCTGGCACCGAATGAGACCCAAGTATCTTATGTCGCGCTAATTATGGCTGACTGCTCGGGATCGGTTGGTTATAAATACAACGTGTGAACCTATCTGAGTGTCATCGTGCTCCGACATGTTTGTTCATGCTTTCAGCCACTGGGTTGCCTGGTTTTGACTCCAGTATTTACAGATCACCCATATCAAATCGTAAGTCTTGGTATGGTAGTGTCAATGTCGTTTATTTCTAGTATAGGTCCCACTCCACTAAGTGGTCGTAGCCCTAAGGTGATCGTAACTCCCATACTTATATCATTAACTTATGATAGTCGTAGTGCGACGTTCGCTACGTGGCCCGTGGTGAGGAATGCTGTTGTACGCCGCTACTAGGATTACAACAGCTGCTTCATACGAAGGACGTTCGAAAGTTCTTTGTCAGATAAAGACAACATTTCATACATCCCATACATCTACACTTCCTAAAACGTGAATATGGTGACATCCCCTAGAGACTCTTTCAGTGAGAATACAAACAGTAAAGTCAAAACGTCAACGCCAGAGAACAATCAGTCTTCAATGGGCGTCAAAGGCAAACTAGTGCTGGAAATCATATGGATGTATAACTGAAAGGGGTAAGCATGTCGTGCACTACCTGTAAACACAATGCCGCTCACACAATTTTCACAAATATGAAAGGGTCTCTACATGCAGACGTGGCAATCTCAGCTATCAACAAAAATGCCACTGAAAAAAATAAAAGCGTGTGTTTGTTGCCACACCCAGAATACTCCGTCATACGACCATTGCATGTAAACAATGGAGTCATTGTCATCACCAACGATCCACGTCGTTGTGGTCAACCACGCCAAGACTACATCCATTGTAAATAGCAAGACGCACAACAACAGTTAAAGCGAATCAACGCCAACATCCAATGTAAGACTTTGAACAAGCATAACAGTCGTTGTAGTTCCTATTCATCTCGTTGAACCTACACCCCGAATAGTGATGTCGTAGAGGTATGGGGGTAAAGATATGACAACAGTGCTGCTATTATATTGACCCTGAAGAGTTATTTTAGTCGGAAGATACACTTGCAGACTTGTTACCACCCCATCGTCACAGGGAAAGCGTGTACACTGGTGTCAAAGTGTCAAAGTCGAGTATTCATGGACACTAGGCTTTGGTATAGGCTAGTGGACACTCTTGTTACCACCCCTTCTCCCCCCCCCCCCCCCCCCCAAACCCTCTACCCCACCTATCCTCATCCAATTGAAAGAATATACTTAGATTCAATTTTGTTTTCAACACCGAACTCTTCCTTAACGGAGCCATGATATATACATAATCCTGTAAGCAACATGCATATTGACCGATCACAGATGAGAGTATATTTGGTACCAGACTGTAACCCACCCAAGCATAGGTCATACTCAACAATGTGCCCACCTCTCGTCGGTGGGTGACCTTTTATGACAGGCGAACATTTTCCTCCGTTCTCAACAGTGTCCGGGGTTTGAATCCTGTCTCGCCTCGGATGACTTCAGGTCTTCTCTGCAGCGTTACAGCACCCAGCGTCCGACAACCGGATATTATGACTGTCATTTACTCCGTTAACTTCATCCATTAGAACCCGCCCCTTTCATTATCATGTGTAATAGGTACAGGATGTATATACAATTCTGCCGGACCCGCTGGACACCCCCTCCATCTTGATTCGCGAGTCCAATGACGCGAAGGCGGAACTGAGTTGTTAAAGTGACACGACACGAGAGCGGCACGAACCGCCATTCGGCTTGTCCCAAGAATTCTTCGAAATGACTTCGAAAACCTGTTTTCTGATGAAGCGGTGTGTAGGCTTACTAAGGAAGAGTCAAGTGTCATAAGAGGGGTCAGTGACATATGATGAATTTTAATATTTTTTTTAAAATACAGAGAATGATTCGCGTGAGTACACATGTACTACTGTTTCTGAAAAGATGTTTCACCGATCCTTTTGAGGTCGATGAATTGTATTTTTGTAATGACTATAAATCTTACACGAAAACAAGATGCATTCCTAAAGGGGATTTTCCCAAACGTGTTCTGAAGAACCGGAGACCAATTTCTCTTCTTATCTGACCGTACAAAATTCTTTCTTCATTTGCTGTTGAAATGATTAAGTCTGTCCTTCCTAACCTGATAAGTACTGATCAAAAGGTCTCATTTCGGCAGATATATTGAGGATAATTATGATTGATATATGATTCGATGAATGATACTGAATCTAACAATGTTCCTGGGAAGACTCTTGTTTCTGTTGCGTGTTCGTTTCTAACAACACATTTTCTTTCTTTGGCTTTTGCAAGGACAAATGATTCATTATTTTTTATAATGATGCCCATTCTTAGTTTGGTTATTACTGGTTCATGGTCGCCTGGGTTTAGGCAAGGCGATCCATTGTTCCCCTATATATGTATCTTGTGTTGTTGAACCAACAACTTCTTAGTGTTCAAAATCTTTATTCTTCTTCGTAACAGGCTCTTATTCTTATTCTTTCTTGAACATGTCTTACCGTACTAACATATTGACTAAAAAAGCGAAAAATTAAATAAATACAATCAAAACATTTCCAATTTTCAATTGTGACAAATGTGAAGACTCTCACTTATAAACTTAAAATGGCTAAATACAAAAGTCAGCTTCTCAATAAGAACTATACATTTAAGTGGTCACCATACAGACAAATGTGCCTATCATAAAATGTATGTTAAAACTCAACAGATACAAGAGCTTTCAAAATGGGTATTCTGCATGTGAAAATCACCCAGCATAATTGTTCTCATGAACCAGAAAGATACCACTCCCCATTACTCTTTTCCCTTATATTTGAACTGGCCCTGTTGGCTGTTTGCTTCTGTGTGCATAAAAACCACAGGTGTCGTGCTTTCCGTGACTATAACCCTAATTATCTCCCTTAGCTGAAAATAGTATAGGGTACTGAAAGACAATCAACTGGGTTATCAGGCCTGAGCTAAGATAGGACATCACAACAAACAGATTAACCCTTGTTACTAATTAACCACTATTACTGACTCTTTTAATCCAAACTGACATAAAAAGCATAAAACAAAACTTGCCTTTTTGACCATTACATGTGTGTTGAAATGTTGCCTTTAATTATCAGGATGGATGTGAATATCAACTGACATACAACAAGACATAACTGGTACCTGATACCGCAGTGTGCAGATGATGCGGAGTTTATACTACAAGACGGATCTTAAGAATATTGTGAAGCTACAATTGACACATTACAAATATATGCTGACATGTCAGGTTTAAAATTAACAATGGCAGATCTCAGGTAGTGTGAATATCAAGAACTGTTCCATTCGGTATTTGCCGAGTTGAAGAAAATGAATGTAGTCCAGCCAGTTCTAAGTTGCCTGGAGTTGCTTTTCAACAGACTTAAGTGTCCTCGAATTTTGAAAATACACCTTTTGAAATACAAGTAATAATAAAAAAATGATGAAAAGAAACATTATTTCTCTTGGTAGACTTGCAATCATCAAGGTCTTGCTCATTGGAAAATTGAATTATTTCTTTCTTACACTCTCAAGCCCTCATGGTCATTTCCTGAAAGAGTTCAATAAAATGTTATTTAAGTTTCTCTGAACCTATCGTTGATGATAAAACTGTTGGACATCACAAATTAATCTGAATGGTAAACGTTTTTGCTTCCTTTCCTCACTGTCAAAATCTATCTGTTTGCTTTTCCAAATAAAATTTTAAAAGAAATCAATAACGCTTTTTGGGTGGACACTGTAATTGCCTTCACAGCAAATTTGATTTGAACCATTTGATATTACGGAACCTATGTTTTACAACAATTACATCACCATTGGAAAAGAGATTATCTCCTGTTCTAAATGGTTTGATAGAGGTGTCAGCCAAGAAGGGACTTTATTCACCCTGACGGAATCTCACGCTTGAGCCATTCCAATACACTTTTGAACTTGATGTCAACGACCTTCTTTATCACCGGTTAATCAAAGCTACAAAAATACCGAGATAAGTTGAAATAAGTAAACCCACATTTCTTGCCCAAATGGATAATAATCACGTTATCAGGAAAATGTTGTCTGTTAAGAGAGGAGCAAAGTCTTGAATGTATCTTATACTCACCCCAAAGTTAAATATTAGTGGAAGGAATGTGTTCTTGCGGAGTTAGAGTGGGAACAAAACATTTGCAAAACCACTTAAAGGGGCACTTATCTAAAGCAATTCCCCAGGACTGGTTGTTGCCTTTGTTATTGTTTTTTGCCCCTTGAGTACCCGGATGATGCAGCAGAAATCCAGACAAGTTCGCGACCTGTACTGAGCCATTCGTAAGCGCATTGTCACTTTTATTGATGGTATAAGGGCGTATGGTCACATTGATCAACACAATTAAATACAGCTTTGGAAATAATAAGGAAATGTAGGTATCTTTGTGGGTATCATCGGTAATGGTGATGACGTTTTGATAAGTCACTTGCTCGGTAATTGTGCGATTTGTGTTTACACTATTTTGACTTGCAACACAAAGTAAACATTTCACCCGAATGAGCATTGCTTATTGTATCGTGTGTATATTTTTAAAGTCACAATGTGTAAACGTTTCACTTGGGAAATTTTTAAAACGTCTAAATTTTCAGTTATTTTACAAATTGAATGAAAATTATGTCCATCTGTATTATTATGAAAACGAATTCCAAACATTATTATGTTTAATATCATCACCAAGTGACGGAACATGTTAGGATTAAAAGTACATTTCTATATTGTTGGGCTTCAAATCTTAACATAATTAATCGATTGTGATGTTTTTAAGCCGTTTGAATGTCTTCATCATTTTTAGTCAATCTGTTAAATAAATGGACAGATTTTTCAGTCAATTTGTAAAATATTAAGTAGACATTTTATAAACTGCCTGTGTGAATCACATTTTACACATTGACTGTAACATATGCACGCTTACAAAGGAAAAGACTTGTGAAAACAGCGTCTATCGCATATTACATAAAACACATTTCACCTCACTTCAAACCTGGATTTAGATTGAATAATTACCCCAGACACAAGAAATGCGAAATGAGAACCTTTATCAGCTAATCTGAGTGGTGCTACCACTAATAATACCTGTAATAAATTCATTAATTGAGCATCAAGTGAATGACAACAAATACATAAGTGTAGGGTTATACGAGAAAACATGGATGACAACAAGGGAGCAGAAATTGTTTTATCCAAGCAATCCGGAATCAAAAAACTGCTTTCACTACAGGGATACTTGGGTTATTATTAAACTATAACCATCAGGGGTATTTCCAAATAACGACATCTGGTGAGTTTCCACCGTTCTGTCTGTCTGTTTGTTTAGGCTGAAGAAATTAATTAACATGCGCCCTTTAACATCACGGGTAACCAATCAGTGTTAAAAATGCGTAAAACAAATATTGCCTACGAGTTTATTTAGCTGTCCTTACAGACGGTAGCCCAGTCTCCTGTCACGCTCAGTTGCGGTAGCGAGCAAAGTGTCAGACAGCCAAGAAGCCAGAGATCAGTGCCCCTTTAAGACTACTTTAGGTAACAACTTGAGATGGTTGCAGTTCCGAATTGTCCACTGGACTGCACCAGCTGATTCTTTTTATTTAGAATCAAGGTATCGGGTCGCAATGTATGCTATTAGCACTAATGTGAAGTTGAAACAATTACCCACGTATTTTGAGGGAGTACACAAGTTCAAGATTTATAGCAATCTCTAATTTGATTACTTAATGAAAAGTGTCCACATATCGATAATATGAATTTTGACCTTCAGCTTATTCTGTTTATTCTGACCTATTGTTGTGAAATACATTATGTAAATTCTTTATGTATAGATGTTAGCTAATAGATGTAAAGGTTTGAATAATACCCAAAATATTAAACAGTATTTTCTCAATATACATATATTATTAGAAGAAATATTTCTTATAGCAAAAGCAAACAAGGTAAGTTCTGTATCGGGGAATGTTTTACCATGAACTTGCTAATGTAGATTTGACTTCTTCTGGAGCTCAGTGATCTTGGTTTAGTATGTATGTTGCTTTTGCTTACTTCAATTCCTGGTTCTATTTCATTATTTTAATTCTTTTTATGGTTTAGTACAGAAAGTGAGGTGATGTGAGTGTGAATGGGTGTCTATTACAATGCCCGATTTGAAACAAATATCTGAGTCCATAATATAATATATCTAATACCAATCTTACCATTAATATCAACGTGCATAACAATGTTTTCTGAAATTTTGGTTGTGGTTTCAAACATTGCCTTCATATCTCTTCTTAATTACTTGGGCCAGCCACCACCTGATCTTATCTGTAACGGGAAATAAAATACCAACTTAAAAAAGTTTTTTTATACTTGACAAAACTGTCATTGAACCTTTTCTTTTTAATGCATCTGAAAGGACAAGACAGTTCATAATAACACTTAGAACAGTTATACGAAGCAGGGATGCAATGTCATCATCAAAGTTGTATTACTGATTCTAAAGTATGTATTGATATCAACCAATGAAGAGAACCTTCCCTTCTAAGAATTCGTACATACTATCGTAGTAGTTTATTCAGAAGTAAACTGTTGATGATAAAAGCATGGTCTTCCATTAACAATCTCCAGGCTTCCAGCCTTTAGCTGACCTATAGCATATTCTAAAAAGAGCAATCAAATCTTGCTTACGTTCCCTTCTCGCAAAGACCTTGTGTGATTATTCATTTTCAGCTGACCATTCATGTAACTTACATCCTTATTCTGCCGTTTACGCCAAATGTAATCTGTTTCGAGACTGACTATTCTCTGGTGTTGACATTTTAAAGTCAATTGTCCAAAGGACAGAACGACAGAACGTAATAAATACGATCCCTTGTGGCGTTCATGTGACGGCAAAAGTAGAGCCTTGTTATTACATTGTATTATAAAAATGGTCATGGCGGCGTTAAGCACTGTAGTGGGTGGTAATTGTATTTGCTGGTTCATTCTCTCCTAAGTGACTGCGACTACTTCTCCACTTCAAATGTAACTGTGGTAAGCCCCGGTAAACGAGGTGCAAGACTCTTCCCAATTCAATAAGGCTTCAAGACGAGAACCCAGACTTTGTCTGATGCTCTAAAACCTCTGACTTGCCCCGATAATGGGTCTCCTCAAGTTGGCAATGGACATGTCTATGGCCTGTGCCCCGTTGTTCAATTCTCACCACAGTACCCTGATGAGGTGGTTGGGATTTTGTATCGAGATCAGATATTTTGTCATCTACAGCTACAACACTATTTATGTATTTATTTACAAAGGCGAACATGGATTTTCTTTATAGAAAGACACATTGCAACAATGTAGTTTTTGTAGAAAGCAGTTCTTTTTTTTCAACAGTCGAAAGCATATATATATATAATTATTATATTCAAGAATCTCCGGGTACAATGTATTTTAGTCGATACAATTCCAGCCCATGCCACAACAAATGCCACCTTAAGTATAATGAGAAAACAATATGTGACATGCTTCACGTTCTCATTGATAACATCTACGTAAAGTTGTGGTACGGCAGTTAGACAAGTAGCAGGTATCTTCTCTTCTGTTTCTGTATGCACATGATAAGGAACTGCTGGTCGGATTAGTAAAGTCGAAACAAAGGAATTTACCCAGGAACGTAAGCTTCTTGTATATCGAAGATCTGATATCGTTCAATAACCATCACAGATCCAATTCCCTTCCACTGATTTACCCACCTGAACTAGAAATAAAGGAGACCAGTGATACCATCTGTTTCATATTTACATCCATGCATAAATAGATTCCGTGTGACAAAACACTTTCAACAAGACCCTATGACAAGAGGAATGAATTCAACTTTCAAATACCCGCAGTCAACTTTCCATTTTTGTCGAGCAATATTCCAGCAGCTCCAGCCTTTGGTTACTACATTCGCAACTGTTGAGGTGCAATCGAACATGCTATTTGTACGAAGATGTCAAAGAGCGTCATAGGGCTCTTACTCAAAAGTTGTTTCATCAAGGTTAAAATTAAAAAATAAAATCTTTGAAAATGTTTTACGGTAGATACATTGTTTGTGGAGGAGACTTCCATATTTGACGCATCAATAACAAAAATGCCCGATGCTTTTCCCTATTGTGACTTGTACCCGTGTTTTCTCAGGTGAACAATTGACTTGCCCTTGCATGTGTTTGTGACGGGTGTCATCGGAGGGCAGGATAAACACCTAGTGTCATCACTATTGATAGTAATTCATAAACACATGCTTATGATGGCGTCGGAATCGTACAGTGGATTTCGTACAGTGTGTTTTTCCGGAGTGAGCTGATGATTACGGAAAGGGATTTGCCGCTTGTATGTATTCTTTGCACCTTGACGTCTTCACAAAGTGAAATGTCATCTGCCACTTTGTAGTCGACACTCCATGTATAGAACGAGTTGTCCAGACAGGAGTAACTGTAAAGAGCAGACCAACATGTCCCTAACATACATGAACCCTTAATCAGTCGTAATTCCTGACAGCCTTACTTGTGTTGGCGTCAGCGTTTCTGGGAGCAATTGGACGTATCTGCAATACACTTGTCAGTGCGGTAATTGCAGGATCTCAGACGGTTCTCAGTTGATGATATCTACTTTGTCGTTTTACGTGGCGACCACTGTCATTTTAGGTCATTCCTGTCAATAAGCGCAGCGAGTTGAAGCTCCTTTCGCCAGGAAGGTTTCGTCATCAAATGATGAGATGTGAATTGTCAAAGTGTTTAATGTGTGGCAGGGTTTCTAGACGTTTGGCGACAAGGCTGAACATGTAGAGTCAAATGTTTTCGTACATGTTCCAGGATGTTGAAGCACGAGAGAGTTGCATCCGCGAACAGTGCCATGATCTGCTGACCGGGGGTTCGAATCTCAGTTTGGTAGTAATCCTTGGCTTGCAGTACGCCTGTGTTCGTGGCTCCATCAAAGTAGTGAATGACTACGATGTGGCACTCTTGAGGCGTACCCTGGTCACCTGATTATCACTGATTGTCCTGATGGTGAGTGGTGGATCAGCTCTATCCAACTACTAAACTGGTGACGCAAGACTGCTGCTACATGCTATGGCTGTTACCATGGTTATAGACAGTCTTTGATCAGGAAAATACTTGTCATCAAGTGTCTGCGTGCGCCAGATTGTTGCCAGTAACCCTCTATTTCCAATCACGACGCATACCAGTATGTCAGTAATGTAATCCCAATTGTCATTATTTCTCCCCATCAGTACCGAGGCTATGTGCAAATGCACATGTACCAATAAACCTATTTAAATACAAGTACTTTCTGTCGGCCTCAAGCAAAGTGCATGTGCACGTTGTCGTGGGGATCGGTGGGGTTGTAAATCAGTAAATCTCTAAAGTGCGGACATAGTAACCTGGAACTTCTTTGATGGTTTCATTTCTGTTCATAGTAGCCATGTTATCAAAATTCAGACAGAATTGTTTCACGAAAACTACCAGAACAAGGTGGTAGGTTGTCATGCAAACACCTGGCTTATATCTCTGTGGTAATCTTTGACAACTTGTGACCAAACCACTGGTGTAATGTGTGCACGTCTGACAGCGGGAACATTTATATAACGGGCTGAAGTGCTTGTCAAACACTCGCGCCTCATGCCTTTCACTTAACGGAGAAGATGTTGAAGATGAGTGTGTTAGACGTGATGATTCTGTCAGATCCAGTAGGTTTGGTTTGTGTAAGCTGTCAGCCCGAAAAGATGTCAATGAAATATGGAGTAACAATCTTGAGTCATGTGTGTTTGAGTCTGTGATATGCTCAATATCTCTGATCTGTTTCAGCAATGTGAGTTATTCTGCAGGGGGCACGGGTGGCCCAGTCTTCTCAGGCGCCGCCATTCGATGTGCATTGTTGCCCTCCTTGGGCACGCCTAAAACGTATGATTGTGGGTTCGAATCCCGGTTCGCCTCAATTATGTTTCTAGGTTGTCAGCACCATACCCGTACTCGTAGGTTTCACCGAAGTGGTAAATGTCTGAGACCTGCATCACTTCGGGCTTTCCTCCTACATTAAGCTGAACCGCCATGATATAACCGGAATACTGTTAAATGCGGCGTTAAACCCAACACACCCACTCACCAGGTATTCTGCTGACCGATTGTGTGCTTGTGTTACCTTCTCGTTATCGAAACAACCTCAATCGTATTCCTGACTAGAATTAGTCCAGTGGACGGTGTTTGTAAGATATGACTACATGGCTCGGTGACCTAGTTAATTCTATGGATTGTACCCCGACGGCTTTGGACGTTGCTCATTACATCAATCACTGGTTTGTCTGGTACAGGCAGATATTGCTGATGGTGGCATAAAGCAACAAACAAAACAACCCACTCGAAACAGATATAACATGGCAGCTCTTGTGCAAAGACTCATAAGATCTATAACAAATTCAACCTTTTCAGTCTGCTAGTTTCAGCTAATTCGTCAATATCTCTATGTTCTTGTAAAGCCACAAACATATTTCTCATCAATTCCAGACTTTGAACATGACAAGGTGGCCAGGCATTTTAACCACATGTTTGTGTAAATGACATTGTTTGCAAACAGCGAATTAAAGACGACAACCCGAGACTTGGAATGACGTTGTTTGCAAACAGCGAATGAAAGACGACAACCCGAGACTTGGAATGACGTTGTTTGCAAACAGCGAATGAAAGACGACAACCCGAGACTTGGAATGACGTTGTTTGCAAACAGCAAATGAAAGACGGAAACCCGAGACAATGAATGACGTTGTTTGCAAACAGCGAATGAAAGACGACAATCCGAGACTTTATGATTGACGTTGTTTGCAAACAGCGAATGAAAGACAACAACCCGGGACTTTATGATTGACGTTGTTTGCAAACAGCAAATGAAAGACGACAACCCGAGACTTGGAATGACGTTGTTTGCAAACAGCGAATGAAAGACGACAATCCGTGACTTGGAATGACGTTGTTTGCAAACAGCGAATGAAAGACGGCAACTCGAGACTTTATGATTGACGTTGTTTGCAAACAGCAAATGAAAGACGACAACCCGAGACTTTATGATTGACGTTGTTTGCAAACAGCGAATGAAAGACGACAACCCGAGACTTTATGATTGACGTTGTTTGCAAACAGCGAATGAAAGACAACAACCCGGGATTTATGATTGACGTTGTTTGCAAACAGCAAATGAAAGACGACAACCCGAGACTTGGAATGACGTTGTTTGCAAACAGCGAATGAAAGACGACAATCCGTGACTTGGAATGACGTTGTTTGCAAACAGCGAATGAAAGACGGCAACTCGAGACTTTATGATTGACGTTGTTTGCAAACAGCAAATGAAAGACGACAACCCGAGACTTTATGATTGACGTTGTTTGCAAACAGCGAATAAAAGACGACAACCCGAGACTTTATGATTGACGTTGTTTGCAAACAGCGAATGAAAGACGACAATCCGTGACTTTACGAATGACGTTGTTTGCAAACAGCGAATGAAAGACGACAACTCGAGACTTTATGATTGACGTTGTTTGCAAACAGCGAATGAAAGACGACAACCCGGGACTTTATGATTGACGTTGTTTGCAAACAGCGAATGAAAGACGACAATCCGTGACTTTACGAATGACGTTTGCAAACAGCGAATGAAAGACGACAACTCGAGACTTGGAATGACGTTGTTTGCAAACAGCGAATGAAAGACGACAACTCGAGACTTTATGATTGACGTTGTTTGCAAACAGCGAATGAAAGACGACAATCCGTGACTCTACGAATGACGTTGTTTGCAAACAGCGAATGAAAGACGACAGCTCGAGATTTGGAATGACGTTGTTTGCAAACAGCGAATGAAAGACGACAATCCGAGACTTTATGATTGACGTTGTTTGGAAACAGCGAATGAAAGACGACAACCCGAGACTTTATGATTGACGTTGTTTGCAAACAGCGAATGAAAGACGACAACCCGAGACTTTATGATTGACGTTGTTTGCAAACAGCGAATGAAAGACGACAATCCGTGACTTTACGAATGACGTTGTTTGCAAACAGCGAATGAAAGACGACAATCCGAGACTTTATGATTGACGTTGTTTGCAAACAGCGAATGAAAGACGACAATCCGTGACTTTATGATTGACGTTGTTTGGAAACAGCGAATGAAAGACGACAATCCGAGACTTTATGATTGACGTTGTTTACAAACAACAAATGAAAGACGACAACCCGAGACTTTACGAATGACGTTGTTTGCAAACAGCGAATGAAAGACGACAATCCGAGACTTTACGATTGACGTTGTTTGCAAACAGCGAATGAAAGACGACAACCCGAGACTTTACGAATGACGTTGTTTGCAAACAGCGAATGAAAGACGACAACCCGGGACTTTATGAATGACGTTGTTTGCAAACAGCAAATGAAAGACGGAAACCCGAGACAATGAATGACGTTGTTTGCAAACAGCGAATGAAAGACGACAACCCGAGACTTTATGACTGACGCTGTTTGCAAACAGCAAATGAAAGACAACAATCCAAGACTTCGAATGACGTCGTTTGCAAACAGCGAATGAACATCAATAATGGTAGCCATGTGCGAGCCATTGCTTCAAGCATGTGAATGTACATATACCCCGACTCATGAAATTGTGACATTTTGAGTAAAGATTAATCCGACTGTTCCCCAAATTACGCTCATTAATCTCAGCAGTCTCTTCAGCACATTTGACCGATTTGTACCTCGGGCCCGTTTTATATCCTTTAAGTACACGATTGCGATGCTTATTATGCAAAGGCTTCGCACTCCAATACAGTGCATGGGCTTCAGATAATCGTTACTACGTTCTGTTTTCGGTTAGCCCTGATTATGTTTCTAGGTTTGTTAACACCATACCCGTGCTCGTGGGTTTCACCGAAGTGGTGAACGTCGGAGACATGCATCACCTCGGGCTTTCCTCCCACAATAAGTCGACACGCCTTGATATAACTGAAATACTGTTAAAAGCGGCGTTAAACCCAACTCACTCACTCACCACGTTATGTTTTCTCCTTGTGTAACTATGTTTGTCTACAGGTCAATAGATGTAACTTGTTCATGGCTCATGGTGATATTTTATGAAAATTAATGGTGATGTTTATGAAAATTAATGGTGATGTTTATGAAAGCCCAGGGTGAGATTTATGAAAACTCAAGGTGACATTTATGAAAACTCATGATGTTTGTTTATGAACACTTATGATGATGTTTATGAACCCCAAAGGAGATATTCATGAAAATTGATCTTGATGTTTATGAAAACCCAGAGTGAGGTCTATGAAAACTGAAAGTGATATTAATGAAAACTTAAGGTGACATTTATGAAAACTTATGGTGATATTTATGAAAACTTATGATGATGTTTATGAAACCCAAAGGTAGTGTTAATAAAAAATTGATGGTAATGTTTATGAAAACCAAGGGTGACATTTATGAAAACTCAAGGTGATGTTTATGAAAATTGATGTCGTTTATGAAAGCTAAAGGAGGTGTTTATGAAAATCGATGCAGATGTTTATGAAAATCGATGCATATGTTTATGAAAACTCAAGGTGATATTTATTAAAACCTATGAGGATGTTCATGAAAACCAAGCGTGAGGTTTATGAAAACTCAAGGTGATATTAATAAAAACGCATGGGGATATTTATGAAAACTCAAAGTGATGTTTAAGAAAATTGATGTTGTCATTTATGAAAGCCAAACGTGATGTTTATGAAAAATGATGGTGATGTTTAGGAACACCCTCTTTGTGATGTTTATGAAACCTAAAAGATGTGTTTATGAAAACATATGAAACCCAGAGGTAATGTTTATGAAAATGGATGGTGATGTTTAGGAACACCCTCTTTGTGATGTTTATGAAACCTAAAAGAGGTTTTTATGAAAACCTATGAAACCCAGAGGTAATGTTTATGAAAATGGATGGTGATGTTTAGGAACACCCTCTTTGTGATGTTTATGAAACCTAAAAGATGTGTTTATGAAAACCTTTGAAACCCAGAGGTAATGTTTATGAAAATGGATGGTGATGTTTAGGAACACCCTCTTTGTGATGTTTATGAAACCTAAAAGAGGTGTTTATGAAAATCTTTGAAACCCAGAGGTAATGTTTGTGAAAATGGATGGTGATGTTTAGGAACACCCTCTTTGTGATGTTTATGAAACCTAAAAGATGTGTTAGTGAAAACCTATGAAACCCAGAGGTGATGTTTATGAAAATGGATGGTGATGTTTATGAATACCCAGGGTGATATTTATGAAAAGTCAAGGTGATATTTACGAAAACTCAAGGTGATGTTTATGAATATTGATGGAGATGTTTATGAAAACTTTTGATGATGTTTATGAAACCCAAAGGTGACTTTTGCAAAAATCGATGGTGATGTTTAGGAAAATCGATGGTGATGTTCATAAAAGTCGATGGTGATGTTAATGAAAACTCAAGGTGATGTTTATGGAAACTCAAGGTGATGTTTATGGAAACTCAAGGTGATGTTTATGGAAACTCAAGGTGATGTTTATGAAAACTCAAGGTGATATTTATGGAAACTCAAGGTGATGTTTATGGAAACTCAAGGTGATGTTTATGAAAACTCAAGGTGATATTTATGGAAACTCAAGGTAATATTTATGAAAACTCAAGGTGATGTTTATGAAAACTCAAGGTGATGTTTATGGAAACTCAAGGTGATGTTTATGGCAACTCAAGGTGATATTTATGAAAACTCAAGGTAATATTTATGAAAACTCAAGGTGATATCTATGGAAACTCAAGGTGATATTTATGGAAACTCAAGGTGATGTTAATGAAAACTCAAGGTGATATTCATGAAAACTCAAGGTGATGTTAATGAAAACTCAAGGTGATATTCATGAAAACTCAAGGTGATGTTAATGAAAACTCAAGGTGATATTCATGAAAACTCAAGGTAATATTTATGGAAACTCAAGGTAATATTTATGGAAACTCAAGGTGATGTTAATGAAAACTCAAGGTGATATTCATGAAAACTCAAGGTGATATTCATGAAAACTCAAAGTGAAAGTCATGAAAACTCAAGGTAACATTTATGAAACTCAAGGTGATATTTATGGAAACTCAAGGTGATGTTAATGAAAACTCAAGGTGATATTCATGAAAACTCAAAGTGACAGTCATGAAAACTCAAGGTAACATTTATGAAAACTCAAGGTGATATTTATGGAAACTCAAGGTGATATTTATGGAAACTCAAGGTGATGTTAATGAAAACTCAAGGTGATATTCATGAAAACTCAAGGTGATATTCATGAAAACTCAAAGTGACAGTCATGAAAACTCAAGGTAACATTTATGAAAACTCAAGGTGATATTTATGGAAACTCAAGGTGATGTTAATGAAAACTCAAGGTGATATTCATGAAAACTCAAAGTGACAGTCATGAAAACTCAAGGTAACATTTATGAAAACTCAAGGTGATATTTATGGAAACTCAAGGTGATGTTAATGAAAACTCAAGGTGATATTCATGAAAACTCAAAGTGACAGTCATGAAAACTCAAGGTAACATTTATGAAAACTCAAGGTGATATTTATGAAAACTCAAGGTGATATTTATGAAAACTCAAGGTGATGTTTATGGAAACTCAAGGTGATATTTATGGAAACTCAAGGTGATGTTTATGAAAACTCAAGGTAATATTTATGAAAACTCAAGGTGATGTTAATGAAAACTCAAGGTGATATTCATGAAAACTCAAAGTGACAGTCATGAAAACTCAAGGTAACATTTATGAAAACCCATGGGGATATTTATGAAAACCCTAGGAGGTATTTATGACGCAACACGAATCTTAATTATGCCTTTTTTATTTTCCGTGGAAATAATTTCCTTACACGCAAATATCCTGATATAACAAATGTAGTTAAGAAGCACTGCTCTTTTCGACTGAATTTGCCTAATTCGTAATATGAAGTGAGTGATATAGCTTCAGCAATATTTCAGCAATGTCACGACAGGGACACCTTAAACCGTATAATATGGTCAACACTATGATAATGCAAACAACATATTCGGGGGACCCAAAGGCAGGAGGATTCCAGCTGACCTCAGTTTCCGTGCCAGCATGACAAATAGAACAATGCCGTGCCATTAACGTTCCGATGTCGTCAATGTGATCATTGTATAGTTTGCGAGACCACCAGGATGACTTCTGATCTTGCCGGCCATCCGTTTATGGATGCAGCAACAGCGGTACAAACAACATGCTGTTTGTGGTACCTCCATGGCGACAAGTGGTTCTCAATTTCATCCCATTAACTGATCTGACAGAAGAACAATCGTTAATAGCCACTTACAACGGGCGAATGGTAAGAGAAGAATTCGACGTCTTCGCCTTTGCAAGTGTTGCCGACCGTGTTATTCCCTTGCGCTTAGACATGAATTGGTAATGACGGAACATGTTGTAATCTAAAAAGGGATCGACAATTTGATATTATGAGGTTGGGCTGATGGTAGTGGTTGGGCTGGAGTCTGTTCCCCAAAATATAGTGGGAAAAGTAATTGGTAATTTTGACACAAAAATAAATGTTCACTGGACAAAACAAAAATCCCTACGGCTAAATTGTTTTGTTCGTGAAAGTTTTGTTTGATGTATAACACGATACTCAGTAATCGAGTCTGGATCAGACATCCAGTGATTGACATCATGAGAATCGATCTTTACAATTTGGGTACGACGACATGCATCAACCAAGTCAGCGAGTCTGATCAACCGCACTCGTTAGTCGCTTTCGTACCTTTGTGTGTTGTTTAACACCGCACTTAGCAATATTCCAGCTATGTGACGACAATTATCGAGTCTGGACCAGAAAATCCAGTGATTGACATCATGAGTATCGATCTACGCATTTGGGATACGATGACATGCATCAACCAAGTCAGCGAGCCTTACCACCCGATCCCGTTAGTCGCCCCTTACGACAAGCACAGTCGCTTTTTACGGCAAGCGTGGGTTGCAGAAGAACTGTTCTACCCCGGATCTAGTAGGCTCGGTGGCTTAAGCATTAACGATTCGTCCAATAATTCCTCACCCCGAATAGTTGCAGTATTGTTACTGAAGAGTAAGGCAGTATTAGGGAATAAGCTTAGCCTAGCATTCTACTTTTACGTCCTTAACTGCAGAAGCCGGAGAAACATGACACCCTTTGTCCCACGTCCATATCTACACTTCACCGGATATAATTTTCAAATAATTACACACAGCACATTTAAGAGTTGAATGTACATTCATTGAACACCCTCTTCGAAAAAACATCAACGCGTAAAAGTAAGGATAGCCTAGCGCATTAGATAAAGATGAATGGGCTCCCCAGGACTATCTGATGGCGCAAACACCGCGAGACTTTATGCTCAACACCATGTTAAGGAAGAACAACAGAGTCCATAGACAAGCATCATGCCGATTATAGTCCTAAGGGTGATGCCGTACTAAAGCACATGGCCGGACAGGGCATTAAGGCGACACAAACAGATCATTGAGGAGTCAATACACAACAAACAGCTTGGAATTTTATATGTACCAATGTTTATCCTTGGTACATATTAGTTTGTTTGTTTGTTGTTTAACGCCGAAATATTCCAGCTATATGACGGCGGTCTGTAAATATTCGAGTCTGGACCTGACAATCAAGTGATTGACATCATGAGCAACGATCCATGCAAATGGGATACGATGACATGGTTTAGTGCTTACCCAAGGTAGAGGACTATTCAGATATATGTGTGCTTATCCGGGGAGTGTTACATTTGATATAAATGTGATGTTACGTTGAAAGTGGAGCAATTGGATACTTGTGTGCTAATTGGGTGGCAGCACAATCAGATGAGTGTTTGCTCACCAGGGTGGCAGCACAATCAGACCTCGATGTGCTCAGCAGGGTTTCAACACAATCAGACGTCAATGTGCTTATCAAGGTTTCAACACAATGAGACGTCAATGTGCTTATCAAGGTTTCAACACAATCAGACGTCAATGTGCTTATTAGGGGTTCAACACAATCAGATGTCAATGTGCTTATCAAGGTTTCAACACAATCAGACGTCAATGTGCTTATCAAGGTTTCAGCACAAGCAGACGTCAATGTGCTTATCAAGGTTTGAACACAATCAGACGTCAATATGCTTATCAAGGTTTCAACACAATCAGACGTCAATGTGCTTATTAGGGTTTCAACACAAGCAGATGTCAATGTGCTTATCAAGGTTTCAACACAATCAGACGTCAATGTGCTTATCAAGGTTTCAACACAAGCAGACGTCAATGTGCTTATCAAAGTTTCAACACAATCAGACGTCAATTGACTTATCAAGATTTCAACACAATCAGACGTCAATGTGCTTATAAGGGTTTCAACACAATCAGCCGCCAATGTACTTATCAAGGTTTCAACACAATCAGCCGTCAATGTGCTTATAAGGGTTTCAACACAATCAGACGTCAATGTGCTTATCAAGGTTTCAACACAATCAGCCGTCAATGTACTTATCAAGGTTTCAACACAATCAGACGTCAATGTGCTTATCAAGGTTTCAACACAATGAGACGTCAATGTGCTTATCAAGGTTTCAACACAATCAGACGTCAATGTGCTTATTAGGGGTTCAACACAATCAGATGTCAATGTGCTTATCAAGGTTTCAACACAATCAGACGTCAATGTGCTTATCAAAGTTTCAGCATAAGCAGACGTCAATGTGCTTATCAAGGTTTGAACACAATCAGACGTCAATATGCTTATCAAGGTTTCAACACAATCAGACGTCAATGTGCTTATTAGGGTTTCAACACTAGCAGATGTCAATGTGTTTATCAAGGTTTCAACACAATCAGACGTCAATTGACTTATCAAGGTTTCAACACAAGCAGACGTCAATGTGCTTATCAAGGTTTCAACACAATCAGACGTCAATTGACTTATCAAGGTTTCAACACAATCAGACGTCAATGTGCTTATAAGGGCTTCAACACAATCAGATGTCAATGTGCTTATCAAGGTTTCAACACAAGCAAACGTCAATGTGATTATAAGGGTTTCAACACATTCAGATGTCAATGTGCTTATCAAGGTTTCAAAACAATCAGCCGTCAATGTGCTTATCAAGGTTTCAACACAATCAGACGTCAATGTGCTTATAAGGGCTTCAACACAATCAGATGTCAATGTGCTTATCAAGGTTTCAACACAATCAGACGTCAATGTGCTTATCAAGGTTTCAACACAATCAGACCTCAATGTGCTTATTAGGGTTTCAACACAATCAGATGTCAATGTGCGTATCAAGGTTTTATCACAATCAGACGTCAATGTGCTTATCAAGGTTTCAACACAATCAGACGTCAATGTGGTTATAAGGGTTTGAACACAATCAGACACAATCAGATGTCAATGTGCTTATCAGGGTTTCAACCTATTCGGACCTCAATGTGCTTATCATGGTTTCAACGCAATCAGACGTCAATGTGCTTATCAAGGTTTCAAAACAATCAGCCGTCAATGTGCTTGTTAAGGTTTCAACACAATCAGCCGTCAATGTACTTATCAAGGTTTCAACACAATCAGACGTCAATGTGCTTATCAAGGTTTCAACACAATCAGACCTCAATGTGCTTATTAGGGTTTCAACTCAATCAGATGTCAATGTGCGTATCAAGGTTTTAACACAATCAGACGTCAATGTGCTTATCAAGGTTTCAACACAATCAGACGTCAATGTGCTTATAAGGGCTTGAACACAATCAGACACAATCAGATGTCAATGTGCTAATCAGGGTTTCAACCTATTCGGACCTCAATGTGCTTATCATGGTTTCAACGCAATCAGACGTCAATGTGCTTATGAGGGTTTTAACACAATCAGACGTCAATGTGCTTGTCAGGTTTCAACACAATCAGACCCCAATGTACTTATCAGGGTAGTAGCACAATCAGATCTCAATGTGCCTATTAAAGTGGCAGCACAATCAGATTTAAATGTGCTTATCAGCGTGGTAGCACAATTAGACGTCAATGTGCTTATCAGGGTTTCCACACAATCAGACCTCAATGTGCTTATCAGGGTTTCAACACAATCAGCCGTCAATGTGCTTATCGGGGTTTTAACACAATCAGATCTCAATGTGTTTTTTAGGCTTTCAAGACAATCAGACCTCAATGTGTTTATCAAGGTGGCAGCACAATCTGATCTAAATGTGCTTATTAGGGTGGCAGTACAATCAGACGTCAATGTGCTGATTAGGGTTTCATGAAAATCAGACGTCAATGTGCTTATCAAGGTTTCAACACAATAAGACCTCAATGTGCTTATCAGGGTGACAGCACAATCAGACCTCAATGTGCTTATCAGGGTGACAGCACAATAAGACCTCAATTTGCTAAGCAGGGTGTCAGCGCAAGCAGATATCAGTGTGTCTATCAAGCTGCCCCAACAATCAAAGAGCTTATCGGATAGCACAGACCTTTTACACGTGTGCATGTCCGAGGTAATATACCTGTGGGTGTTTATATATCACGCGGAGCAACAGGAAGATGCAATCAGTTACAGAGAGAGACACAGAGCTGGTCTACACTGTTCCAACGTGACAGACTAATATTACCCCAGAGCAAAGCTCCCTGTTTCTTACCACTTCGCGTTAAGTAGTATAGGTAATAGGGGTTCTGGCTCACTTCCACTGGAGCCGGATTTATATACCTATACTGCTACTACAGGTGGCAAAATGATTATGCGATTCAATGATAGTCATGAGTCGTATTAAAAGAAACATCAATATTAATTAATAATGGATAAAATTTACTATAGCCCACGAGGATATTGGAAAGGTGTAGGAGCAATAAAAATATTAGCCACCGCGGCTAAGGTATCTAAAGATGTGGCCAAGGATTGGTTAAAGAAACAAGCGATGTGGCAAATATCTTTACCGGCACCGCGTTATATACCGAGGAAGAAATTTGATATTTTTACAACGAATGAAGTTCATCAGGCTGACCTCTTGTTTCTTCCCCACGATAAGGTAAAACGCAAAACGTATAAATACGCTATAACAGTAGTGGATGTGGCTAGTCGATACAAAGAGGCTGAGCCATTAACCTTGAAAGAATCAACAGAAGTAGCTAATGCACTGAGTTGCATATATAAACGCGGACCACTAAAATGGCCTAAGCTATTTCAAGTAGATCCCGGTCGCGAGTTTATGGGATCGGTAACTAAACTGTTAACAAAGCACGATGTCGAAATCGTCCGTGGTGAAAGAGAGGCCCACCGCAGTCAAGCTATCGTTGAAAGATTTAACCGGACATTAGCGGAACTTTTGTTTGGCTATCAGTATTGGATCGAAATGAAATCGGAACGATTAAGATCAACCGAATGGGTGACATGATTATCAGCCATTGTATCAGCGCTGAATAATGAAGTAACGAGATTAATAGGGAAGAAACCATCCGATGCTATTAAAATGAAATCCGTGACTTCCGAATCTTCAGCACCGAGGAGAGGCAGTGGATTATCTTTTGGGTAATTGCTCGTGTCGTACTTATCTATTTTTTCTGCTATATCTTTATACACATCCTCGGTTTGTATTTCCATCAACAAAGAATCTGTGTCGGTATATAAAACCTCGCATCTATCACCGTATTGCTTCTTAAGTTCGTTGTAATAAAAGTCATACATTAAGTGTTTTGACAAGTCGAGAATACTCATACCGACGTACACCGGTCTATTGAATTTTATATTACTCTTCTGCATATTCAACGCGGCTAAGTCATTATCGAATATCTTGCTTCTGTTAAAAGCCGGACTGGCTATAAGTTTCCTGAGTCTTTCTTCCTCATTAGATCTGACTAATTTGACATCAACACGCTTCCTCAGATTCTCCATAGTTTTACCAAATACTGAGTTATTCATGAGCTTATACAGATTCTTTTCGAAATCGCTGGTAGCTATCTTTGTTAAATCTGTGTTCAACCTTATATAAGGCTCCATCCAAAGGCTTTGATCGAACTTTAGAACTCTGTGTATTTTCTTAAGTTTCATACCTAATGATAGATACAACTGGAAATTTCTGTAGTGAACTATATATTTTGTCTTATCCATCAAATTTGGTACGAGTTTTTCTACGTTAGCTAACCTACTATTACCCATCAAGGAGTGTTGATATTCCGACATCCAATCTTAATTAACCATTAATCTTTCGGGAGCTAGCGGATAACTGTTATGATCTTTATGTAATGAACTTGGATATTGCAAGTCAACTTCTAGTATGTACCCTTTATTCGCATCTTTATTATGGATATTATGGATATCATTCACTTCGATATCATTCTTATCGATCCACTCAAAACCACCCATGGGTAAAGGTTGACTCATAGCCCATCCGTACAAATTGTTAGCGTCAAGATATAATATGTGCGTGTCGGGTTTACTAGGATCGTATCCTTCCACTTATTAATTATTAGCCTTAGAATACCTTTTCGCTGCCATCGATATACCACCTCTTAATCCTTTCTCAATAAACAAGTGCATATCGTAATCTGTGAGTAATTTTAGTTCTACGCCGGTCTTCTTCAACAATGCATCCCACGATAGTCCGGGACTGGAATAGTACCATGCCGGGTCCAAGCCGTATTGTTTTAAACATGTCTTTCTAAATATCTCGAATATATCGGCGAGTAACAGTACATCGGTTTTTAAGTACAGATCGTGATAATCGCCTAAATTCTTACAACCTAATTTATCCCACACCGTCAGAGCGTGTTCATAATCGGCATCTGTTATTCTAGATTCTGTTAAGTTACTATAGAATGATTCGAGGTGAGGTGAAATTGGGTTTAACGTCGCGTCCAAGATAATTGCACTTATATAGCGACGTGCATGCACGTGTATGTGTGTGTGTGGCTGCTTGTACTAGTCCGGACTGATGCCGATTTATAGTGCTAGCTCACTGAGATACCATGCCGCAGTTTAACATGAATACCCCACTCAGACACAGTATACTGACTCCGAGCCGACCAGTCCTTGTTTTAGCCCCTTAATGCCGAGCGCCAGACAGGGTAACAACAAGTACAATCTTTTAACGTCTTTTTGTATGACGCGGCCCGGGATCGAACCCTGGACCTTCCGCTCTCCGGGCAGACGCTCTACCACATGACCACGGAGGCGGTCCTAGAATGATTCGAGGGGTGGTAATTCAGTTTCTTCGAATCTAGACCAATCATCCATATATTCGTAAGGATATACACCTTTTCTCAGCATCAAATGACGTGTTATCTTATCGGTATATTTATTTGTTATCGCAAAGTCATCGGGATTGTTCGCATTAGCTAAATTGTCCAGGGAAGATAACAGAAACTGTACGGAGTCTATGAATCTAAGCCCATTACTTTGCTTTATTCTAGATTTCCCATCCTTGACCCTATAATGTATAGGTTTAGTCAACGAGAACGATATGTATTTTTCCATATTGTTAGGAATGCACGTTAAACCGCCGTCGGTCTTTGAGATAGCTTGCATAATGAGATGTGAATCGTATCCCCTAAGGTTGTGAAACACAACGGGGATGGGTATTGTTTGAGAATTCACTTTTACTTTCAAGTTACACTCGTTATGCGCGGCTCCCCGATAATTACCCGTGACGTGACAATGATCTCTTACGGAATCCCCATCCAGGGGTTTATTACAAACATGACAACTCGTTGACTTCTTACGGGCCCTCCAATTATTGCTCGTGATACACATGGGTTTCTTACACAATAATTTTTCCCTGATTATTCTCTCTTCATTTTGTAGATATTCTAGGAACTTTCCCGCTGCATCGGGACCTCTGTAAATCACGGGAGTGTTTGTTTTCTCATCATACCTTACAACTATATATCCAAACCCACAAGGAATATGTTCTTGAGTTTTGTACGTTAAACTACTATCTTGATTATTATGGTTGGTATTTTCTATGGGTTTGATAAGCGCTTCGAAGTCAGCGTAAATTACGTACGGTACTGGCATTTGATTACAATAATGTTCAAATTTTAATATATTTTTTCCCTCTTTAGGCATATCAATCCTGATAGCATTCTGTCCAACACCTCTACAGTCTTCTTTATGCGAATCCAATAGATCTTGTCTGCTGTACCCATGTAGGCATCTTTCGCAGAAATATTTCTTTCCCTTATATTTAGTTTGATCGTATAATAGCCTGTTTAAACTCTTTATCAATGTATAATGATATTTTCCATCTTTTTCGATCAGAAATGAATTGATTCTGGGAATATTTTCCGGAGCGGAGCTTATCCTGTGTACGACAATTCCTTTAGAATGTCCGAAAACATTTATAGCTAAATTATTTTGCTTTTCCACCTTATCAATTTGCGATATTGGTGTAGGTTCGTCTATACCATCGAAGTTGAGTCCATCGTTTTGGGGATAGCTAGAAGGTCTATCCGGATTTTTGTCTACGGGGAACAATGCAGATTTTATCATCATTCTTAAACAGTCATCGCATTTATTTTTTACGTTAATTATGGCTTTTTTCTTCTTATAATACGGGGGTAAATCTATATAAGATCCACCTTTGAAAGGCATATAATTCGCTATATCTAAATATAAACTATCGATTTTATCCACACCCCAACCAGAACCTGTATCAGTCCAGCGTTCTAAAGTTTCCTGTATTCTCTGAATTGATGTATCTAATGATGAGTTTATAGTATTGGATTTGGTTATAACTTCTTGATTGCTTCTGAAATATGGTTCGGTATATTCGGTGCTATCATCTGTGCTACTTTTACTCAATGACATTTTAATCCTCAGCTGGTATTTTATACTATGTAAATCATCTAACTCCTCGTTAATTTTACTCCATATGATGGGCTTAATATTGTTAACATCCATGTTGGAATTAATATCCATCTTCCAACCTCTTAGATATTTACCAACGCCGGCGGATGTGGGTACAAATATTAATTCTTGTTGTTGTTGTTGAATATCATCATCATCATCATTAGGTTGAACATCATTATTATCCAGTAAAGCGATCAATTCAGCTCTTCTCATTCGAGAATAACCTCTCAGCCCACTGTTTCTCGCTCAAACTTTGAGTTCTCTAACTGTCCGGGGAGTGTGGTATTCCAAACCGAGTAAGGTAATCAATTCAGCTTTTCTCATACGAGAATATCCACGTAGGCCACTTTGCTTTGCCATAGCTTCTAACTCTCTGACAAAAACCATTGTGGTTGAATGGTATATGCAAAATGAGACAAATGTCTAATTGGTTGTTTTCATATATCTAAATAGGTATTCTCCCCAACCTATTCCTCTCATTGATGTAATCTCTCTTCCTAACATAAATAATCTGATTCCTGACCCTATCAGCACCGTGTTTCCCCTATCCCGCATTCAGAACACGTATAGTTTATGTGTCCGCACCTGATGTAATAATTGTGTATACTACAGTAAATATCAACACAGCGTCAGTTACATAGAGTCGTCTTCCCCATGAGTGTAAATTTGCAATTATTCATGGTTATACATCTATCATATCATTGGCTAAATGCAAATCACATCTACACTAGTGAATAGCTGAAAATCAATACAGCAGATAACCCAATAATCACAAATGCGACCTCGCGGTTCTTTTGTTCCTCTGACGGTGTATAAAACTGACTCATTGTTGGTATCGGTATTGGGTCTAGTTTTTTCCCAAAAACGATGTAGTATTCGTGCATGGCATATTCGACATCCTTAAACGTTTGAATTGAATGTCCTTCCTTAAGCAGTTTTTCATGAATAAAGTCTAATCTCTTCAATCTCTGCTGCGTATATTGTAACTGGGCTGCTTGGAATTGTTTTAAAGCTTCGTTATGTCGTTTACGTTCCTCTTCAACTTTTTTAGCGT
Source organism: Haliotis rufescens (assembly GCF_023055435.1). Lineage (NCBI taxonomy): Eukaryota > Metazoa > Mollusca > Gastropoda > Lepetellida > Haliotidae > Haliotis > Haliotis rufescens. Next base: position 44,827,112 of record NW_025963780.1, read on the forward strand.
TTGATTCCCTCATACTGGAAAATAAATAATTACTCCCCGAAAAAGCTAGAGCATTAACAACAGCTCCACCGACCATCATCACAATTGATGCCATAGTATATGAATATAAAATATTCAAATGTTTAATTACTTCATTATGTCTTCCGGGATAAGTCCTTGTTTGATGAGCATATCCTTCGTTGCCATAGCCAATCCAATATCCAGAACCATCATACCGTTGTCATAACCATTAAAATCTAGCTTGGGAGGTGTGGCTTTAGTAATCATTTTAGCCATACGGGCATAGCCAATGGCCAAGCCGGTGACCACCGCTGAATGATACGTCGCGTTTATCAACATTTTACCGTCTGTAACTGGAGTAGTCATGCTTCTTATAGCATTATATGAGGACTAACCTCTTATTGAACTTGTTGTTGCGGCGGGGGGTGACGTTTTCTCTTCTCCGGTCTTAAAAAAGAACCATACAGCCGCTATACCAGCAACTCCTACTAGTGCCCATGTTTTAATCGGATAAATATTTGAATTATTTATTAATTTCGCTTTGCGCACCAGTCCTCCCTTCCTCCCAGCTGCTATTTTTGGGGGGCTCTTAGTAACTCTAGCTTGTTTTTGTGTTTGTGGTGCATTCACATTCTCATTCACAGGTGGTTCCTCATTCACTCGTTGTTGTGTGTTCACTTGTTGTTGCGTTTCCACAATCTGTTGTTCCTCGTTCACAATCTGTGGTGTCACCCGTTGTGATTGTGTTTCCGCAATCTGTTGAGTCTCCATTATTATTAAGTGGGCACGTATGTTTAAATTGACAATACCTAGCCGTTATTAAAGCTGTGGTGAACGGAACTAAGAACATTCCGAATCTATGATAAAACTCACAGCTCACTGAGCTTATAGCGTGTTTGATGAATGGGTCTTTCTCTAGAGATTCGCATAAATACATGCGATGTTCTGCCGGGATGGGGAGAAACGTACTAGCTACGACTGTGTATAGTAATATAGACGAACCTATCGTTTTAGTCATGGTAGGTCCCAGTCTAGACTCGTAATGAGCGTACAGTTTTTTAATCTCTTCGTCGGTCATGTTATCAATTTTTTCGATGGTATAATTTTCCCCCAAATATTGGGAACATTTTCCACCGGCTACCAAAGCCGCGAGTCTTTCTCTATGTTTATCTAAAGATTTATCTACATCAGGCTCAGATTCTTTGAGCATTTGTTCGATGAGTTCGTCGCATTCCATAATGTAATACCTAAGGAGATATTTAAGTCTAACATAATGGAATATGGCATATCCAATAAATCCCGTAATAATGAACTGTTGCGAAAGAATGAGGATTTCGAACCACATTTTATGTAATATTAACTGCTAATGTTCAATTTGCTACATTTTGCTATAATTTTGCTATAATTTTGCTATATTTTGCTATATTTTGCTAAGCAATTGCATAAGCAGCTGGTTGATCGGTTTTTAATACGAGTTTACAGTGCTTCGTTGCCGCTAACAGTTTTCTGACTTTATCTCGTTCACCCTTGGTATAAATGACATCATTTTCGCGTAAACATTCCTCAAATGAATCTCGGTCTTTGCAATGAAACAGTGCTACCCTTTTGGTCTGCTCTCTGAGATCTTTCAGGACAGAGTTGTATTTTTGAGTAAGTACCCAAACGCTATGTTGAGTATGCCGTCCGGAGAATGCTAAATACGAAAGCATATCTTTCTTTTTTGTGAGTTCTTTACTCGCGCTGCAATCGTCTATTATGAAAAGGGTTGATTCTCCTTTGTATTTTTCGTGACATACTCGGAGACAGTCTTGTAAACGATCGCCCGGATCGACTCTGTGTACCCCGTCGTCATTCATTACCCAATCTTGATAGGTAGGTTTTATGAAGGCTTATAGTCGGACACGGAATAATAATATGATCGAAAACGTCCCGATAATGACTTTGTAAAATATCTAGAATAAAAGCCCGTTTGCCCGCATATGATAGCGCAGTGAGGATCTTTAGGTAAAAGATTATCAATAGAATGCTTGCACGAATCGCCCATTCTGTATATTAAGTTGCGCATCCATAATCACGTACAAATATATGTTTAATTTACCAGCTGATTCCTGGAGCTTCGTTATCTGTATGGTGGCACCCTCGCTTGCATTTTCTATTCTCCTCCCACTGCCGTGTAATTGGTCATCGTCCGTTGTTCGCATGTCGAGCCATAGCGCGTACTTCGTGGTGAGGTATTCACCCATCGATACACTCCCGAGAGACAGATCTTTCACGACCGTGTTAACTTCCGGAGAACGTTTTATAGAAGGAAGTTTTTTAATCTCATCCCACTGGTGATACGCTAGCATTCCTTGGCTATATAGTTGATTAGGAACGCCCTTGATAGTCAATTCTACTTTTGTAATCTTGGGATTGTAGAACTTCTCGGTATTTCTTTTCAACGCATCGGAGGGGTCCTCGAACAACATTAAAATACCCTTCAGCGACCTCGTGGGGATGTTTATATTTATATTCCTCATCGTATCTCTTCTGTCCATCGTGATCTTTCCGTGTCGCAGCACGCGATCGTACATAATGGCTAAACTTCCTGAATAATGGTTACGAATTTGTCTGGCTAATTCGGGATCCGTTATCATATCGTACTCCAGCGATATATTGTCAATGGAATAGCTAGCATCTTCAGCAGCTCTGATTACTCTGCCGTAGTCATTAAAAGTGAGTTCGTATTCTAACCTATCGCCTAGGGATGCTTGATAAAAGGGCATGTGGGAATCTAGTAATTCAAAGTCTAGGGGATCATAGAATCGGTTACCTGATGCGTCGGCAATGGCCTTATCCAGAGATCCATGTAACAATAGTATACATCGCTATCATCGATACTCAAAACCTCATTACTGCTAATTTTAATCGCGATTTTCTTAACGATAGCACGACCTATGTTCTGAACGGGCTCCCTGTTAACGTCTGTAGAAGTCAAACTAATCGTAAATGCTAGTCGGACAGTTCCCGGAACTAACACATCGTGTGCACCGAGATTAGGAAAGCGAACCAGAAGGGTTTGATTCTGATCGATGGTACTAGGGTTATTAGTTATAGTTATAGACTGACGAATTGCTTTGACCCCTAATGGATCTCGAAGTCTACGTTGTGGGTTTAACTTGCGTCCGTATTGCGAAGACATTGTTATATTGAAAACATGTACCCTATGTTTAATATAAAAATGGCTAATTTTGAACATAATGACTTAGATCTAAGTACCTTTGATGACTTTGATAACCAGAATACAACCGAAGATACTGATGAAACCAGCTTTATGAACCCGACCGTAAATTATGAACTTTTGAAACCAGCCGTTGATGATTATTACGATGAATTAAAAGATGATAAAAATTATGTTACCCCAATAGGTCGTGACTATTCAAATTTTGAGCTAGATAGTAAAGGAATATTGCGACTGCGTGGCGAACCGGATATTGATCTTATGCATTATCGTACTCGTAAACCCCTAGCCTTGTCTACTATAGCCGGTAAACACGGCATCGACACTGTTCGTAATAAATTAGGTTTTGTAGACTACTACCGACGAGAAAAACTTCCCGCGAAGACTACTAAGGTTCTTAGGACTGTGCGTGATGAACTCGATAATACAGATAATTTGGAAGCAGCCTCGAACATGGTCTCGGACGGACTCGGAAAAATCTTGGCCACCTACTATGATAATTCCATTTTACAGGTATCACCATCCTTGGAGAACGAGATTAGGGATTTACGAGGTCTTGACAAGGCAATGCAAACAATACGGGGAGAAATCATCAATAATACAGCCAAGCTATTCGAACTTGACAAGCATATAGCTAAAGAGGAAAGAAAACTTGGCGAGGAGCGCGATGAGTTCAATAGACGCAGCGTAGCGGAAAGATTACGTGACTTAAAATACGAAAGATCGGCCCGCCTCGAAGCGGCTTCCAGTAATGAAAAGGTACTTCATTCACAAATCAGTAGAATTCGAGAAACTATCGATCGAGTCCTCAACGATGACACTACACTGGCCGATAAAATTAAAACATTGTTCAGAGAACAGGGAATAACAATTACCAGTATTTTAACCGCGTTGGGATTTATTATATCGACTTTGACTCTCTCGTTAACAGGTGGCACAGGTGGTACAGGTGGTGGTACACCTCCTAGTGATAAAAATGGTATAAAAGAGTGGATAAAAATGCATTTAAAAGCATTAGGTTCAGCACTGGGAAAGCTCGCTGAGAAAGCCGCAGCTGCACTTCCCGGTATAATAGGGAGTGTTGTTTCCTGGCTATTGAATTTATTAGCTAAGACCACCACTTGGCTTAGTCAAAACTTGTGGGGGTTGATCGTAGCAATTGCAGGGCTGTTGTATGTATTCACTAAGAACTATTTACCAAATCATGAGTAAACCAACTGTGACTCCACCCACTACAAGCGCTGTTTTTTCATTGATATGTTGTTGATTTTTAGCCTCAATATGCGGTGACACTTGTGCGTCAGTAGATGTTTGTGAAACATGTGGTGTTTGTGGCTTGACTATTCCCTTTTTGCCCGTGATCGTTTGCGTTATTAATTGGACGTTCATATCTGAATTTATACCTGGTTTTTGTTGATCGGTAGCAATAACAATTTTATTATTATAGCCTATCACTTGACCGATCTTAAGTTCCATATTACTCGGAGACATGTATAGTCCCTGTGCATAAACAAAGTCCACTTTGGATTGAGCGTACTGTAATGCATCTTGAAAACGCTTTATAGACGATGGTATGTCAACTGGTGAATTAATGGCGTCCTCCACGTTTGAGACAAACTGTTTTTGCGCATCGAGCGCCGTCCACGAACCGATAATGGATGTTCGTGTTTGCGATTGCGCTCCGAGAATTGCCCATACATAAGTTCTTATTGATTCATTAACTCTTACAAATCCTGGGTTAGTAAAATTATTTTCCGTTAATATAAATAGACCCACTCTTAAAACTCATAATATCCCCTCTCCAATCGTTACTATAAAGTTCCCAGCCTTTATACCAATCACTGGTTTTATGCCAATGATCATATATTCTTGCGTAAAGTTTGCTGTCCTGCCGCAACTTACCAAAATTAACTGGAAGTTTATTAAGTGTTTTATATACATAATCGCTTTCTTCTTTGACGGATATATTTTCCTCTGTGTAAGGAACACCTAGACCATGGTTTGCTCCTTTAATACGCCAATCTTTACTCGTAGAAACATTAAATTCCTGACAAATACGCTCATACGCGGACCTATCATAATTATTATTTGTGGAATTCCACGCTCGATCCTGCGGTAATGGAGCATTAATTTCTTTAAGTATATGTCTAATCTGATAATACACGTGAAACAGACTTATTCAGCATATATCCTGGGGCATTAACAGATACACCACATCCCGTTGTGGCACACCATACGGCAAAGTTTAACTGATTCTGCCAAAATTGCATCGGATTGTGAAACCAATCGTGCACCATTTTATCCCTAGTTGCCGTAACCCTGTACTTTTCAAAGATATCGGTGAATTTAACGAAAAAATTCAGCACCATAGGAATTTACCATAATCAATAGATGAGTAATGTATCTCGATTTCATATTTAAGTTATGATATAGTATCATTGTATATTTAATATGTATGTTACACTCCCTGGAATAACAAATGGTCAGTCTATTGAACTGCTTCATACTATCGATAACTGGGATGGACAACTCGAAGTAGCTCTATGCGATGTAACATATTAGCCACGGTGGACCAATATAAATGCTGTGAGGGGTAATAATAAGATATGGATATTAGATGAACAAAATATTATTGAAAAATTCATTATTATACCTGATGGGTATTACAGCGTATGTTCACTCAATGATGAAATTTTTAAGCCTAATGGAATTAGTCTAACACAAGATGAGTCGAATGCGATGTTGAAATTCGACACTGGAGAAAAAGGTGTACGGATTGTAGGGAACTTATCAGCTACACTTGGATTTACACGCGGAATTTTAGCAATATTCAGGTCAACATTTGATGGAGAGACATTGTCCGATTTAGTTCCCTATAAAGAGTTGTGCATCCATCTTGATCACATAAGCACGATGGATAATATTCAACTAGAAAGTCCTTCAACTCTGCTCAGATCTATTCCAGTGAAAAATGAAAAATATAATAGCGAGGGACAGAATTTTTCTCAACATTACAATATAAAAAATTAAAGCGGGGTATTATTTCAGGCCTTAAAATTTCGGTATTAGATGTAAAACACCAACCTGTGCATATAGGATACTTAAGTGTAACACTCCATATTAAAAATAATGGTTGATTCCATAGTTAAGTTATGATATAGTATCATTGTATACTTGACGTGTATGTTACACTCCCGGGAATAACAAATGGTCAGTCTATTGAACTGCTTCATACTATCGATAACTCGGATGGACAACTCGAAGTCGCACTATGTGATGGAACGTATTACCCGCGGTCGACCAATATAAATGCTGCAAAAGATAATAATAGGATAGTACTAGTATCCGCACTTGGTACTAGCAAATCCATTACTATACCTGATGGGTATTACTGCGTAAGCTCACTCAATGATGAAATTTTTAAGCCTAATGGAATTAGTCTCACACAAAATGAGGCGACTGGGACAGTGAAATTCGACCATAAAGACCCAACTATAATTTTATTGGACCGATCACCTACACTTGAATTTACACGCTTAGTTGGTACAATATACAAGTTACCAGATCAGGAGGTTAAATTACCTGATTTAGTTCCCTATAAAGAGTTGTTCATCCATCTTGATCAAATAATCACGACGGATAATTTTCAACTAGAAAGTCCTTCAACTCTGCTCAGAAGTGTTCCAGTGAAAAATGAAAAATACAATAGCGGTAGAACGGAATCTTTCTCGTCATTACAATATAAAAAATTAAATCGTGGTATTATTTCAGACCTCAAAATTTCTGTATTAGATGTAAAACACCAACCTGTACATATAGGATACTTAAATGTAACACTCCATATTAAAAATAATGGTTGATGCATCAGGCCCTTGAACGCTCAGACAATGTAATACAATTGCGCTTTCCGATCTCGGAGACACAGAAGGATTTGATAAACCCGGTTACAATGGTAAGTTATATGCTTTACACTTACACAATAATGTATGCAAGCGGAAAGAAGTCATATTCACAGGTAATCTAGAAGATTTAAGCGATGTCGACGTTAGTAGACTCATTAAAAACACTTCGTACAATATTATTCTCAACGGCGAGAATAAATGGACTATGGTCGAAGCAAACATCGAGTGGCTACTGAATATCGTCATTACCCCACCTTATGTGATGATGGGTAAGGGACATAATTTAACTAAGATAATAGATAGTGGCATCGTACTCGCGGCTTATATCCCGTCAAAACGAAAAAGTGTGCTAGTCACTCCCCTGCCAGAAAACCCAGGTCATATGTTATATAGTCGTCCGGCAATCCAAAACGTTAGTTTAAATTTGGTTTCTGAATTCGATGATATTAAAGTTAACTTGAGTGCAATACCTAATATTTCTACGCTTATTATTGAAGTCTTGTTCGGAGATGCACCGGAAAATGCCTTCGAAATATTACCAGGTCTATCGATGAAATGGCTCAAGAAACACGAGCGTCAACGTTGCAGTATTATTCATATCGGAGCATCACCCATTGCAACCCTCGAGGGGGTCCAAATTATTAAAAGTGACAGCATTTCTCTTACTAAGATATTCTTGCCGTATAATATACATTTGATAAGGTTGATGTATAGTATCAAAACATTTAAGCAAGACCAATTAAAGACTATTATATGATCGTAATATACACTATGAGTTTATATCCAGCGCTCGATGAAGTATTTGAAGAGATGGAAACTGTTGATGGATTTCGATTACATCAAATAAGCGACATAAAACATCGAATAGAGAAGGATAGGGAGTTGAGACTTGGATTGTATAAAAAGTATCGCAGAGCCGTGAATGCTCTGGACGGAGTTGACACCGCGCTTTTAGTAGCTAGCATGGGACTCGGTGTAGCTGGTGACGGTTTACTATCAACTATAATCGCCGCGCCTATCGTGCTCGGTATTGAAATAGTCGCTGGAGTCTCGGGACTGGCAGGAATATAGATAAAATTCATTTCTCGTAGGTTGCAAAAGAAAGCATTAAAACACGATAGTATTCGGATACTCGCCAAAGCGAATTGAACAGCATTGAGGATCATATTTCGACACCAATGGCCGATTGTAAGATATCCAAGGATGAGTTTAGTTTAGTGCTGTCGGAACTCACCAAATACAACGAAATGAAGCAGGAGATTCGATCAAAATCTCGTAAGACCAATGGTATTAGCGGGGACGAGAAAAAAAAGTTCATAGAACAGGTGAGTAAACAAACGCGTCAATTATTCCCTGCCAAAACCAAAGAACTGGTTGGAGATTAAAAATAGATTGCTTACTATCGTTTGATCACATTTAGACAAATGCTTACATAAATATATATAATAATGGAGAAAGCTATTAAATGGAGAGAATTACCACAAGGTTTTTATTATATCAGTGATGTCAAACCAACCAAATACGGTAATCAATTGTTTCCTATCAATTTACAAAAAGAGTGTAGTTATATAGTCTGGTCTCCTAGTAAAATGAATGAAGAACTCAATAAAAATGTTGAATATCGCTTTATCGATAAAAATAATGAAGAATATTTTTATTACCATTTAGGCTCATCTAAAGCAATGATTGGCCCCAAGTATTGGTGAGCTAGACCCAATTTAACTTAATCTTATGACTATCGTTAAATCGCATAGTCATTTTGGCATAAAAAATGCAACCTGTAGTAGCAGTATAGGTATATGAATCCGGCTCCAGTGGAAGTGAGCCAGAACCCCTATTACCTATACTACTCGTTACCATACATAATTGAGATGCAGTTGTGTAACTTGCGCTTAGAAAGCAAATACATGTTACCACACGATGCCGATACGGCGACAGAAAGACGACGGTTGTTGTGAAAGCCTGTAGAAACAGTTGTAATAAGTCTCCAGAGTAATGCGCAGCAGCTAAGCTGGACAAACCCTTTACTTCTCGCCATCAGCGTGTCTGAGCGTGGAACCTACTCGTGTAGCTGTGCATTGCCGCGTCCCGATGGGAACAACAATACGGTTGACTCGTGGATCGCACCGAGGAAATCTCACTGGGGATTTCACATGTTTTGCCGCTCTTACGATCAAAGTTTAAATGAAAAGAACATCTTGCGTTTGAGAAATCTTTTTTGTCTGGGTCAGTCTGAGAACATCGTGGACCATGAATCACGGAAACGCTGTCAGTGTAGGAAGCTGTTGGAAAGCAGTACATGTTTTGATGGCTTTATTTAGATAACAGAATATGAGTCTGTCCTATACGGTTATATTACAGTATCACTGCCGAGAGGTGACTACATCCGTAGGACAGCGGACATAGCGTTAGCGGAGGTCACCGTATCTCTGTGCTGCTTCATATAAACGATTTTAATATTGACAGCACATAGACCTAGATCTGTCCGGAGAGTGGAAGGTCGGTGGTTCGATCTCCCGCCGCGTCATCCCTTCATACGTTAAAAGACAGCACTTGTTGTTAACCTGCCTGGCGATCGGCTTTAAGGGGGATAAGCACTGGTCGGCTCGCAGTCAGTATGCTGTTTCTGAGGGGGGTATTCATGTTAAACTGCGGTATGGTATCTCAGTGGGCTGGCGCTATAAAACCGGCTTTAGTCCTTACTATTACAAGCACACACACACACACACACACACACACACGCACGCACGCACGCACGCACGCACACAAACACACACACAAATCCCTATATAAATGCAATATTCTTGAAAGCGACGTTAAACCCCAAATTCTAACGGGATCGGGTTGTCAGGCTCGCAAACTTGGTCGATGCATGTCATCGTATCCCAATTTCATGGATCGATGCTCAAGGACATTAATCGCTGGATTTTCTGGTCCAGACTCGATTATTTACAGACACACGTCATGCTGATTAAACAAACAAACAAACAAACAAACAAACAGGTTTACAATAAAAAAAAGCCAATACAATTGGTCAAATAAGTCGCAACAGCAATAAATAAAATGCACCAGAATGTTCATAATTGCATTGCACCGATGATTGAGAGGCCTGTCTCCGTTCTTGAATGGAGAATAATGTTTAGGTGTTTGCAGATATGTGTATGGCAAGTAGATTGGCAGGACATTTCGAAATTTCCTCAAATGGCTCTACTGTCGCTCTTCTACAGGTACAGCCTGTCGTTTAGAGACTGCCTCCTCCAGAAACGTCTGGAACTATCAAGACAATCATGTCAACCACAAGTTGCAGATACTCTAATTCCAGTACAAAGCCCTTCTGGAGAGTGCCACACAATGCCGTTCAAATTATAGTTGTATCGCAAAGGTTTACGGTCATTAACATTATACCTCTCGTCTATATCACAGTTATAGCACGACAGTATATGATCAGTAATTATGTTATTACGACAGTCTGTACTCCCGCCACTTTGAAACGCATCCTTCACTTTACTGGACTAATCGTCGGAGTCGATGCATGTCTGAAGTACGTCTGCCTCATCATACTCAGGGAGGAAGGTTTCACATTGAAGGTATCCATTTGACTGGCGTTCTGTGGCTTCGTCTGGCGTTTAACTCCACTGATATCAAAAGCACTGACATTAGGGCCCTACAATGATACGGACAATTCATACCAGTAATCACCGTCAGTATGAAAAAGACCCTTTCCTTGACACGAATGTCAGTGGAACCATAGAACATTTACGACACAAAGCAATTCCCGTTGCTGCGGGTTATATTACAAACAAGCGTCATAAATAAAGAAGATATCGAATACTTCTATGAAATCTTGGATCGTGTACGAACAGTCAGCTGCGAGTTGCATTTGACATTGTAAATCTAAATGGTAATTTCTGGTGTCGAAGTAGGTTTTCTTATGGTTTCGAGTTTTCAAGCCCTTTGACGATTCCAGATCAGAGTAGAACCTGTGACCAACATGACCATGTTTGTTGTACAAAGACCTTCAAGAACGTGGCCTCGACAGCCCTTGGTGTGTTTGTACCAGTTCAGTCATATTAACAACCGTATCTCCTGCTACTAACATCACTTACACATAACATGACGACAGTCTGTACTCAGTGATATTACAGATATATCAAGGCAGTCTGTACTTGGTAAATATTACAGTTATATCAAGGCAGTCTGTACTTGGTAAATATTACAGATATATCAAGGCAGTCTGTACTTGGTAAATACTACAGTTATATCACGACAGTCTGTACTTGGTAAATATTACAGTTATATCACGACAGTCTGTACTTGGTAAATATTACAGTTATATCAAGGCAGTCTGTACTTGGTAAATACTACAGTTATATCACGACAGTCTGTACTTGGTAAATATTACAGTTATATCACGACAGTCTGTACTTGGTAAATATTACAGTTATATCAAGGCAGTCTGTACTCAGTGATATTACAGATATATCACGACAGTCTGTACTCAGTGATATTACAGATATATCACGACAGTCTGTACTCAGTGTTATTACAGTTATATCACGACAGTCTGTACTTGGTAAATACTACAGTTATATCACGACAGTCTGTACTTGGTAAATACTACAGTTATATCACGACAGTCTGTGCTTGGTAAATATTACAGTTATATCACGACAGTCTGTACTTGGTAAATATTACAGTTATATCACGACAGTCTGTACTCAGTGTTATTACAGTTATATCACGACAGTCTGTACTTGGTAAATACTACAGTTATATCACGACAGTCTGTACTTGGTAAATATTACAGATATATCACGACAGTCTGTACTTGGTAAATATTACAGTTATATCACGACAGTCTGTACTTGGTAAATATTACAGTTATATCACGACAGTCTGTACTCAGTGTTATTACAGTTATATCACGACAGTCTGTACTTGGTAAATACTACAGTTATATCACGACAGTCTGTACTTGGTAAATATTACAGTTATATCACGACAGTCTGTACTCAGTGTTATTACAGTTATATCACGACAGTCTGTACTTGGTAAATACTACAGTTATATCACGACAGTCTGTAATTGGTAAATATTTCAGTTATATCACGACAGTCTGTACTCAGTGTTATTACAGTTATATAACGACAGTCTGTACTTGGTAAATACTACAGTTATATCACGACAGTCTGTACTTGGTAAATATTACAGATATATCAAGACAGTCTGTACTTGGTAAATATTACAGTTATATCAAGGCAGTCTGTACTTGGTAAATACTACAGTTATATCACGACAGTCTGTACTTGGTAAATATTACAGTTATATCACGACAGTCTGTACTTGGTAAATATTACAGTTATATCAAGGCAGTCTGTACTCAGTGATATTACAGATATATCACGACAGTCTGTACTCAGTGATATTACAGATATATCACGACAGTCTGTACTCAGTGTTATTACAGTTATATCACGACAGTCTGTACTTGGTAAATACTACAGTTATATCACGACAGTCTGTACTTGGTAAATACTACAGTTATATCACGACAGTCTGTGCTTGGTAAATATTACAGTTATATCACGACAGTCTGTACTTGGTAAATATTACAGTTATATCACGACAGTCTGTACTCAGTGTTATTACAGTTATATCACGACAGTCTGTACTTGGTAAATACTACAGTTATATCACGACAGTCTGTACTTGGTAAATATTACAGATATATCACGACAGTCTGTACTTGGTAAATATTACAGTTATATCACGACAGTCTGTACTTGGTAAATATTACAGTTATATCACGACAGTCTGTACTCAGTGTTATTACAGTTATATCACGACAGTCTGTACTTGGTAAATACTACAGTTATATCACGACAGTCTGTACTTGGTAAATATTTCAGTTATATCACGACAGTCTGTACTCAGTGTTATTACAGTTATATCACGACAGTCTGTACTTGGTAAATACTACAGTTATATCACGACAGTCTGTACTTGGTAAATATTACAGTTATATCACGACAGTCTGTACTCAGTGTTATTACAGTTATATCACGACAGTCTGTACTTGGTAAATACTACAGTTATATCACGACAGTCTGTACTTGGTAAATACTACAGTTATATCACGACAGTCTGTACTTGGTAAATACTACAGTTATATCACGACAGTCTGTACTTGGTAAATATTTCAGTTATATCACGACAGTCTGTACTCAGTGTTATTACAGTTATATCACGACAGTCTGTACTTGGTAAATACTAAAGTTATATCACGACATTCTGTACTCAGTGTTATTACAGTTATATCACGACAGTCTATACTCAGTGTTATTACAGTTATATCACGACAGTCTGTACTTGGTAAATACTACAGTTATATCACGACAGTCTGTACTTGGTAAATATTTTAGTTATATCACGACAGTCTGTACTTGGTAAATATTACAGTTATATCACGACAGTCTGTACTTGGTAAATATTTCAGTTATATCACGACAGTCTGTACTTGGTAAATACTACAGTTATATCACGACAGTCTGTACTTGGTAAATACTACAGTTATATCACGACAGTCTGTACTTGGTAAATATTTCAGTTATATCACGACAGTCTGTACTCAGTGTTATTACAGTTATATCACGACAGTCTGTACTTGGTAAATATTACAGTTGTATCACGACAGTCTGTACTTGGTAAATATTTCAGTTATATCACGACAGTCTGTACTCAGTGTTATTACAGTTATATCACGGCAGTCTGTACTTGGTAAATATTACAGTTATATCACGACAGTCTGTACTCAGTGTTATTACAGTTATATCACGACAGTCTGTACTTGGTAAATATTACAGTTATATCACGACAGTCTGTACTCAGTGTTATTACAGTTATATCACGACAGTCTGTACTTGGTAAATACTACAGTTATATCACGACAGTCTGTACTTGGTAAATATTTCAGTTATATCACGACAGTCTGTACTTAGTAAATATTACAGTTATATCACGACAGTCTGTACTTGGTAAATATTTCAGTTATATCACGACAGTCTGTACTTGGTAAATATTACAGTTATATCACGACAGTCTGTACTTGGTAAATACTACAGTTATATCACGACAGTCTGTACTTGGTAAATACTACAGTTATATCACGACAGTCTGTACTTGGTAAATACTACAGTTATATCACGACAGTCTGTACTTGGTAAATATTTCAGTTATATCACGACAGTCTGTACTCAGTGTTATTACAGTTATATCACGACAGTCTGTACTTGGTAAATACTACAGTTATATCACGACAGTCTGTACTTGGTAAATATTTCAGTTATATCACGACAGTCTGTACTTGGTAAATATTACAGTTATATCACGACAGTCTGTACTTGGTAAATATTTCAGTTATATCACGAAAGTCTGTACTTGGTAAATACTACAGTTATATCACGACAGTCTGTACTTGGTAAATATTACAGTTATATCACGACAGTCTGTACTTGGGAAATACTACAGTTATATCACGACAGTCTGTACTCAGTGTTATAACAGTTATATCACGACAGTCTGTACTTGGTAAATACTACAGTTATATCACGACAGTCTGTACTTGGTAAATATTTCAGTTATATCACGACAGTCTGTACTTGGTAAATATTACAGTTATATCACGACAGTCTGTACTTGGTAAATATTTCAGTTATATCACGACAGTCTGTACTTGGTAAATACTACAGTTATATCACGACAGTCTGTACTTGGTAAATATTACAGTTATATCACGACAGTCTGTACTTGGTAAATACTACAGTTATATCACGACAGTCTGTACTTGGTAAATACTACAGTTATATCACGACAGTCTGTATTTGGTAAATATTACAGTTATATCACGACAGTCTGTACTTGGTAAATATTACAGTTATATCACGACAGTCTGTACTTGGTAAATATTACAGTTATATCATGACAGTCTGTACTCGGTAAATATTTCAGTTATATCACGACAGTCTGTACTTGGTAAATATTACAGTTATATCACGACAGTCTGTACTTGGTAAATATAATAGTTATATCACGACAGTCTGTACTTGGTAAATATTACAGTTATATCACGACAGTCTGTACTTGGTAAATAGTACATTTATATCACGACAGTCTGTATTTGGTAAATATTACAGTTATATCACGACAGTCTGTACTCGGTAAATATTACAGTTATATCACGACAGTCTGTACTTGGTAAATATAATAGTTGTATCACGACAGTCTGTACTTGGTAAATATTACAGTTATATCACGACAGTCTGTACTTGGTAAATACTACAGTTATATCACGACAGTCTGTATTCAGTAATATTAATATAGTGACACATGAAGGGGATACGGTCTACTCTTTAAACAAGGTAATAACTGGGAGGGTCTTTAAATGAACATCACAGCCAACGCTAATTGAAACTTGAGCACCTTAATACCAAACGAGTTGATTTCCGTGATCAGTCAGTACTTTGAAGTTAAACAGCTGACAGAAAACAGAACTTAATCTGATTACAAAGTGTTTATTTTAGCTTTTTCACTAACTGAAATGCAAAACAAAATGAACCATGGTAATTGTTATCATCATATATTTTCGATCGAAGAGAAAGCAAACCCAATTGTTTCTTCAACGAGGGAATCAAGGCTTGGCCTATATGCTGCTGTTGATACACAGCACTCCTAACAGCACGGAAGCCGCTGTTGATACACAGCACTCCTAACAGCACGGAAGCCGCTGTTGATACACAGCGTTTCTAACAGCACGGAAGCCGCTGTTGATACACAGCACTCCTAACAGCACGGAAGCTGCTGTTGATACACAGCGTTTCTAACAGCACGGAAGCCGCTGTTGATACACAGCACTCCTAACAGCACGGAAGCCGCTGTTGATACACAGCGTTTCTAACAGCACGGAAGCCGCTGTTGATACACAGCACTTCTAACAGCACGGAAGCTGCTGTTGACACTCTGCACTCCTAACAGCACGGAGACTGCTTTTGACACTCAGCACGGAGGCAGGCTGCCCAAGGAAACCTGGGTTCTAATAAGTGTCATGAATGAAGTCATACCCATAGTTCATCAAACAACATTTATCTAAAATAACTTGTGTCAAAATAATGTTTCCCAATAATGCACCGTAACTCTTTCTGTGTAGGATAAACTGTTTCTTGATCGCTAAATGCATCGTAAATGTGCGTAGGCAGTTAATGAGCAGCCTCATTAGCAGGTCTCGTTCCGCCACTTTGAATAAAAGACGAGGCATTGTATAGGTTTGTATCAAACGTACTTCACTGAAAGTCTTAACCTCGTTTACAACGCGAGACCTGTGAAAACTAAAAACAGCTCCAACGTCATATGCACTGTCTCATTCGACGTGTTCCCTGCCGTGCCCATACACCTGACTCTCACCTCCGAAAACTTGGCGTGTGACCTTTCGAACGTGTATCCCGTGCAACACTCACTAACGTTTTAGTGATACTTTGTGATCTATGACCTTTGAAACACGGGGACTAGCGTGCGGGTGACTGATATATCTGTGATGTTCATATAAATTGAATTCCTTGCGAACTTGCGACGTATCCTCACTAATTATTAGCTCCGCACAAGAGACGAATGTACTGGATTTGGTGTTGAATTCCGCTGCCGCCAGGAATCCCAATTCATTTTTGTCCAGTACAGACAGTCTCTGTTCTTTTCAATGATTCCCTCCAAGTGAATCAGTCACAATTAGTGTCTGCCAAACATGCTGGGAAGCGGACAGTGGTTACCAGCGCAACTATGTTAAGCCAGGTTGCAGGAAATACTATTTCTGGATATATGTGACACTATTCCTTCGCTTCAAACACATTTAGCAGGCCTAAAACATATCCTGTGCGGCGACGCCTTAACATTGCCGTGTTATTGATGGTCTAAAGGCTGTGTTAGAAGGTACCCCCTTAATGCTGAAGTGCGTTCTGACAGCTACTGGTATATAACCAATTTGAGGCGAGAAACTCATCATATGTAAAGTGTTACTACTAACAAATTTTCATCTAAAGTGTATGTCTTCCCGTGAAAATGCCGGTTAGAATTGGTCTACAGTAACCCATGCTTGTCGGAAGAGGCAACTAACGGGATCTGGTGGTAAAGCTTGCTGATTTTGCTAATGCATGTCATCTAATCCCAATTACGTAGTTGGTTGATCATATTGTCAGTGACTGGATTGTCTGATCCAGACTCGAATATTTACCGGCCGCCGACATATAGCTGGAATATTGCTGAGTGTGGCGTTACACAACAAATAAACCCAAACAAATAAACAAATGGAGGGTGCGCCAAAAACTGTACCAGCACAATACATATTCTTGCGCACATGCAACTGCGGCGTCACAGACAACAGGACCTCCATGTCTCGTCTTTTCCGAGTTCATCAAGGACTTCAATTGACATGTATATCCTTAACATGTCAATTACTCGCACGCTAATCCTCATGTTTCAAAGGTCATAGGTCACAAAGTATCAATAAAACCGTTTTGAGTGTTGCACGTGCTGCACGTTCGAAAGGTCACATGTACATTTTTCGGAGGCGTGAGCCAGGTGTGTGAGCAATACTTATGAACGAGGCAATACATACAATTTTAGAGCCATTAATAGTTTTCACAGGTCTCGTGTGTATACGAGGTAAAAATATTCAGTGATATACGTTTGATATATACCTATACCATGCATCGTCTCTGATTTAAAGTGGCGGAACCGGACAAGTTGCTGAAGTTGCTCAGGAACTGCATGTGCACATTGACGATGCATTTAGTGATCACGAGATATTATAAATATCTGGAAATATCTAATCGATATTTCAGTTGATTGGAACTACTTTTAGTCTGCCTCAATGACTATGATTTTCTCATGAAAAGACAAACAGTGCTATTTGACTAGGAAAGCCAAATATATTCCCCGATATTCATGTTTGTGTCCATATTGTTTTCATCTTCCCGAGGTCCAGTCCAGTTTCCACCCCTGCTGAACTATGCTGGAATTCCTAGGCACGAGTGGCTATTACGAGTTATTTCCCTTCTATGCCTCTCCTATGGACCAATCAGATTCCACCTCTCGTATCACTTGCATTTGCTTCTAGCAAAACGGCGGCGTCCAGTAAAGATCTATATATTGTGATAAAACGAGTCTTACATCGCGAAGTGCATCAAATCACGTGAGCACCTTGATTATAAACATGAAAAGATTTAGAAAATATCTGTTGACAACGAGTTAGCGGTGCACATGTTTTGCACATCCTGCAATCGACCGAAATCTGCATGAGAGTTTACGAAACGGATTTCGATTTCGGAGCGCGATTTTGATCGGACTATGCATACACTCGTTAGTCCAGCCTAAATGTAACTCCATAATACCAGCCAGGTTCGGCAAGGGTGGAAACTGGACTTTTATAGTCAGTTAACTCACTTGCCTCAGGAAGATGTATTGTTTTGTAATGGTTAATACATTTCAAGGCAGTAGGATTTTAGACATGGTATCGGCTTTCACATAAATTACTCTATCGTTCTGTATTAAACCTGGGGCGGTCGGGTAGCCTGGTGGTTAAGACCAAGGTTGGATTCCCCACATGGGTACAAAGTGAGAAGCCCATTTCGGTTGTCCACCGTGGTGGTATTGCGGGAATATTGATAAAAGCGGCGTAAAACCATACTCACTCACTGTTTTGAACCTAAGATATTCTATTGATGTCAATATCATGCATCGGTGTAGTTCGATACGATACTGATCGGTACTGCTCGGAGATCAGAAGACATCCCCATTGAAGCCCGCGTCAGGGGACTCCTGAGCGAACACTGGCCGCGCAATCGAAATTCAGAAAGCGTGAGTTCTTGTCAGGCCTCTATAAAAGATGGTCAGTCTTCCTTTCTTGATGCTCCTTGTTTCGCAAAGTTTCGGTATCCGCCAAATAATACTGCCACATGACACAACAATACCATTGTAGTTACAACCCTTCGGGGGGGGGGGGGGGGGGCACGCCAGAAACCTATGATTGTGGGTTCGAATCCCGGTTCGCCCCGATTACGTTTCTAGGTTTGTCAGCACCATACCCGTGCTCGTGGGTTTCACCGAAGTGGTAAACGTCTGAGACCTGCATCACTTCGGGCTTTCCTTCCACATTAACCTGACAAGCCATGATATGACTGGAATACTGTTAAAAGCGACCCTTTAGGGTTTAGGAGCCAGGATGCTCAGAGTGCATAAACACACCTACAAAAGTTGGGGACCCGGGTAGAATGTGCCTCCAGCATCCCACTGATTGTCGTGAACGGCAACTAGTTTGGGCATCCTGTTTGCCTGGGGTTGCCAGCCCATATACACATACGTGGTGACATTGCAATACTCACTTACAAGCCTCTGCACTACATTCACGGACAATTGATAACTTCTTCATGGTATGTTTATGTTTACATTCAAACAATTTCACAAGTTTAAACAGTGAAGGATTTTTTATATTATATAATAAAAACAGATATATTTTGAGCGATAGGTAACAGACCTTTAAAGAATTAAGATATCATGATACCCATCAGCAATGTCATTGCATGTACGGAACGGACATGTCCTTTGAGCTAGTTGTATTCTTGTCAAACGACCGTTTTCAATTGGTAGCATGTGAACAGACAATCTAAAATCTTAGCAATAATTTAAACATAATTATAGAGCATAATTGTCACGATTTTCCAGTGATTAGTTTTGTCTAGAAAGCAATCAGTAGTTTACGCCTCATTTCTGCACACAACACCTTGAGATGGAGGTAACACCTTCACCTCGTTGAGCCAGTTGCGCCACCAAGAGCTCCTGTAATATAACTTAAAGGAACTGCAGAGGACTTAAAAATTATTTCAATAACTTTGTGAGGCAGGGTATCATCCAGAGCCCCATTCGTCTCAAAACCCTACTTCAAGCTGTTGCTGTTTGTGCAACAATGTACCTTGCTTTTACTTGGTGCTCTCTCCACGTGACTCAGTCTTCTAATCACCATAAACTGACCTTCGCTGTATGACGAGCTTCCCAAGCCGTGTATTATGGGCGATAGAAATGTATTTATTTTTGTAGAAAATATAAATAACAAAGACATGGAATTAATTTGAGATGATACTTCTATTAAAGTTGTAAAATAAGCCAAACTCTTAGGTTATTATTATTTGACCTTTCTGCCTCACATAAATGTCTGAAGAATAAATGCCTGAAGGCCCTAGATTTTTTAAAAGTTGTCGCCAATTCAAAGGAGGGGGTCCGAAACCCCTCCAACTATACAGAGCACTGATCCAATCTAAACTTGATTATGGCTCCGTCGTCTATTGTGGAGCCCGTAAAAGTAATTTTAGAGTGCCCGACCAAGGCCTGATGCTATGCCGTGTGCCTTCACAGAACCTCTCTGTGATCTGTTCACGGAGGCTGATGATCATTAACCATTCCAGAAACAACGTCGCATAAAATTAGCCTTGCAGTTTGTCACGAAACACTACTTACCTAAATCTTATCCTGCATATGACTGTGTTTTCGTTGTCCTTTATGAGGCTTTGTACGATAACAAACCATCACTTATTCCACTACTTGGAACAAGAATAACACCTGCCATTTCTGATGCTCATATTAACCTTACTATTATATCTCCCCCTCCGATTTCGTCCTCTCGTCCACAGTTCATAAAGCCACAGGTAGATCTGACGAAACTAAAGAAATTGGATACAAATCGGTAAACCATATTTACAGACGCAGTTGCAAGTGCCACATTCATTGGGAAATAAACATATCATCAAGAGTACCAGATGACAGTTTAACTTTAACAGCTAAGGTAATTTTAACAGCACTCAAGTTCATGTACACTCAATCTAAACGAAAACAGTTTATACCTTTTTTTCTGATCCACTTTCCTGTCTCCAGGCAATTAAGAATATTTCTTGACATCATCCACTTTTACGTGAATTATAGAATAACATAATTATATTGCTACTGGCCAGTATGACATGGTCTTTTGTTGGCAAATAAGCCATGTTGGAATCACTGTTAACACAATGGCTCATGGCTGTCAGTCACGATTTAAAGAGGCCATAGTGTGAGACGTTGTCGTACTGGCCACAGTAGATATACACACAAATATTGATTGAAAGGTGAGGATCCTCCATTCTGTATCCCTTGTGATACTTTCAAGCATGTATTGCTTGACTGTGTTCATTTTTCCATCACAAGGGATCAATATTTCATAGTTTCATCCATGAATCATCTTTTTGAATCAGATAAGTTATCATTAAATTATCGGTTTGTTAAATGGCATTAATTGCCATCCTGAGAGGGGATGTAAGCCAACGTCAATCAAGTGTATTTTTATGTCTACCATTGTTTTAATCGTAGAATATGTTTTTGTGTTAATATTCGGCTAAACCTTGTCAAAATTCACCAGTGACTGAAGGGATGGTGTAAAGTCATCTGGGGAACCGTGTAGGTAGCACGGGTACCGTAAGTTTTTATAATGTTTTGTTATGAATGGCTTTTCTTTATGGTTACATCCTAGTTTTACATACAAACTTGTGATTCTCTAGATGTTTAACTTTCCATTGTCGACAGTTTTTTTAATCTAGTCTATTATATATATATATATTGTTGATGTCTAATTTTGTTCTCGTCACGATATGGCCGATTCACTCACCAAATTATATATTTGCATTCAGAACATCCTGACCATATTCGTATCGTAATACAGAAATAAGATATGCTTGCCTGAAGGATTCGTTTACTAAAATTATAGGTATCGATGATGTTTGCCTGATTAGAAAGGTCATATGACGCGAGCATTGATCTTCGCGCATAGAAGTATTTGTAGGGGAGGAAAATATCAACTTGTACTGAGATATCTACACGTTTTGGCCGTGTATCTTACACGATACGCTGCACATATCGGTCGTAATATTATGATATTTGCAGACCCGACATTCCTATTAAGCAGCTGTGTTTATTGGAAAAAGTATAATTCAAACAACGCAATCGAGTAAGAGGTAATTTTATGTAAAGTGTTCAGCGATTCGTATGTGGATTAGAAGGCGATTGGCATTCCAGCACTATTAGTGATATCAGTTACACTGATGACCAATGCTGGGATAAACCTGCATTGCTATAAATGTGAATACGAACACTTAATACAAAGCTGACAGCCCGTAAACATTGATCGTCAGCAACCATGTTTGTCTTAAGGGGCGACTATGCTTGTCGTAATAGGCGACTAACGTGATCGGGTGGTCACACTCGCTAACTTGATCGATGCATGTCATCGTATCCAAAATTGCGACAGATGCTCATGATGTCAATCACTGGATTGTCTGGTTCAGACATGGATATTTACAGACCGCCGACGCTAAACAACAAAGAAAGAAAGAAACATAAAGAACTGACATATGCTGCCACAACGCTGGAGTGCCAATAAACTAATATATTAAAAGAAACCCAAAAGTAATTTTAGATTTTTTTTTGTATATCATATAAATAATCAACAGATTGTTCAAAATTGGCACACATAATTAAAATATTGTTATTGACACAGGTTCCATATGGCACATGTGGAACAGAAGATTTTATAGGTGAAAACCATCTATCCCAATATCTTGTATGGCCACTATTGTAACGTGGAGCCGTTAAATTTCCAAGAACTTGCACCAAGTCTGTTTTACCAGTGTAGGAGATGGCTGTCCACATCATCACACTACCTCCACCAAATCTGTCCTGGTGTTAGCGTAGTTGTAGAGGTGACGGTGGTGGTTCTCTCAAGTAAGTGATGTGTCTGTCCTGTGCTCTAGTAGAGATACGTGGTTACGTGTTGCCCCGTGTGTCTGGTAACGGTTCCACAGCCTTGCAATGGTGCTTGGTGCAACATGGAAAAAACTGCAGTCGGCCGATGACGTTGTTGAGTTGGGCTTCCGTCTGTCGTGGCATCGCTGTTCACTTGCTGTAAGATTGTGATTGCATGCAAATGAAAACCCAATGTTGTTATAGCCCAACAAGTGATGTTGCACGTGCATTCATGTTGGGGTGTTTCGGCGCCAGGCTCCCACGTGGTTCTGTTTTTGTGATTTTTCCACCTTGTCAACAAATTTTGCAGTACCTCATTCTTTCCACATACATCAACCCTAATCCATGCAGAAATGACCTATTCATTTTTTATATTATTTTTATGGATGTCGGCAACATTCTACTTTGCGTTTCTCTTTTTTTGCAGAGTATATCGTCAACTATCATGAGCAAAAGGTTAATAAATACTCTCCAAAAAGGAGAATAGCTGGTTACAAGATGTACATGCAAATATATACAAATTCCTGGTTTACTTTCAAGTCAACTATCCCTTCATGTCCCTATTTGGACTTGTACCATATGTTCCCGTGGTTTTATTTAGGTGAACAATTGACTTGCGTTTGCATGTGTTTGTGACGGGCTCACCTTTTCGCGAACACCTGGTATCATCACCATTTGCTAGTTATTCATAAACACATGTCCATGCTAAAGTCGGAATCTTACTATCGACTCTGCTTTATACTGAGATTTCTATTGGATGTGGGAAAGGTTTTGTCGCTTTATGAACGTTCAAAATCTGCACAGACTGCCGTTAAATGTTTACAGGATCCCGAGCAGGAAGACAGTACGTTGTTGCGATTTTACCTCAACGCAGTCGACTTCAGCGGCTTTGGGATGGCGACTGCACAGCGGCTTCCCGACGTCGGCGTTGTGCTTGGCTTAACGAATCCCGTTTCCTTCTTCAAGGATAGCTGGACGCTGCAACCGGCCCTGCATACAAAACGTCGAGAGATTCGTTTTGAGGAAATGTCATGATTGTTACGTTCATTTTTCGTTGTTTAACGCCGCACTCATTAACTTTCAGCCATATTAAAGAATCTGGCAATAATCGAGTCTGGAACAGACAATCCAGTGATTGACATTATGAGCATCAACCACGTCTGCAGAGATTGCTGGAGAAGTATTCTAACCCGGGTATAT
The DNA here is from genome assembly GCF_023055435.1 of Haliotis rufescens. Taxonomy (NCBI): domain Eukaryota; kingdom Metazoa; phylum Mollusca; class Gastropoda; order Lepetellida; family Haliotidae; genus Haliotis; species Haliotis rufescens. The sequence continues at coordinate 44,851,298 of NW_025963780.1, forward strand.
TCTTCTTATGAGGTAAATGTTTGAAAATCTACCCATTTTAACAGAAATGCATCAAATGTATTGTTAAACGTTAAAGCCTCACACTTTCGTTCGGCGCCTTCTTTGTTGTTTAAAATTTGACACACCTCAAATACAAAACAAGTATTCATTAATTCAGAAGGTTTTAAAATGAAACCTCAACAATTTAAAAAAAATTCCGTGGAGTGTATTATTATTTTTAATTACTTTTTAAATTAGCATGTATCTGGTGTGTGTGTGTGTGAGTGTGAGTGTGAGTGTGAGTGTGAGTGTGAGTGTGTGTGTGTGGGGGGGGGGGGGGGGGGGGGGGGTTGGTTGGTTGGTTTGTTGTTTAACGCCGCACTCAGCAATATTCCAGCTTTATGACGGCGGTCTGTAAATAATAGATTCTGGACCAGACAATCCCAGTGATTAATATCATGAGCATCGATCCACACAATTGGGATCGATGACATACATCAACCAAGTCAGCGAGCCTGACCACCCGATCCCGTTAGTCGCGTCTTACGACAAGCATAGTCACCTTTTACGGCAAGCATGATGTGTGTGTGTGTGTGTGTGTGTGTGTGTGTGTGTGTGTGTGTGTGTGTGTGTGTGTGTGTGTGAGACCAGTCCTTGTTCCATCCCCTTAATGTTCTACGAAGAACCGGGCACGGGTGGCCCAGTCGTCTAAGGCGCCGCGATTCGTTGTGCAGAATTGTGTCCCTTGGCCACGCCAGAAGACTATGATTGTGGTTTCGAATCCCGGTTGGCCCCGATCATATTTCTAGGTTCGTCAGCACCATACCCGTGCTCGTGTGTTTCGCCGAAGTTGTAAACGTCTGAGACATGCATCATTTCGGGTTTTCCTCCCACATTAAGCTGACACGCCGTGATATAACTGGAATACTGTTAAAAGCGGCGTTAACCCAACTCACTCACTCACTCTGCGGAGAACCCGAGAATAAACCTGAGAATAAATCAGTCTAGTTTATTTCAGCCCATCCTCCCACACACACACCAACCCCCTCCCCTCCACCTCCTAACGTCCGTCGAATATCAGGTTCTTGTTCCTGAGCAGTCAAAGCACATTGAGGCTGATATGACTATTATATACCCCCGCAATTAACTTGGCGTGTGGCAGCTGCAATCTCTGTGTGGCATGTGATTGTTAAATGATTAGTATGATTAAAACGTAATTGATTCACATTATTATTTCACAATCAAACAATCGTGTATGTCGAAGACAAAAACGTCTCGGACAGACTTATTTTGGTGCCAATCAATAGGTAGCGTTGTCTTCCGAACTCTTACAGACTCTTCATTTATAGATCGCGGACGACGATGCCTCAGACAAAAACTCATGAAAACTCATTTACCTACGCATTCATATTATTTACGTCTAGACCATATCTGTTCTTTGACCTAAACTGTCCCACAGAACAGGTCGATATTTGGTGCAACTCATCCATCATTTCAGAATAGGAACTTATCCAAACCAATCGCCTTTTAATGAATACCAGTGATGTTGGTCCACGCCGTCCAATAACATGGGCCATTGGCCCGCAGCTCCCAAAGGTATATTCCCCTTCACATTCATGATTATCCTGAGATCCTGAAGCTGAAGCTCAGTTATATCGCACAGGTGATTACTGACTGTTTACTGATCTGACACCTATAGCAGCTGTACGACAACGGAAACTGAGCCCTGTATCATCGGGCGCCATAGACTGCGCACAGCTGACCCATCTCAGCCCTTGGATCCCGTAATGTGACAGACCGAGATGAAGCACATCATTATCTGGCACTAATTACTCACACAGGAGAATCATGGCACCTGATAACCATTTACTACGACGCTCTCAAGGGTTATTAGCCTGTCCACGAACAAACAATGATATTGCAGAGTAGTGTATAAGGGGCCGGCCATTTCGGGGTAGGGGCGGTTAGGGTTGGGAGTGGGATCAAAAAACAATCTGATCACTAAAGTACGAGAGAAATATGAAATGATGTATCATGATTTTCCAAATCAAGGAAACTGAAGAAGAAAATATGTACATACGTATTTTGGAAATCTATGTCAAAGTGACGATTCAAGCGCAACCATCGTATTTTGTCGCCAGAACACCACAAAGATTTTGTTCCTGCTTTTTTTGTAAGTGTTGTGGAATGCATGATATTCTGCAGTTGCACGTCATCCCTGTTGTATCATGGTTCAGGAACCATTAACAAGGAACATACCTTTGGTCATCCTTCCCGGGGATTCCGACAGCCGGAGGTACAGGGGTGGAATCTTGCAGCCAGTGGTCCTCCATTTCTTACAGCAACAGCGTAATTTGGCATCAGGACATCGCCAGATCCCATTCCGCCAGAATCTCCATAGACTTCTCTAACCATCATCACCGTGGCCAGCACACCCTCGTGACTTATCCCAAATTGTACATCCCTTGGAACATCTGCGAAGATAACTCAGACGTCTACTACAACAGCCGGACAACACCCAGCAGCTGAAACAGGCTCTACGTGATGAGTGGGGACAAATACCCAAAGGTGTCACCCGGCGTTTTCCTTGAGAAGACGGACTCCAGCTGGCGTCACTGTCAATGGAGTGTGCATCCATCGACGGTTGTCATGAACTGTTGACTTTCAGACAGTGTCGTGATTCTTGTTTCAGAATCTGTATTCGCACGATATGTGTGTTTTACTGCAGCTCACTTTTGTAATACTGAAACCACACAGTTTGATTTTGTCATGAACAGCTCCAAAAGATCGAGTTAATTCACATTTGCTGTGAGGTGAAAACTGCTTTGTTGTGTTTGATTTATCTAAACAAAATAGCTGGATCGATGAGTGCGATGTATACGCACGCTTCGCAGATAGTTTCTAATATTCGGTTCTCCCCAACATTGAATTGCAGGTTCTGAAACATGACCAGGCAAATGAATATGTTGGACATAATCCCTTACAGCTAGATGGGGCCACCCAGCAGCGGATTGGTACCCGGGTGCATGTGTTAATGCGCATGCAGACCCTCCTAACGCCTAAAGAACTGTTATTGTTGCATAGTCCATGTTATTTGATCCACCGACCACTGGTGATATTTCTTTGATCATGCTTTATGCCATTAAATCGGTGCAATATAAATAGTTTGCATTGATACGCGTTGCCACCCTTATACTAAGATGCAAATATTGAGGGGTGGCACTACTTATAAGCATGAGTATATTAGTTTATTATTATTATTATGATTGTTATTATTACTTGATTTTGCCGGGGAGACGAATAGGGATGGTGCCTTTGAGAGATTATTCATTACTATGTACTCGAAGAATGCAGTGTGAATGAATACAGTTAATTTCCTTTGTGGTCAATGACAGATCATGTAAATCAGAGTTTAGGGTATTGTGTCACCTACTTTCCGGGGGAAACCTACCTGAATGTCACCTGAATGTAGTAATGGAGACATGGAACATACATTCTGTAGCAAATGCGGTACAACATACTTCTGTTGTCATATTGCCCTTTTTGTGACGTCAATGCAGGCAGGCGTGGGCGTCACTGGAAGAAATGCTTATAGTTACCAACATGTAAAAGCTTGCAACTACCATCTTTAATAGGCTAGGCAACTTGTTTACTTCTGTATTACAAATCTTAAATGCTGTAAATATGACCTTTACTGTAAATGCTTTTATGAAAATGTACATCTAGTTTCATATTCTGAAAATTGTGAAGATGTTGCTTTCTGACAGTGTATATACGTGAAAGAAATACGACCTCGACATGATCATATCTAGCTAAAGATGCCAACATTTCCACGATATATAAGTAGATTCGAATGTATCACGAGGTGGTATAATTATGGTTGCTGTCTACGTAGGTGCAAAAAAGGTCATCAAGTACAATTATCAACGAACCAAGGCACTCATGTGACGAAGTGATTTCTCCTTGACTTAGCTGAGTACTGCAGGTTGTCCGACTCCAGTGGGACATGGGTTGATCTTCCCTCTGTGAACTCACGTCATCCAAGGGACAACGAATGTATCTTACTCCACACCTAATCATGATGCGAGTATGGCTACAACGTGTATGATTTGGTCCTAGTCCATAGGAATACCACCGCTAGACATTCATATCAGACAAAAAAATCTTAAGAGGTGTTCCACGGAGATCTATTTCATTCGGAAAATCTCGTAAACATCCGTAGAATGGAGCCTTAAACTTATTCGAGATACAAAACTGTGGTTGGTATGTTGCAACTGAAACGCCAACAGTTCGGCAATTCGAGCTGGGAACGTGGGAAAATGTATATTTAATTTACATTTTAGGGGTACATTGAAAATAATGGAATGGGTCTCAACCAGTCGGAATTCGCCATTTATGTGTAAGGTAAGATAAAAAAACATATGATATCTCTAACAATCATCATATTATAACATATAGGTTAATTGTCACAGTGATAGGGCTCCGTTCCTCGTGGTGATCGCAGCACTACGACTGGCGTATGTCCATATTAGAGTATGGGAGTTGCATCGTCTGTGATCGCAGCACTACGACTAGCGTATGTCCATGTTAAAGTATGGGAGTTGCATCGTCTGTAATCGTAGCACTACGACTGGCGTATGTCCATGTTAAAGTATGGGAGTTGCATCGTCTGTGATCGCATCACTACGACTGGCGCATGTCCATGTTAAAGTATGGGAGTTGCATCGTCTGTGATCGTAGCACTACGACTGGCGTATGTCCATGTTAAAGTATGGGAGTTGCGTCGTCTGTGATCGCAGCACTACGACTGGCGTATGTCCATGTTAAAGTATGGGAGTTGCGTCGTCTGTGATCGCAGCACTACGACTGGCGTATGTCCATGTTAAAGTATGGGAGTTGCGTCGTCTGTGATCGCAGCACTACGACTGGCGTATGTCCATGTTAAAGTATGGGAGTTGCGTCGTCTCAGCTCTGTGATCGCGTTACAGAACAGGGTCCGATCTGGTATGATTATTGAATAGTTGACCTGTTAATATGTCTGCTGGTTGTTTAACGTCCCATACAGCAACATTCCAGCGTTATGACGGCGGTCCCTATAAATAATCGTGTCTGGACCAGACAATCAAGTGACTGGCATTATGAGCATCGCTCCACACAATTGGGATACGATGACGTGCATCAACCAAGTCAGCGAGCCTGACCACCCGATCCCGTTACTCGCCTCTCATGACAAGCATAGTCGCTTGTTACGGCAAGCGTGGGTAACTGTAAACCTATTCCAATCCGGATCGTCACGGGGTGACCTGTTTATAGCATAATTTCTGTAATTTAAAGATACCTTACTGCCACATTAGTGCACCATTAGTGAAAATATATTGAGCGTTTCGCTGAAATTTGTCAATATAATTCCTCTCCAAGTAACAGTTTAATGTCGGTGTATCTTGTAATTAGGGGAATCACTTTATACACAGCCATGTAAAAGGAAACGAGCTTTATAAACAACACCAGCTCTCATTTAGAGTGACATTGGCCGTGCATTTCACTGAGATGAGTTGGGGAATCAAAGCAACACCAGTACAGCATGCAACACGGGAGCACATACCTCCACCATTGATCTGAGAACCATTTACTTCCTGCATTTGTCCAGACAGGAGATGTCGAAAGTTAATCAGACAGCTTGAATAATAGCTTCAGACATCATTGGTATGCTCTTAGCGTACAACAAAGGTTGACAAGTACGTACTTATCCTTGTTTTACTGGTATCAGGTTAAGCTTTCTTCATCTTTGTACAAAAATTTAACATTTTACATTACCAATTTACAGACGTTTTACTGAAAAGTTATCACCATTTATATTGCTGCAGTAATACCTTGTTACTGGCGGTGAAGAACCGGAGTAGGTTTGGTCTTCAGCAACCCATGCTTGTCGTAAGAGGCGATTACCGGAATCAGGCTCGCTGACTTGGTTGATGCATGTCATCGCATCACAATTGCGTAGATCGATGTTCATGATGTCAATCACTAGATTGTCTTGTCCAGACTCAATTATTCGCAGACCGCCGTCATATAGCTGGAATATTGCTGAGTGCGGCGTTAAACAACAAACAAACACACATGTATCTATCTACACACATGACATTGACATATAATACACGTATACCACTTGCTTGCTTCAGCTATGGAGAACCCGACTTGGTGAAGTTGGTCCAGATATAATAGAACAGAAGTTATATACACAGATACACACTGTTTAGGTATTAAAGACTAGATCTGATCTCACTAAATTCCCAAAACATCCCCAAGATCTAGGCGTTTAGAGGCCGAAACATGTTTAGCATTGTCTTTAATAATTCAGCTTGTTGAGACGTCTAAATATGATTATAAACCTGACCTACTGACCACAGTGTGATAGCGTTATCAAATTTGTAGTTAATTCTGCCCTTTTATGATCATACAAATACATATTTAATGCTACATTTCAATTCAAACAAATTCAGAGAGAATCAATCGCATGCATTTGTTGAAAACATGGCGATTCCTGGAATGTAGAGCCCTAACGTACTAACTTTACAAACGTACTAACTTTACAAACGTACTTACTTTACAAACATACTAACTTTAAATCGTACTTACTTTGCAAACGTACTAACTGTACAAACGTTCTTACTTTACAAACGTACTGACTTTACAAACATACTAACTTTAAATCGTACTTACTTTGCAAACGTACTAACTGTACAAACGTTCTTACTTTACAAACGTACTTACTTTACAAACATACTAACTTTAAATCGTACTTACTTTGCAAACGTACTTTACAAACGTACTAACTTTACAAACGTACTTACTTTACAAACGTACTAACTTTACAAACGTACTTACTTTACAAACGTACTAACTGTACAAACGTTCTTACTTTACAAACGTACTTACTTTACAAACGTACTTACTTTACAAACGTACTAACTTTACAAACGTACTTACTTTACAAACGTACTAACTGTACAAACGTTCTTACTTTACAAACGTACTAACTTAACAAACGTACTTACTTTACAAACGTACTTACTTTACAAACGTACTTACTTTACAACCGTACTAACTTTACAAACGTACTTACTTTACAAACGTACACCCAAATTGTGCAATCGGCTCTCTTTTCTTATGAATATGGAAATAATTTTGTGGCTATCATTTATCACGGACGCCGTAATAGGTGGCATGTATGTTGTGACTGGCTGACTGACTGACTGACTGACTGACTGAGTATGGTTTTACGCCGCTTTTAGCAATATTCCAGCAATATAACGGCGGGGGACACCAGAAATGGGCTTCACACAATCATTGTACCCATGTCGGGAATCGAGCCCGAGTCCATTCGCAGAATTCCAGATTGGGCCAGTTAATGATCTGTAGGTTCAGTCATCACACCAGACACCAGCTGGTAAATGACCTTCGCATAACTGAAGCTGTTAAAGTGGCGTTGACCCCAACACACTGACTCAATCTTCATGTGGCACAAAATATCAGCCCATCAACTTCTGTGATGAACCTAATATATATCTGGACCATGCTGATGCACAGAGGGACTCGCTTTGTCTAATTACATATAATTACCCCAGGGGTGAATGTACGCAGGCACCCGGTGTGGCACAAGCGTGTTCTTCCGGACTTGTGCCGAGATCATCTGGACAATGCCTTCATCGGTGTGCCACTGGCATTATCTATCTCACACTACAACTTCTTTTCATCATCCTCGGACCAAATATACACCTGTCAACTTGCCACACTTGTCGTCTTCCTACAGCTGCACTGGCTCCCGATCGCAAAGCGCATCGAATTCAAAATACTTGTACATCATGACATCGGTCCACCTGCAATCAGTGAATTGATATTGTCAACCATTAGTTCTCTCACGACGGTGTTACCCTTAGTTCTCTCAAGACGGTGTCACCCTTAGTTCTCTCACGACGGTGTTACCCTTAGTTCTCACATGACGGTGTTACCGTTAGTTCTCTCACGACGGTGTTACCGTTAGTTCTCCCACGACGGTGTTACCCTTAGTTCTCTCACAACGGTGTTCCCGTTAGTTCTCTCACGACGGTGTTACCCTTAGTTTTCCGGTGACGGTGTTACGTTAGTTCTCCCATGACGGTGTTACCGTTAGTTCTCCCACGACGGTGTAACCCTTAGTTCTCACATGACGGTGTTACCGTTAGTTCTCTCACGACGGTGTTACCGTTAGTTCTCTCACGACGGCGTTACCGTTAGTTCTTCAAAGACGGTGTTACCATTAGTTCTCTTCTGACGGTGTTACCGTTAGGTCTCTCACGACGGTGTTACTGTTAGTTCTCTCACGGCGGTGTTACCGTTAGATCTCCCACGACGGTGTTACCCTTATTTCTTTCACAACGGTGTTACCCTTAGTTCTCCCACGACGGTGTCACCCTTAGTTCTCCAACGACGGTGTTACCGTTAGTTCTCCCACTACGGTGTTACCCTTTGTTCTCTCACGACGGTGTTACCGTTAGTTCTCCGACGGTGTTACCCTTAGTTCTCCCATGACGGTGTTACCGTTAGATCTCCCCCGACGGTGTTACCCTTAGTTCTCCCATGACGGTGTTACCGTTAGTTCTCCCACGACGGTGTTACCCTTAGTTCTCTCACAACGGTGTTACCCTTAGTTCTCCCACGACGATGTCACCCTTAGTTCTCCAACGACGGTGTTACCGTTAGTTCTCCCACTACGGTGTTACCCTTAGTTCTCTCACGACGGTGTTACCCTTAGTTCTCCCTCGATGGTGTTACCCTTAGTTCTCTGACGACGGTGTTACCCTTAGTTCTCCCACGATGGTGATACCGTTATTTCTCCCCCGACGGTGTTACCCTTAGTTCTCCCTCGACGGTGTTACCCTTAGTTCTCCCTCGACGGTGTTACCCTTAGTTCTCTCACAACGGTGTTACCCTTAGTTCTCTCACGACGGTGTTGCCGTTA